>NW_026926065.1:540000-1022500 GCF_032062105.1 Saccostrea cuccullata | reverse complement strand
ACACGTAATCAAAAATTTGCTTCTACAAATTTATGTACGTAAGTAAATCTTTGTATTTTCGTATCATTGTGTTTTTATATAAAAAGGTTATTTTCCTCTCTGTTTTTAGTTCGTGGCGTAGGGGTAAATTTTAATCCCGTTTCGAGGATTTTAATTTCATTATCCGTAAGCATTCGACTCAATAAATTAATTACTTTTGGTTCGAATCATTTGTTTTCCTCTCTGTTTTTAGTTCCGGTCCTTTGTTTTAATTTCATTATCCGTGTGCTACGTTATTTTTTTTTTTTGGGGGGGGGGGTTCATATAAATAATATAAGCAATATTCATAATCACAAAAGGGTCCAGTCTTGTATTCCACCATATTTCAAGTTAAAGATTACACCTTGTATTTCCTACAAAAATACATCGACCATTGCTCCCAAACTTTTCAATTACAAAAAATACTTTACATGATCTAGATAGTGATACAGAGTATCTGAAACATGAACCTCCATCGTGTTCATGTTCTTCACCCTACAACTATAGATCTATGTTAAAGTCGCATATTAGAAGATTCAGGGGCAAAATGAAAATCATATATCCTTCTGTGTTCAGTAAACCAGAAGTGAAAAAGAATTAGATAGATTACATGATAATTACGTACTGGTCTCTGCCGACAAAGCAGGTAACAACAATACCTTCGTTTGTAAGGCTCATTATATAAATTGTATTCTAGAAGAACTTGGATTTAATTCTACAAGTCATCCTACTTATACTCATACTTCCCTTTCTAAGGAAGAAATTCTTCAAAATCATATGTCAGTTTTAAATATTTTTAAAATCCCAAAGAATCAAAATGAATTTGACCTACCTTATATATATTGGATTCCAAAACTTCATAAGAATCTTTACAAACAAAGATACATTGCAGGTTCCAGTAAATGTTCAACCAAGCCTCTTTCGTTACTTCTCACTAAGATATTGACAGTAGTGGAGGAAAAACTTCAAGAGTATTGTGCAACCATATATTCAAGAAGTGGTGTGAATCAAATGTGAATACAAAAAAAATCAAATGAACATTTGGACAATTTTACCAAAATCAACAGCTTGAAAACCTACCACTTTCATCTTTAAAGACAACCAACCCCCACGATAAATTAAAATCCAGGCTTTTTGTCCTTGACAGCTGCCTTTTCAATAAAAATGGAACTCGTAAATTTACTTACCTTGTCATTGGTCATTTGCAAAATTATTTTGTTAAAAAAGATTCTAATTGTACACACAAGTAGTCTGAAGTTGACATCAAGAAGATGCTTGAGTTTCTGATTGACGATATCTAATTTTAATAAGCTACTTACCACGTTTTTTATCCTCAGTCGGAAGAGAGCAAGTAAAACACTTTTAAAGATTGCTTCATTTATTTTTTTATGACTCCACAATGCTCTTAAAGAAGAAGAAAATTTACTTACGACTTGGTAGAATACATATAGCTCCAGCAACTTCGGAGTGACTGCAACTACTTGTTTCTGAGTATGTACAGTTAAAAAGTCCAGTTTCCTTTCCACTACACTGAACGTCATTTAAATGGATTGTGCCTGTACCTCCTCCAAATACTGAATTTAAAACAACTAGTCCGCGTCTTGTAAAAGAAAGCATAAAATAAATAGCATGTATTGATAAACGTTAAAGTTTGTAAATAATAAAATACAAGGAATTTAGCATTATAACTTTTGATTGCAACTTTCAGAGCATAAAAAATAATATGCTCTACATCATATAACTTTGTTGCTCTGGCTTTGAAAGAACTATTTCCAATATTTGTAGAATTTACCTTGTATGCAGTGCAATACGATGATTTTGTAAAATAGCTATAGTTAGCTAACGCTTATTTTGATACTCTATATAGTCGTTATGCAAAGGGACTATGGATATTAATTATTTGCGGAGAGAATGTTTGTGGGCAATCAAAGTTTAAGTCTTGATACAGAAGGTTAAAAAATACTAAACTAACTCAAGTTTATATAAATTGCCAAAGTTCTCCTCTTGATAGTCTTGTTTCGTAGACCTATAAGGCTGACCTGCGAATATACATTTATAAATATTGGACAGCTGTTGAATTACTTTCCTTTTTCTTTTTATTAATTACCTATATAGCTATTTTATTTAGTTTTGCAACCAATCAATTTATTCTTGCTAATATATCAATAAGAAAAGCAAATAAATATTACCTTATATCCCCATTTATTGGCTAAAAAATTATGGTTATTCTACAAAAATTATTTTTAATTAATATTTTCCTCTTCTAAGCTATTTTAAGCTCTGTCTTTCTAAAATAAAGCTATTTCAACTTACTCGCTATACCCTAGAGATCTACAAATGACGCTAGCGTCTCTATAATCCCAGTTCCTGCCACAAATTGTCCCCCATCTATTGTTCTTGTAAACTTCCACTCTTCCTTGAAAGTCTTTTTGTTTCGAAAGTCGAACACGGGGTGCTGCAAATTCAAAATGAATAAAAAAAGAAAGAAAATATGAAAACCATCTATCCTTCTGTATTCAATAATCCAGAAGTGAAAAAGAATAAGATTATATGATTACAGAAAAAGCGGTTAACAATATTTTCTTTGTTTGTAAGGCTCAAAAAATAAAATGTATTTTGGAGGAACTTTTAATTCTGCAAGTAAAATTCCAACCTATAATCATATTTCTTTATCTAAGGAAGAAATTCTTCAAAATCAAAATTAATGTCAAATTTTGAATATTTTTAATATATTTAATTTAAAAAATGAATCTGTATGACATGCCAAACGTTGCTATATTAGATCTTTCCATTTGTAGTGTATAATTTCTATTTGAATTGTAAAGTTTTTCATTTGTATTGTATAATTTTTATTGTCTAACTTTCCGTTTGAAATATATATATTTTCATATGTATGATATAGTTTCCCTTTGCATTGAAAAAATAATTGAAATTGCATAATTTTACGTTTTAATTCTATATTTTCTATTCGCATTATATATTTAATTAATTTGTTTTGTTATTCGTATTCTTTGTATTCCA
Organism: Saccostrea cuccullata; assembly: GCF_032062105.1. NCBI lineage: Eukaryota > Metazoa > Mollusca > Bivalvia > Ostreida > Ostreidae > Saccostrea > Saccostrea cuccullata. The sequence goes on along the minus strand of NW_026926065.1, from coordinate 1,019,461 downwards.
TAATTTGAATATCCATTTCTTTAATTTCCTAAGAGATCAATTTGTTTTACCTTTCATGCACATAACACCTGCATCTTCACTATGACTGCAGCCAAGATTTAATTCATCTGTATGTCCACAATCCAGTAGGGAATTCTCTGTACCACTGCATCTCACATTAGACATAAGTATTAAACCAGTTCCAGGTCCAAAGTATGCGTTACTGTACGGAATTCTGTTTTGAAATAATTGCTCTATGTATATTTGCACTCCTCCTTGTAATTCTGTTCATTTGCTATATGCATGACTGTATTAACACAACAATAGTTAAATCATTATGTTTATCACATAATGATAAATAAGGCTACCCTGGTATATACGAGGATTTGTCCCAAAATGTCCAAGAAAATGTTCATAACATTGAAAACATTCAACCAATTTTTACCAAACTTTGCATAGCCATAATTAAGTAAATGTTACCCAAATAGTTATTTTTTCATAGTATCGATATTATGACGATTCAAAAGAGGGCCACATGAGGTCTGTCAGAGCATGAACAAAATCGAGAATAATATAATATTACATGTCATTAATGCAATATTTGAGATAACCGTTTCAATTAAAATTCTATACAAAAAAAAATGGTAACACTATAGCACTTTTCTTCTGTTGAAATCTTTCATAACCAATTCATGATTAAAATGCAAAATCATTGTTTAAAAAAAAAATGGAGAACACATTGTATAAAACAATGGAATGGTATAAAGTTGTTTTGGGGTAATTCAGTTTTAAATGATGCAGATATTAAGTTTTAAAAATTTAGAAATTTCACTTCTGTACAATGTATGATTTTTATATTTCTTCTTCAGTGCTTTTGCCTTGAGAAATCTATACAATCTAAAATTACTTCATTATACATTATTGAGAATTTCCTGCGATCAAAGGTATTACTATATATATATATATATATATATATATATATATATATATATATATATATATATATATATATATATATATATATATATATATATATATATATATAAGACCTCTTTTAAATTCTTATTTTCAATATTTTATTTCATTTGTAGTATCCCTAAAAAGTTGAAATGTGACAGTCAAAAAGAAAAATAATGGAATATTAATACATTAACATTCATATATATATATATATATATATATATATATATATATATATATATATATATATATATATATATATATATATATATATATATATATATATATATATATGGAATTGCGCGTTATATATATAGCCACTTACCCAACTAATCCGAATAGTTGTTTACAGACCACATCAGCATGGTTAAAACCCCAAATATCGTCACACACTGTACCCCAGACTCCATCCTTGTAGACCTCCACCCTTCCCTCTCTTGAAGAATTCCCATTCACAAGTCGAATTTCTAGGAATAAATGAATACCTTAGAATTTCGAGCATTAGATAACAAGAAACTTCAACTTCAGATATTTTCTTGTGGAAAGGAATCATGGCATAGAATTTCCGATTTTCAAATATTACAGTTAAACTTTTGTATAGCTATTTTCTTGTAATATGTGAATAATTGAGAAATTAAAAACAGTAATAATTTAAGATAAATTTGATATTAATCATAACAAACTTATATACCCCTCCTTGATCAAAGGTAAGATTTCTTGTGTAAAACTTTGATCTCTTATTGTTAGGCACACACTACCTCTGCGGAAATGATTTGAACAATTTTGAAAATACACACCGTTAGAAATATTCTCCGTTTCTGTCTCAATTTTAAAGAATTTTTTATTTTTGTTTCCCCAAATTCCATTTTGATTTGAGCCACTCGCATGTCCGAAGATCATGATTCGAACAAAATACAATCTAATCAATGTCTGGAAGCTTTCATTTAAAGTTTATATATATTGATTCAATGCTTCTTGAGAGGAAGATTTTTTATAAATGATTTTTAAAGTCTTCTTTCTATATATTCATATGCACAAACTCGACTCCTTATTGTGCTTCCCTACCCTGAACAGGGAACATAATTTATACAAATAAATATCTACAATACGTACTTTCATTGGGTTTCACTATTTCTGTCCCAATGTACCTGTGATTTAATGATTTTTTTAAATAAATCGATCATATTTTGGTCTTTTCTTGATAATCCATTATTGAATAGCAGACTTTTGAATAATTCGTTCTAATAATATTTCCTGAAGAATGAATTATAGTACGAAGTGTGAGAAACGTGACGTCATTACGATCTCCAATAGGCGCAACCCAGTCCAATATGGCTACACCATCCAAGGCCACACCCTACAGCATATTAACAACACTAAGTACCTGGGAGTAACCATCAACAGGAAACTGTCTTGGAACACCCATGTAGACAGTGTAACCAAGAAGGCGAATCAGACCTTAGCCTTTCTCAGACGAAACATCAATATGTGTAACAAGGAGACTAAGGAGCAGGCTACAAGACCCATGTCCACCCTACTCTAGTGTACGCATTTACAGTCTGGGATTCCCACACTGCTGGAATAATCAATGTGGTTGAGATGGTACAACGACGTGCTTCTAGATTTGTGACTGGAATATACCATTGCACAAGTAGCGTATAAACGATGCTGAACGCTCTTTCATGGGAAACCCTGAAACTCCGCAAAACAAGAGCAAAGGGAATCATGCTCATATACACGCTGGCAGTTGCACCCGAGGCCATACAACAAAGTTTCTCATCTCACATGCCAGATTACAACCCTATCAGTACTCCTTCTTCCCAAGCAGCATCAGGCTTTGGAACATCCCCCCTCCCCCGGCTGCAGTGTCCCAAGTAAACTCGCTTGAAGCCTCCAAGCAGAGCCTGGCAGTTCCTGTAAATTCCTTGTTTTTTATTGTAAATACAGCGCCCTGTGTGTCACGATTGCACCTTTTAAACAATAGTGCGAGTATACTTGAATACCGAGGAATGCATTCACAGTATCTCTGGATAAAGGGGATTCAAGTTCAAATAAAGGGCCACGCCCTCTTTCAAAGTTAAATAATTTTGAATTAGTGAAAAATTAATGGCATTTTTTAAAAAATCTTCTTCTCAAGAACCACTGGGCCGGGAAAGATGACACTCCTGTGGAATCATCCTTAGGCAATGTATATTAAAGTTTGTTCAAAACATGACCCCCGGGGATAGGGTGGGGCCACAATGGCCGATCAACATTTTCCCTAGGAATATATCAGAAAAATCTTTAAAAATCTTCTTCTGAAGAACCACTGTGCCAGGAAAGATAAAACTTATTGGGAATCATCCTCAGGTAGTGTGCATTCAAATTTGATCAAATCATGACCCCCGGGGTAAGGGTGAGGCCACAATGGCCGATCAAAGTTTTACATAGGAATATATAGGAAAAATATTTAAAAATTTTCTTCTCAAGATCCATAGAGACAGGAAATATAAAACTCATGTTGAATCATCCTCAGGTAGTGTACATTCAAGTTTGTTCAAATCATGGCCCCCGGGGCTAGGGTGGGGCCAAAATGGCCGACCCAGGTTTTACAAAGGAATATATAGGAAAAATCTTAAAAAATCTTCTTCTCAGAACCACTGGGACAGACAAGAATCAGATAGTGTACATTCAAGTTTGTTCAAATCATGACCCCCGGGGGTAGGGCGGGGCCACAATGGGCGATGAAGATTTTACATAGGAATATATAGGGAAATCTTTTTAAAAAAATTCTTCTCAAGTACTGCAAAGCCATGATTAGTTATATTTTTATGGAATCATCCTCAGATAATGAAGATTTTAGTTTGTTCAAATCATAACCCTCCAGGGACAGGGTGGGACCACAATGGGGGATCCAAGTTTAACATTGAGATATATTTTAAAAAATATTTTTCTAAAGAATAGCAAAGTCATGTTTATTGATATTTATATGGATGCATCCTCAGGTAGTATAGAATTAAATTTGTTCAAATCATAACCTCCCAGGGTAGTGAAGGGTCTCGATGGTGGATCAAAGTTTTACATAGTAAAACATAGGGAAAATCTCAATAACAGAAAGCTATGTTAAGTCATATTGACATATAAGCATTCTCATGTATTGAAGATTTAAATTTGTTCAAATCATAAGTACCATTTGGGGTCGGGAGGGAAACAATGGGGAATCGAATTCAAATTATAACAAAGTAATATATACAATGTACAAACAGAATGTTTTTAAAACATCTATAAAAATCTTTTTCTCAAGAAGTTATATGCATTTATATTATCAAATAGTATTAGAATTCAAGCCAACCCCACCCCCTCAGAAAACTTTTGTATTCTGATCTGATTATTTCTGCAAATTCCTAGCTGATGTACTCAGATGAGCGATGTGGCTCCTGGGCCTCTTGTGTTTATTTTAAATCATAATTAAATGATAATAAATGAATATAATTTTTTTCCTTTGATCGATGTATGAGTTATAAAAGAAAAAATTGGACGGAAAACTTTTTCATCAATGCGCATTGATGAAATTTTCCGTCCAATTTTTCTTTCATACATCGATCAAAGGAAAAAATATTACGTTTATTTCTTAAATCAAAAAAGTTTCCAAGCAAATAAGCAGAGTTATATGGTTCCGTTCTATATAATGGTCATCAAAGTCTCCTGCTATATCTACCACTGTGAACATACAGTCCATGTATATCAGGTACATGTATTTTAATTACTGATTTTGTTTTTGTGCCTGAAGATGAATTTCTCAATTAGTAACTGGCTCGTCCTTTGTCTAATGAGCAGGGTGTAACAAATCAAACTTTAATAACGAAGCATTATACTAGTATGTGATTTTGTTAATGTTTTTTATGTTTCAGTAATGCTAATATTATTATTAATTTACAAGTTAGAATTTACAGTAGGATTCATTATACATTCATGACAGAAAACTGACTAAATTCCTTTTTTTAATGTTAAATATTTTTTCTCAAAATGTTGAAAATCTAGAAGCTTTTTGTGTATCTAAGAGTCAATGTTTACATCCTTACAAAAACATTTTACATAAACAGAATTTTTTCTAAAATAATACACATCTTGTATAACCAGTTAATATTTAAGCACCACTTAATGGTTAAATACTCACTCGGTTTTAAACTCCCTGCTTCCACTTGTTTCTGCAAACTCTCGATTAAACGCTTTTGTTCTAGAATTTGTTGTTTCATAATCTTGATCTCTGTATTGTGGGCTCTAACCATTGCACTCAGTCCTCTTACAGAGAAAGAGCTTTTAGAGGTAGTACTTTGATTTTCAACTGCCACAATTGATAATACAAACCCCAGTAGTTTACATATATCCATGGTGCTGAAAACACAATGGGAAAATTAAGAGGGGTTTTTTGCCTTTATTGCTGGCAAGGACAAGTACAAAAAATTTCTAATACGAACGTTCGTGGAAGATTTCAATCCTCTTTATATTACTCAACAGAAATTTAAAATAAGCACACTATAATATGTAAAAATTCTTGTTTTGTTGATGTGTGAAGTTTCAATCCATTCGATTTGACATAAATTAATTTACTTCATTTTAAAATCAACATGCTTTGTACCCGCGGAGCACAGTTCACGGCAATGTAACGTCAAATCATAGCGTCAAGAATTTCTTAAGAAATAAGGTATCATTTTAGCTCACCTCAGCCGAAGGCTCAAGTGAGCTTTTCTGATCAAAATTTGTCCGTTGTCTGTTGTCGTCGTTGTCGTCGTTAACTTTCCACATTTTCTACTTCTTCTCAAGAGCCACTGGGCCAATTTCAACCAAACTTGGCACTAAGTATCCTTAGGTGAAGGAGATTTAAGTTTGTTCAAATAAAGGGCCACGCCCTCTTCCAAGGGGAGATAAAAATGAATTAGAGAAAAAAAAATGGCATTATTAAAAAATCTTCTCAAGAACCACTGGGCCAAGAAAGATGAAACTCATGTGGAAGCATCCTCAGGTAATGTAGATTCAAGTTTGTTCAAATCATGACCCATGGGGGTAGGGCGGGGCCACAATGGCCGATCAAAGTTTTACATAGGAGTGTATAGGGAAAAAGCTTTTAAAATCTTCTCGAGAACCAATGGACAAGAAAGATGAAACTCATTTGGAAGCATTCTCAGGTAGTGTTAGATTCAAGTTTGTTCAAATCATGACCCCGGGGGTAGGGCGGGGCCACAATGGTCGATCAAAGTTTTATATGGGAATATATAGGGAAAATCTTTAAAAATCTTCCTCTCAAGAACCACTGGGCCAGGAAAGACGAAACTCATGTGGAAGCATCCTCGGGTAGTGTAGATTCAAGTTTGTTCAAATCATGATCGTCGGGGTAGGGCGGGCCACAATGGATGATCCAAGTTTTACGTAGGAATATATAGGAAAAATCTTCATAAAAATCGTCTTCTCAAGTACTTCAAAGCCATGATTAGTGATAGTATAGGAACAGAATGTTTTTGAAAAATCTTTTTATCAAGAACAGCAAAATCATATGCTGCATTAATATGATGGCATTCTAAAGTAGTATTAAATTCAAGCCCCCCCCCCCCCCCCCCTTCAGTAAACTTTTCAGTTCTGATCTGATTTGTGTTTTTTCCTAGAGGTGAGCGATGTGGCCCTTGGGCCTCTTGTTAAAGTCTTATGGGGATGTGAAACGGGTTGGCACATGATCAGATCTTCCATTAAGTCTTTCGGGCTTTATGGGATTTGATCACGTGACCAACCCGTTTTACATCCCAATAAAACTCAAAAAATGATACCTTATTACTTATAGTTACATTTGTGACTTATTCATACTTTAAATTTGCCTGATTGTGACTTTTAACGTGTGAAATGATTTTTTTTCAAACCCAACGGCATGTATGTAATCCACTGAACTCGCGTCGACCCTTTATGACTAAGAAATTACGTCGAACGTTTATCCATACGCACATCTATGACCTCTTGACCCCGTAACTGTATTTATAAAGTTATAAATATGCTTGCTTTCAGTAGTGGTATATAAAGGAAACCATTTGCAAATGTAAATATCAAAAAATACTATTCCTATACAATTAACACAGTATAATACAATGCCAATTCAATAAATCCTTTTTCTAATACTTAACGCTGTTTTTTTTAAGAACTGCTCTCGTTGTATAATTTCCTTAGTTAAGGTTTTAATTTCTTTATAACATAACCCTGCTTTCACAGGATAAGCAACTCTGAAGCGCCTATGTCTTTTCTTGACGTTCAAACTTTTTTAAGTTTTGTTCAGAATTATACAGTTAAATCGTTTCTTCACAGATTATCCTCATCCGATACAGAGTCTCTGTCACTCAAATACTGTCTGTATTATTTGTACACACATGCACAACTTACTTCTGACATATTTTCTTGAATCCTCAAACATATATAGAGTTTATTCAGGATTTTTCCTGAGTAAAACACAAAATTGCATCGTTATCCGCTGCTCCGTGACGTTCTAAAACGTTATCGTTTTTGACGTTTTAAATAAGGACTACCTATCCTCTCAAGTTGATTTCTTTTTAACATAGCAAAATTTTAAACCTTAATTTGGTACACGAATCGATGTAACAATTCTTATTTCAATATCTCGGTTGTTTTTCGTTTTTCTTCCATTTTACAGAGAATATGACAACAGATATTATTATCCTTCAGAATTATACGGTCAATCTGATTGATTTAGAGCAGGTCACGTGCAGGGAGACAAGTCGTGATGTCTCACTCACGCGCAGGGTGACAACTGTTAACTCCCTTCAGATGACAATGAAATAGCGTAAGCAAACACTGTGTTGTCGCCCTGTGAATAAAACTACAGTGGTATTAGCGAGATAACTCCTATTTATAAGTACAATGGATAAATATGCGGGATCAGTAAACAAAAAATTCTAAAAATGACGTCAATGTTGTGCAGAAGGATAAAACGAACGCTCAACTAGGACCTCGGGTCCCCATCAAATAGTTTGTAATTTTGCGTAGTAATAAAACATTTTAGGAACTCTTCAGGCATTAAAGGTAAAACAGTAAATTCATTGATATCAATACGGAGACGTCAGATCACCTTTTATTTTAAATGAATTTTATATGATAGACAGTTTTCTTTGTCTTACTCCAAAATAATCATATTTATAACTTTATACAGATCTACTTTCTAATATGTATATTAGCAGAAACGTGAAAGTAATTAGGGGGAACAGAGGTAACCTTATATTATAATGTACATCAGTAGGGAGACCAGTGGTCACCTTTTCTTACTATTACATTGTACATAATTAGAGGGTTCATAGGTCACCTTACATTTTAAATTAATAGAGGGCCAAAGGTAACCTTTTATTGAACAGCATCAGGGGGACCAGAGGACACCTTATAGTGTACGTCATTAGGGGGATCATAGGACATCTTATATTATACATCAGCAGGGGGGCCAGAGGACACCTTATATTGTACATCGGAAGAAGGACCAGTGGTCACCTTACATTGTACAGTGCTTCAGTAGGGGACTAGAGGTCACCTTATATTGCACATCAGTAGCGGGACCATAGGTTATCTTATATTGTACATCAGTAGGGGGACCAGAGGATACCTTATATTGTTCATCAATAAGGAGACTAGAGATCACCTTATATTGTACATCAAATAGGGAGACCAGAGGTCACCTTATATTATACATCAGTAAGGAGACCAGAGGTCACCTTACATTGTACATAAAATAGGGAGACCAGAGGTCACCTTGTATTATACATCAGTAAGGACACCAGAGGTCACCTTATATTGTACATAAGCAGGGGGCCATAGATCACCTTATACATGTATTGTACATTCAGTAGGGGGACGAGAGATCACCTCATGTTGTTCATCACTAAGGGGGCCAAGAGGTCATCTTATACTGTACATCAGTAGGGGACCAGAGGTCATCTTATATTGTTCATCAGCAGGGGGACCAGAAGACACCTTATATTGTACATCAATAAGGAGCCCAGAGATCACCTTATAATGTACATCATAAAGGAGACTATATGTCACCTTATATTGAACATCAATAAGAAGACCAGAGTACACCTTACATTGAACAACAATAAGGAGACCAAAGGTCACCTTATATTCTACAGTACATCATTGGGGGACCAGAGGTAACTTTATATTCTACAGTACATCAGTAGGGGACCAGAGGTATTCTACAGTACATCAGTAGGGGGACTAGTCGTCACCTTATATTCTACAGTACATCAGTAGGAGGACCAGACGTCACCTTATATTGCACATCAGTAGGGGGACCAGTGGTCACCTTACATTGTACAATACTTAAGAAGTGGACCAGAGGTCACCTTATATTGTACATCAGTAGGGGCACCAGATGTAATATTATATTGAACATCAGTAGGGGGACCAGAGGACACCTTATATTGTACAGTACATCAGTAAGTGGACCAGAGGTCACCTTATATTGTACAGTATAATCAGTAAGTGGACCAGAGTTTACCTCATATTGTACAGTACATCAGTAAGGGGACCAGAAGTAACCTTATATCGCATATCAGTAGGGGGCCAGAGGTGACCTTATATGTAGAACTTTTTCCGTGTGGTATTAATTAACGCTATGTACAACGTAACTTATTTTCCGCGGAAATCTGTCCAAGCGCACTTGATATAAAAATTATAATGCATATAGTGACAGTCTAAGAAATCTGCGTTATTTTCTACCCAATGTTTAAACAGAAATTGAGATTTTGCGGAAATATGACCCCGTGGAAAAAAGTACGTCTACAGAATTGTACATAAGTAGGGTTACCAGATATCATCTTATATTGAACAGTACATCAGTAAGGGACCAGAGGCTACCTTATATTGTACAACACAACACATATTGTACAGTACATCTGTAGGGGACAAGAGGTCACCATATATTGTACAGTACATCAGTAAGGGGCCAGGGGTTACCTTATATTGTACGTTAGTATGGGGGTAGAGGTCACCTTGTACATATATGATGGCTGTTCAGGAAATTATGTCCTCGGTGCTCGGAAAGAAACATAAGACGCTTTCAATACTTTAGTCATAATGATTTAACCTAATATTATCTTTTAATTAAAACACATGTCAGTAACATTTTTAATCCAATTTCTGTATGTTTTTGGAACTCTTTTTTGGGGTATGACCCTTTGTATACTGGAGTTTGGACGCTGTCTTAAAAAATCTAATGTAGTGGATTCCTGATTCTTATTAACATTTTCATTTCTTTTTGCATAAAATTACTTTCTAGATTCCTCCAGCAATTAAACTGCCTCTCCGAAAACGAATATGAACAACAAGACCACTAATATTTAAGAAAATTGCATACAAATTTCAACAAATGATCACTGATGGTGTCCCAGATAGCATGACTATGTTGGGCCAACATTTGTTAAAGGTTTTATGGTTGGCGTTGGGGGAACAACGTTGGGCCAACGTTGGAACAATATTACCAAGTCAACCTTCTCGACCATGACGGAATTCCTATGTTGGCCCAACGTTTATCCAACGTAAGCAACTTCTATTCACTTTAATCTCCAAAGAAGGAAGGATCATGGCGTTGGCCCAACGTTGGACCAATGTTTATAATACACCCTTAAAGAAAGTGTATTTATAAGTTGGTAGAAGTATGTTGGCCCAACGTTGGCCCATTGTTTGTAATACACCCTTAAAGAAAGTGCCTTATCAAGTTGGTAGTATTATGTTGGCCCAACGTTGGCCCATTGTTTGTAATACACCCTTAAAGAACGTGTCCTATCAAGTTGGTAGTACTAGTAGTATGTTGGTCCAACGTTGGCACAATGTTTGTAATACACACAAGTGTTATTTTGTTTAGCTCTTCAAAGATGGGATATTTATATTGGGCCAACGTTGGCCCAATTATTATACTGCCAACTAATTGATGGTGTCAATTTTATAATTAGCTGTCGAGCTTTACGTTGGGACAACGTTGGCACATTCTGAAATAATTAAGAGGACTTTCTATGTCCATGCTTATCATTGGATGACTGCTTTTGTTTAGATATGATATTTTCAACATTTTAACTTTGCACTTAAGTGATCAAGCACCAAAGAGTGTTTTATTCTACTGTAAACTAATTTTTATTCGCGTGCGAGAAATATCCCGAGTTCCGCGACCTCCTTTAACTCGCGAATAATAATCACCACGAACCATTCATTTTGCTAAGGATTTGTAGAGAATGTTTCCTCGGTCGCGGAAATTAATCGTCGCGTACTGATTTTAGACTGACCAATCGCAAATAAAAGATGACGCGAATAATAGTTGGTTAACAGTATTTTTTGAATTGTGTATGTGCTTATTTATTTGTAATAACCCAGATAGCAGAACACCGTTGGCCCTTAATCTTAATCTAATAATCTTACATTATGGAAATTGGTTCTATTATCTATGTGGGGTTACCTTGATTGGGCCAACAATGGCCCAACATGGAATATTGATAGCTGGTTATGTATAATAGTGCGCTAATGTAGGGCTAACTGTTGGCATTATATCATAAAACTATTATCATGAGAAAAAATATTTGTTTGGGGATTGACATCGGCCCTACGTTGGCCCAATATACCATGAATCTGACTGAGCATTATGGGTAGACAACAACCGGGCTACTTGTAATATCCGCGCCATTTTTAATCTGACACGAGAGTAATGAGACTGATACCTTATATATCTGCATCCACTTTGTAAGTATTAATAGTATGCTTGCCTCGGCACAGCTGAAATAACGTTTAGTTTTTAAACGATATCATGTACAAATCTGTGTAAATCAGACACGGGGAAGTGCAGAGGCCAGGTGCTGTTGGGTCAACACTGTACAGATAGCATGCTAACATTGGGCCAACGTTGGGCCAATGTAATCGGTTACATCGAGCCAATGTTGGCAAATGTCATTGACCCAATTTAAGTTTGCTCATCGACCCAATGTTGGCCCGATATGTTGGGCCAACGTTGGCCCAATGTAGAGTGTTATTTCTACAGATATTGGTCCAACGTTGCGCCAACATTGGCCCAATGAATGCACCATTGTTGGTGAAACGTCAACAAGAACATTGGGCCGATGTTGGCAAATGACGTTAGCCCAGTGTCATTTTGCTCCTTTGCCCAATGTTAGCCTGATATATTGGACCAACATTAGGCCAATGTGTATAAACATTTAATTGTTACAAATCTGTATATTAACAAATCTAATCGTCTCTACAATCAGAAATAAATCTACAACCAATCCTACTTGAAAAATCAAGCTAGCTAAATTAAATTTAAAATTCCTATAATTTATCAAAACAAAATAAATCATCAGTGATTAATTTTTTTGTTTCTACACAAGAAAAATAAATGAAAGTATAAAAATGTGCTTTGATACAGTTAAAACAATAAATAATTTGCTCCCTATTTAAATTGAAATTTGTGTCTAGTAGAATACATTTCCGAAGTCTACCACTTAATTTACTTATATACATTTAACGTCGAGTACATGATCAAACATTTTGAAAATGTTGAACTTGCTGAAATTAAAACAAAATTTATTCAGTACTAAAAATAAATTGGGTTCTTTCATTTAAAATTTGTTCAGTGTAACGACAAATTTTCAATACATGTATTTTATATGGGGCAACATTGAATCAAAATTGTTGTGATTATGATTATCAAGCGTATAAATATTATGCATAAATGCCTTCATCACGCAAGCTAATCACTTAATCACACCACGAAACAAAAAAGACGGTTATTCCTTAATTGACAGCTTAAACATATAGTGATTTACTTGTAAATTTAATCGTATGTTTACTCTTTTCTGAGAAAAGTAACAAATGTATTATGTACCAAATATTACAATTTTAGTGCTACTGGAGATTCTAAAAATACATGGAGAACACAATCAAAGAATGGCTAAGGTATGCCAGGGACAGGGATGGGGGAGGAAGAAACGGACAGAGAAGAAAAGAAGGGGGAGGAGGAGACTCGGGAAGAGGAAATGGAGACTTAGGAGAGGGATCAGATGGAAAGTGGCAGTGCCTAACTTTTTTCTGTAATATAGTGTGACATACCTGTAGTTCTACCCTTTTTTGTGTCTGTTTGTCGGTTATAAACACGATGCAGATGTCAAAAACATTTTTTGTGTAAGTAAACAAAATGACAGGATTCATTTTAGCATTATTTTAAGAACAGGAGGGCTTTGTTTATCTGTTAGACGTGCTTATTGATACCTGTAATTTACTGAACTTGTGCATAATTTACATCAGAGAGGGAATATACAGTCATGTAACCCTACATGTATCGCTTGAACTGAGCATCAACTTTTAATTCTTTATTAATGTTTTCTTCATGCACTGAGCAATAAAATTATAGTATGTTATAATTTAATTATATATTTTGATTTCTTTTTCCTCAGTTTTTAGGTCACCTGAGTAAACTCAGGTGACCTATTGCTATCACTTTTCGTCCGTCGTCGTTCGTCGTGCGTCGTGCGTTAACATTTGAACATTTTCAGCTTCTTCTCTGAAACCACTGAACCAATTTCAACCAAATTTGGCATATAGCATCTATGGGTAACGGAACACAAAAATTGTGAATTTCATGGTCTCTGCCCCCCTGGGGCCTGGGGGTGGGGCAAAAACCACTAAAATTAGTGCAATCTTTAAAAATCTTCTTCTCTACTCCTTGACATCAAGCAGTCAAACTGTTTGCATGATTGTAATCAGCATTGAGTCCTCTACCAAAATTTTGAAATTCATGCAATATGGCCCCGGGGTCATGGGATCTAGTGCTAGGGACGGGCTAAATAAGTATATGGTGAAAATGCATTATTTCTTTGAAAATCTTCTTCTCTGCTACTGGGTATTAAATAAACCAACTAAGTACATAGTTATGATAAGCAAGAGTGCCTCTACCAAAATTGTGAATTTTATGGCCCCAGGGTTAGGGGTTCTGGTGTAAGGGGGGGGGGGGCTCTATAGATTATATAGTGAAAATACATGAATTCTTTGAAAATCTTCTTCTCTGCTACTGGGTATTAAATAAACTAAATAAGTGCATAGTTATAATGAGCAACAGTGCCTCTACCAAAATTGTGAATTTAATGGCCACAGGGTTTAGGGGTTCTGGTGTAAGGGGGGGCTCTATAGATTATATAGGGAAAATACATGAATTCTTTGAAAATCTTCTTCTCTGCTCCTTGGTATTAAATAAACTAATTAAGGACATAGTCATGATAAACAACAGTGCCTCTACCAAAATTGTAAATTTCAAAGCCCCGGGGTCAGGGATTCTGGTGTTCGGGTAGGGCTCTATTGATTATATATTGAAAATACATGAATTCTTTGAAAAAATTCTTTTCTGCTCCTTGGAATGAAATAAACTAATTACATAGTTATGATGAGCAAGAATACCTCTTCCAAAATTGTGAATTTTATGGCCCTAGGGTCAGGGGTTCTAGTGCTAGGTCGGGGCTCTATTGATTATACAGTGAACATACATTAAATCTTTGAAAGTTTTCTTCTCTGGTCCTTGGTTTTAAGCAGATGAACTACCTATATAGTTATGATGAGCAAGGGTCCTAATCTTCCAGAATTGTGAATTTCAAGGCCACAGGGTCAGGGGTACCATAAAGGAGGGGGAGGGGCTGTACTTATATACTGAAACTGGATGAATTGTTTGAAATCTGCTCCTTGGTATTAATCAAATATTTTTGAAAAGCAAGGGTGCCTTTTCAAAAATTGTGCAATGTGTGGATCTAGGCCTAAGGGTCAGGGGTTCATGTGTGATTGGGGCATGACTGATCATGCTGAATATTACTGATTACTTGAAATGCATGTTTTGTTCCCCTACCCTGCCTATGGGTATTAAGTAAACAAACTAAGCAACTGCTAAGAGTATTGTTATGATGATCAATGATGCCTCTTTCAAAATTGTGAATGCCATAGCATCTGGATTAAAACATGAATCAAATTCAATCACTGGAAAGTTGTTGCATAATGCTCAGGTGACCTATAAGGCCCATGGGCCTCTTGTTTAATTAATGTAGAGCTACTTACAATGCAATACTTGTTGATGGCAATTCTATGAGATATTGAGAATATGTATTAAACTATTAATCTAGCATATATAGCATATATAGATAGTATTAAAGGCCTTTTACCATTAAACTGTACTACAAAACTAGTATAACCTTTTTGCATATATTTGTTTGTCAATTTTGAGGACAAATGGCCAACCAGTGAAGAGCAAATGAGTTGTCATGATGGAGAGCCAATAAGATATAAACCAACGTTGGCCCAAAAATGATGTTTTCCTAATATTGAAAGAATAAGTGGCCCAACAATGGCTCAATGATATCCGTTCGTTGGTCCAACAATAAGCCAACAAGTTGGTCTGAGTAAGGGCCGATGAGCAAATTACCGTTGGCCCAACATTAATTGCTTACAATGGCCCAACTGTACAAAAATGACGTTTGCCCAACATTGAAAAAATACATTGGCCCAACAGTGGCCCAATATTAATTGTTACATTGGCCCAACAATAAGCCAACAAGTTGGTTTGATTAAGGGCCGATGAGCAAATTACCGTTGGCCCAACATTAATTGCTTACAATGGCCCAACTGTACAAAAATGACGTATGCCCAACATTGAAAAAGTACATTGGCCCAACAGTGGCCCAATATTAACTGTTACATTGGCCCAACAATAAGCCAACAAGTTGGTTTGATTAAGGGCCGATGAGCAAATTATCGATGGCCCAATGTTGAATTCAAACAGTGGCCCAATATAAAGAGTGTTGTTGGCCCAACAAAGGTCCAATAACATCCTGCTATCTGGGGTATAATTGACTATATACGACACATAACAAATTTGACAGATATCATTTCGGGAGTAGTTCACACTGATTTAAAGAAATGTTTGACAGTCAAAAAATCGTAGTACTAAAAGGCACCCTATGTTTAAAAAAAAGAGTGAAAACGACTGCGTGTGAGAATATTTTTACAATTATTCAAAATATCAGTAATTGAAGATATCCACTTTTGTTTGGATTTCAAACAGATAATAAAACTTGAATCTATTGCTTAAAACCCTCAAAACAAAATTTACAATAAGATGTACTTGCCAAAAACAGGAAAGGTGTGAGAAGAGCAGAGAATTGCAAGAGCACAAATACTTTGGCAAATAGTACATAAGTTGTTGATTTTTTTGTTTGCAAGGACGGTATCCATTTTTGATGCCCATTATATAATTTTTTATCATCGAAATCCACCTGCTAAATTGTCTATAAAACAGACATTGGTTGCTGTTATTTTACATATTTCAGTAAGTATTTCGGGATTCTTAGCAATTTTTACAGCATCTTTAATGAACGGTTTAATTTTAGTTTTGTTTTCTGATTCTTTACCATTCATATCTAATGCAGTGTCACGAATACCCTGTTTTCCAGCTTCTCACAATGAAGCCATGTGATGTCATATAAACTGTTATTAATTCAGTAAACTGTTAAAGATTCAATAATGAGAGAAAGTCAAGCTTAATGCCATATGATATCTGTATTGTATGTCATAGAGTTCAGGACATTATTTATTGAACAGCCTTCGTAATTTTTACATCAGTAGGGGGACAAGAGGTCACCTTATATTGTACATCATTAAAACTAACGATCACACTATTTTGAACAACAATGAAGAAACCGGAAGACACTTTATATTTTACATCAATAAGAAGAGCAGTGGTCATCTAATATTGTCAACAGGGAGACCAGAAGACACCTAATATTTTACATAAATATTGAGACAAAAGGACTCCTTATTTCGTCACCTGAATTAACTCAAGAGATTTATTGCTATCTGTTTTTTTTCTGGCTTCGTGCGCTGTGCATTGTTCGTTAACATTCGACTATTTCAGCTTTTCTCTGCAATTCCTCAACCATTTACAACCAATTTTGGCAAAAAGCATCTATGGTTGATGGGGATTTTTTAATCATGGTCCCTGCCCTCCATCCCCTAGATAGGGCGAACTTACGACAATTGATGATATTTTTAAAAAGAATGACTCTTCATAACATTGCGATCTTGCCCCTTTTTAAACACGGATTTTTGCCTTTTCAAATCAGAACATTGACATATTTTAGCTAAAATGTACAAGTATGGTATGAATACAAACACTTCAAAATCTTTTTTGATAGAGGGACTCTCAATATATACATAATATCAATGAAATAAAATTGCATACACCAGTGCCAAATCTCATCTTCGCCATTGCGGCTTAGTAGGTCATTGTATTATTTGAATAAGGAGGCGGGGCGTCAATCAAGCGTGCGAAGAGTGTGAATATATTATCGAGTGTTCGACGTGTACTTAATATAGTTTTTTAGTGATATCTTATTAAATAACTGAACAAGCTTAAAACCACCTCAACTTTTTTTTCGGGCTTGGGACCGACAATATGTAATAATTTTGGCAGGTTTAGGTTTTGTTTTTACTGCTTAGCTTTTAAACGAGTATATCAATGAAATAATTATTTTTGAAATAAAATGTAAACACAATGATATTCTTTCTGTAAACATAATGTCTGACAAAAGATGGTATTTTTAGGATTTTACAGTAACCTAGCTTATTTCTCAAGGGATAATTATTTTGATTCTAAAGCGATAATAATTTCATTAAAGTATTTTTTACATGTAGAATTGATTATCAATAGCATATAATTTTGCAAAAAATCTGAGTGTTCCAACATATATATGTATGCTGTTGATTTTTGATAGAAAGCCAGGATAATGTTGATCTTTAATTATGCAACCATTGAACAAGTGAGAGGGGCATACACGTGCTTTTTCGTGCAATATAACATTATGTTTAAGAAATACCTGTGAGCAGGCTTTCTTAGAAACAGTTTTCATTGACTTTTTACGGGATCTGCAAATAGCACAATATTTGTGTGACTTTGTGCCGATGTAAAATGTTTTAACGTCAACATTTCCCCCATAAGTCTGAAGCTTCCCCTATCCATATCGAGGGTGCATTTTGTGCAGATGTGGTCATCCCCTGTGACCTTTCCTCCCGTAATACGCGCTAATTCAGTCCTCCGTACTTCGTTTATCTTTCCCTTGAGGGTTCTTCGATTAGATTTATTTGTGTGCTTTTTACAAACAACTAAGTTTATACTTTTATGCATGGTGAATAGTAGTAAGTGTTTTCCGATTATAACACTGTATAATGACGGTTTTAACAGAAAAAAGGACTATGACTTTAAATATCTTCCAGCAGTTTAAGTGAGAGTTTTCTTGAAACAGACGCACGTGTTAATATATATTATAAACACAGTAAAAAGCGGAATCAACGATACCTAAAGAGAATTTTTAATTATGTTTAATAAATATAAGCAGTGATTAAGTACCAGATGTAGCTATAGCCCCCCCCCCTCCCCAAAGTAGATCGATAGATACTTACCGAAAGAAAAAGAAAACAAACGGAAATTGTCAAAAATAACGTTCAATAACAGGTAAATAAAACAATTCAACCTAGCATATAGATATATCAAGTATGCACTTTTCCAAAATATTTTCAACTAGAAGGGTTGTCCAAGTACAAGTATTTTAGCCGATGGAATAAGATTTGACAATGGGTAGCTTGCAGACACTCTATAGACACGATGTCGAAATGGTGTGCTCAAAACGTGAAAGTGAATAGATTTAAATCACGTGTTCAATGCTTTGTTATTCATGAGGTCAAAGACGGGTTGAAATTTGTAAACAAGGTGGCTTTACTATAGAGACAAGTACCCGTGATTTTGAGGTTTTTGGGAAAATAACACATGAGCGCACGATTGTTTCAATTTCTTTCTTGGATGTAAATGATTAGTATTACTTATTACGTTGACCATAAAAACGGTAAATTGAAACATCAATGCGTTCATATAAAAAATGGGCTTACAAAATGGGGGTGTGGCCTAAAGTCTATGAGAAATTGATGTAAACAACGTAGCCCTGCTATATTAATCAGAAAAATACCTAATTACAGTTTATGAAAGCAAATTTTTAAATTGAAATTAATAAACTACAATGTTTAATGGAAAGATTGGGGCAAAATAATGTAGAAAATCTGAAAGTTTTATTTTTGTAAATATTTGGGGGGCCAAATGTGGACGTTTAAACGATTCATTCTTTTCTTTACTCGTGAAATCAAGCCGTCCAACTGTTGGCATGATTATTATAAGCATTGACTCCCTTCCAAAATTGTGAAATTCATTGTCCCAGGGTCAGGGGCCCTGGGGTTAGGACAGGGCTATAAAAATTTACATCGTGAAATACATTTATTCTTTGAAAATCTTTTCCTCTGCCCCTGGATATTAAAAAACTAACTGCATGCATAGATATTATGAGGAAGGATATTCTCATCAAAGTTTTGAAATTCGTGACCCAAAGGTCAGGGATTCTGGTGCTACAGTGGGGCTATATAAATTGTAAAGTTAAAATTCATTTATTCTTTACAAAATCTTCCTCTCTGCACCTGGATATTAATTAAACTAACTACATATAGTTATGATAAGCAAGGGAGCCTCTTCGAGAATTATAAATGTCAAGGCCCCTGGCTTATTGGTGCCATTGAGGGATGGGGACTCTTATTAAATATTTTAATTGAATTAATGCTTTGATATTTGTTCTTTGGAATACATCAATTTTTTTTTTTATGAACAAGGATGCCTTTTCCAAAATTGCAAAATGTATGACCCCAGGATGAGGGTTTTTGTGGTCAATGGGCACTACTAATTATTGCCAATTATTACTGATTATTTGAAATGCACTTTTTGTTCCCCTACGCTCTATATAGATATCAAGTCGCCAAACTAAGCACGCTAAGTACTAGTATATAGTTATGATGAGCAATGGTGTTTTTTCACAATTGCGAATGTCATGTCCTCTGGTTCAAAGCGCAAACCAAATTCAACTGTTTTAAAGTTTTTACATGATGTTCAGATGACCTATAAGACCCATAGGCCTCTTGTCGTGTTCTTATAAGAGAACCTCTAGTATCCCGTGAATATACATTTTATCTGTAACCTCTGGTCCGCCCTTATTTTTCTTTTTATGTGTCTCTTGGTTAAGAAGGGTCTAGAATCGTTGATTCTCTGCATTCCTATCAATTTTATTTTATATCTGGTTTCATTAAAAATGTACTACAAAGTGAACCACTGGTCTTCCTATTTATTCACAACACAAAGTGACCTTTGGCCTCCCTTGTGTTGTAAAATATAAAGTGTCCTTAGGTCCCTATAATGATCTACAACAAAGGGTGAACCCCTATTGATGTACACAATAATTTGACGTATAGTCTTGTACAGTAAAAGGTGACCTCTGGTCCCCTTTCTGTTGTACAGTATAAAGGTGACCTTTAGTCTCCATAATGAAATAAAATATAAGATGAACTTTTATCAACCTATAGATGTACAATATTAGTTTACCTCTGGTCCACCTAGTGACGAACGTAAAATCTGACCTGAAAGTCCCCCCCCACTGATGTACAATATAAAATGACCTCTAATCCCCCTACTGATGTACATTATAAGGTGACCTCTGGTCTCCCTACTGATGTAAAGTGCAATATAAGATATCCTCTGATCTCCCTAATGATGTACAGTACAATATAAGGTGACCTCTGATCCCCTTACTGATGTACAATATAAGGTGACCTCTGGTTCCCTTCCTGATGTACACTATAAGGTGACCCCTGGTCCCCCTACTGATGTACAATATAATGTGACTCCTGGTCCCCCTACTGATGTACAATATAAGGTGTCCTCTGGTCCCGCTGCTGATGTACAATTTGAGATCACCTCTGGTCCCCCTACTGATATACAATATAAGGTGATCTCTCTGTCCCCCTACTGATATTCAATATAAGATGACCTCTGGTCCCCCCAATAGTATAGTGCAATATAAGGTTTCCTCTGGTCCTTCTACTGATCTACAGTAAAATATTATTTGAACTATGTTCAATCTCCCATGGTCATCACGTATTTAACATGCGCAGTAATTTGTGTTGATTATATAGAGCCGAAAGCGATGCTACTGTGTCGGCTGATTTACTCCGATGATATTCAACAGAAAACATGCATAAACATCCGCCACAAATAGTTCATGTCATTTTCTCCTCAATTGATCTAATTTTCATAATTTGAAATGTAAGTAAATGTAATATTGATAAAGTAATCTTATTTTGAATATTAGATTTCGTTCAAAGTAAAATTAAATTATAAAGAACCTCAAAAGTTTTTCGTAATGGAACTCATTTTTTGTGTGGCGTCATACACTGAAAAAGATACGATCGACAACTGTACATACTAACGACAAGCGGTATAGTCGTCCTGACGCCCGACGGTCCCGGATTTTTAGCAATTTCTTTTTTTACCGGTGCACAGAATTTATTCAAACTTTTCATGAACATTTTTTTTTGTTTAAATGAATTCATTAATGCATAAAACGTAAGGAAACATGCGTATTTATTACTAAATCAGCAGTATCACCTGCCAAAAGCGGTAAATCTAGTAGTCTGTTATAAATGTTAAAACCAAAAAACGGACACTGATGTTTTCTTAAAATCGTTTCGTAAAAACAACGAAATGAAATTTTTTTTTAAATAAAAGGAAAACCTCATTTACATACCAAATAACTCGTACGCACACAAACTCTCACATATACCACTGTTTTTATGTTTGGTCATTTGTTTGTTTTAAACTTGGTATTGCTTTTTTCTTCACAATATAAAAAAAAGATTAAGTTCTGACGTACTCCATGTATAATGTTCGTGTAATTGAAATACATTTATATTCACAGGGAAGTTTTATATAACAACCTGTTAGCTCTTAAAAGGATGCTGTGTTAAAATCCAAATTTTATTTTATCAACATTAATATTATTCCTGCGAAACTGAAATTTTCATAACACATGGGTAAAGGTGCCAAGGAAAAATATCTTACAAATTTGAAGACTGTGAGCAGTAAATTATATAAATGATCAACCGCCTCTAATATGAATATAATGGCGGTGTCCCTGTTTTGCAATGGGAAACCCAAAATATGTGTAGGATGGAAAAGTAATAGATGGTGCACAATGGAAATATGTAATAAAGATTCTAAGAAAATTTCGTTCAGTGGTGTAAGAGGAGTTGCGGATAAGAGATGGGTATACCTAAAGCGTAACAAACAGATAGACGGAAATCCAGACTAATAAATACCCTCCCGCTTTTCAAGCAGGGGGTATAAAAAAGGACTTATGTAGGCAGGCAACAATATGGCCCTGCATTTTTTGCTATTCAATGTCTCTGAATGTCTTTCTCAAGATTTTTGCAACTCAAAAAATCTGAAACAGTTGTCTTTATTTGAAATAATAATATTGTTCACTCACTTAATCTCCCGATCAAAGATTTTATTTAACACCACGTTCAACTCCCATGAGTGCTTTCAGTATTTTGATTTTAAGTATGTTGACAAGTATACCTTAATCAAACATTGTTAGAATCAGCGAGATGATGCGTTAAGATAAGATGCTACTCTTATCTAATGGATAAAAAAGGTTACCGGTTTTAGTTCATTTGTTGAGATAAACATGTAAATCAGTTTACGAATCATTTATAGACAAATTAAGAGTACGTCAATGTAATTTTAATTAAATCAAATTCATTGTCTTTTACACTTATCTTAAGTTTAGGCTGCTCTTCGAGAAAATTTAATATTTTTTCCCCTTCTTTGTTGCATTTCATGTCAAAAAATTTATGAAACAAGAATCTAACTACCTGAATACATACAAACGTACAGTATTCTAAAAAAAAACCAGGAAGAATATTCAATTATCTTGACCAAGAATTATATATTCCTGGTATCTTATTATTTGATCACTTCTTCTGTAGTTCAGCTCCAAAGAGAGCAAATTTGCTCCTTCTTTTTCCTTTACATTCTACGCAAAGAATGAAAGATTATGATTGTAACTCATGAAATTGAGAGCAATCTTTCCAACTACCGGACTTGTTTAAAGGAAAGCTAACTTTGTATCTTTGTGTTTTTTAGACATTCAAATATTAAAGGCTCGGACAAATACCAGATTTTTGGAGATTACTTGTATTTAATTCACTTGCACGAGATATTTTTTCGGAGGAATAAGACATTTAATTAAACTAATTAAATATTCCTTCGGAGAAATTAAAACTTTTCTTAGTAATCTTCTCTGACAATTTAGTATTTTCTGTCGCCAAAACTGTAATTTTTTCGGCCTATTAAGGTAGTCCGATCCTCAGGCTCTGAAAATCAGCTTTTCGGTCAAAATGTTCTCATAATGTCTCAGATTTCTTAGAGTGATGTGTATTTAGTTCTATTTACCCAAACTATTTCTTAAAATTTCATCATTAAAATTAATTACATTATTAAGGGCAACATTCAATGCTCATTTTGTAATTGAAAATTGATTGACAAATATCCTTTTGGATTTAAAACTATAAGTATCAAGGCATTTGGGGAAAATTACATGTCTTGCTAACTTACACGGTATTTTTTTTTCTATTTACTTCAATTATAATAAAAAGTTTATGCTATAATTGCAAGACACAAAATGATCACGTTTACTCTTGCTCATAAGCATCGGTATCTTATGTTAGATTTTAGGAAAAATCTGTTTCTCTAAATATAAATTTATTTTTGTACTTATATGATTCTATTGCAAATGGAGCAAACAAGGTTTTTTTTACCATTGGATTTTGTCCGTACTGCACAAGATACTAAATACAAAATAGGAATAATATCTTGGACCATGATTAAAAAAACATACTTACCATCAAGCCTTATTTCACGTGCCTTCTTTCACATCAGTAGACAAAAAGAGAAAGAACATAAATTTTATGAATATTTGTCTTAATCAGTAATTTTGAGCTCTTGACATTTTGTTAAGTATTTCCAACTCTCAACTTAACTCTGATATACCAAATAGGTTTTTGTTTACATCTTCATCATCATATCCTGTCCTTGATTTCCCAGGAAGCTAAAACTTAACTCTACCAAGATCTACCAACCCCTAGAGGGTCTTTTTATAATACTAGATCACCATTTCACCGGTTTTTCCACAAAAGGCCCAATATCCAAATTATAATATAATATTTACATGAAATAAAGATTATCCACTTTATTTCTTAAGAAAATCATTGTTGTAAACGCAAATAGAAGTTGTTAGTCCATCTTTAACGAGCTAGAGCACGAAGAAACACCTGTGTTGCCTGCTTTTGGTTTTTTTAAATATGTAACTAAATCTATGAGTGGTCAGTATTTGTATGCTACTACGAGTGGCGTTCAATAAATAATGTCATTGGGGCTCGGAAAGGAACAAAAAACGCTTTTCTATGACTTAGTCTTAATGATTTAACTAAAATATTCTTTTTCAATTAAAACGCGTATCCGTAACATTTTAATTCAATTTCTAATTGTTTTTCGAACACATTTTGAGAATGACCCTTCCTATACTGGAATATGGCAGATCCTATGATTTGCTGTACTTGTTTTTTTTTCCTTTCTGATGGATGTTTTTCTAAGTTTAGGAAATGAAACAAGTCAAAGTTTGAAAGATCTGGCAAATTTTGTTGGTGTGACAAAACATTAACTTTCTGATTACTAGTATCCCCAACACTCCTTTACTCTTCATGGCCTGTGGGTTTGGACGCCGTCATAAAGACATTTAATGTAGTGAATTCCTCTTTCTGTTTCCTTCCTCTCATAAACCTTTCAATTTTTTTGCAAAAAAAAATGTTTTCTAGACTCCTCCAGAAATTTTAACTTCCTCCCCGAATATGAATTTGAAGAACAAGACCGCTAATATTTCAGAAAATAGCATATAAAACTGTTTTATGCTCCTGCAATTCATTGCTCTTCTTAGGCCTTTGCAGTTTTTTCAGGTGCATCTTATTGTACAATTTGTTTTGAGGGCTTAAAGCAAAATGGATTCAAGTTTCATTATCTGTTAGAATTTCATACAAAAGTGGATGAGTACAAATTTTGATTTTTTTAAAATAATTGTTTGATTATTCCTGCACGCTGTCGTTTTCACTCATTTTCAAAATATAGGGTGACCTTTGAGTATTAATCTTTTTTTTTTTACTATACAATGTATCTTTAAAACAGTATGAAATATCCCCAAAATGATTTTTATCAATTTTACTATGTGTCTCAAAGTCAATAAAACATAATCAGTGATAATTTGTTGAATATTCGCAAATCTACATCAGTTGTTGCCAAGGACGGTACCCATTTTTTATGCCCATTATATAATTTTTGTTTATTGAAATCTACATGTTCACCTGTCTATAAAACAGGCATTGGTTGTTGTAAATTTCACATATTTCAGTTAATATATTTTTGGGATATTAACAAGTTTTACAGCTGCTTTAATGAAGCATTTAATTTTACTCTAGTTTACTGATTCTTGACCATTTATTTTAATGCAGTGTCTCGAATAGCCCTTGTTTTCCAGCTTCTCGCGATGAAATAATGCGATGAAAAGTAGTCACACAAACTGTTATCAATTCATTAAAGATTCAATTATGAGTGAAAGTCAAGCTTTATGTCACATGACTACTATGTTGTATGCCATCGAGCTAATAACATTATTTATTGAACGTCCCTCGTAGCTTATACAGTATTTCATGCCCAAAAAAATCTAGCATGATAGTTCATAATACACATAAAACATTCACACATAATATTAAAAAAAATGCGATAGAGTCTGTCTATAAAAAATATTATTCTCAACCCTCAAATGAACAATTAAGTTGAAATCATTATTAATAATTATTTATTATTTTACATGTGTTAATACGTCTTTCAAGGTCTTTACACTATTTTCACTCTACACGATCTGTTGTGTGACCCAGAATCCGATGTATTTTCAAAATGTATCTGGTTACTGAATATCATACGGTTTCGAAGAAGAGTATTTTGAGTTCATAAACATGTATCAATGTTAATTATCAACACCCGCCACTCAAAATTCAAAAATCTTAAATTGAATTGTATGGGGTATTTTTTGTAAAGAAGGTCAAAGATTACGCTAGTATTTTTTAATAATGTTTTATGACAATTAGTGCACATGCTAAATAGCAAAGAATTTAGCTGTACATTGTCACTCTTTACTTATTAGTAAAGTATATCAAAGGACAGGGTCAAGAGTCGCGAGGTCGGCAACCATGGCAAGTTACAAATGCCATAGTGCCAAGCAATAAATGTGCAAAATAGCAAGTCCTTATCTCTTTCAGTCCTTGAGATACAAGGTGTGACAGATGGAGAGACGGACAGGCAGACTGACAACGGGTAAAGTGATCTCTTAGTGCCGCCCTGCCCAGCAGGCGACACGCTCTGTTCCGTAGCCAACGCAAAAATGCAATGGCGTGCATCCGAAAAATACAATTTTTAGCCCACTTAATGAAATATAGAGATAACAAACAGTATTCAAGACTAAAGGCCATAAAAATACAAAATGAAGCAGAGCAAACACGGACCTCCAAAACATCAGAGGTGGGGTCGGGTGACATGGAGGAGTAATTAAGCATCCTGATATGACGGGTCACACCCGCCGTATGCTCCTTTTCATGATCGAGAAATAACGGAAAAATCCGTCGTCAATTCAGTGTATAAAGGACTAACAATTAGTATGAAAAATGTTGGTCAAAATCTGACTCAATGATAAATTGTATTTGCTGTCAAGGTCATTGTATAGTTTACAGAGTACTTAGGAAATGATGAAGAAATGATGACTTAAACGGCGACTGCTGATATTTTTGTTTCATCAACTTCTTTGTCAATAATTTACCTCTTTTTGGAAATTTTACATATGTAGAACATGCTCTTGTGTATCGAATCAAGTGAGAAATTTAAACTCTATATGCAGGTGATGAAGATATATTGTTGCGTAAGTAAAGGAAGTTGACGATTGTAAAGTCATCACGTTTATCATAGAGGTTGGTTGTTAGATACCCATTAACGTCTTTTTCAAGTAAAATACCCAAATATGATACAGATGTCTCAGAATCTTTGTTGCCTTCTAGTCAACATTGTCTAATTCACAAACAAAATTCACAACCATTCCTCAAGATAAATTAAAGTATAGGCTTTTCGATATCATGACGATGTCACCTGCTTTTTTTCAATAAAAATGTAACTCTTTAATTTACTTACCTTGTCATTGGTCATTTTCAAAATAATATTGTTAAAAATACGTACTGATTGTATACACAAGTACTCTGATAATTGAGTTTCTGATTGACAATATCTATCTTGTTTTTGGAGCATCGAACAATCTATTGGAATTTCCATATGTACCAATTGCGCCCCGTTATTAGCAGACCTATTTTTGTATTCATATGAAGCAGAATTTATACAAAATCTTATGCGTGAAAAAAAGAAACACTTCCCAGTACAGTTAAGGTGCGCAATGGAAATATCGACAATATTTTGTAATTAAAAATGTTCTTATAATCGGAATGGCGATTATTTTTAGTACATTATTTATATCGTATAATTGTAATTATGGTTAATAATAACATATTGAGAACGATTATATTTTTAGACTTGTCACATAATGCGGCAGTCACGTGATTTCAGCACATTTACTTGCAGTATTGAGGTTCCCAAAGAATTTCACTAGTGCAAGGGCATAACCAAGTTAAAATTTTAAGTGCTGAAAAGTGCTGCGATCCTATCTAGATTCTGCAATTTCATAGTATGACTGAATGCTGTATTTTTTGCGAGTCAATGGCATGATTTTTTTTTATTTTCAAGATTTCATCAGGATCGCAGCACTTTTGAAATACCTTGATATTTCTAGAGTTGATTTGTAAAAGCTTACTATGTTCCAGTAAGTGTATACCCCCGCACTAGATCGATTTATTAAGACCCCCACATAACCCTCCAATATATTTGCATACAATTATTCGGCAGTATCAATTAAATACGAAATATACCGAAAATATATTAATAAAATCGTGAAGAAAACATTGAATCCAAGATAATGGCCTATGGAATATCTATTAATGATACATAATACATTTTTCGTTGAGAAAATATTGATTTGCCTCTCACTGCATAAAAAATACAAAATGACGTCACATCGACAAGTGGTGATGAAACAAGAATTATCACCAGTCACGTCTAAGGATTTCCATCCCTAATGGGACCTAACTCCCTACATTTAAATGTCCGTCAAGTACATAATACACTGATATTATATTAAAGCATTTTATAGTGGAAAACGATTGCCCGCGAGAAAGTTTTAAAAATGTCATTAATTAAGCAGTAGTTAATTAAAAAAGATTGCATTGAAGTCTATGGGAAAAAGTGTTTTTTCAAAATAAAAATTCAAATAATTTGAATATCAATAAATCCTGTGGTGGAAAGATGCATTGAAACATTAAAAATAGAATGACAATTGAAAACAATTTTTTTACCGGCTAAATTTTTTTTAATTGATTTTTTTTTATTAATTAAAAAAGGGGAGATAACTCTTACCAGAACTCAAGGTCATAAATTAGGACATATCCCACTATACATACTAATAGTAATAAATGGGAAATATGTCTTAATAAACTGAGTATTCAATGCCTACATATCAGTTATGTATTCAATTTCACTGAATTCGTTCCCATTAGGGATTTGATATAATGACAATATACATACAATTTATCATTGAGTGAGATGCTGACTGACGTTTTCTCAGAATGATTGTTAGTCCATTATTAATAAACTGAATTGACGACCGATTTTTCCGTTCTTTCCCAATCATGACAAGGAGCACACAGCGGGTGTGACCAGTTGGCAGGGCATGCTCACTCTTCCATGGCACCTGATCCCACCTCTGGTGTTTTTGAGGCCCGTGTTTGCTCTGCTCCTATTTTGTATTTTTTAATGGACTTTGATCTTGAATACTGTTCGTTATCTCCATATGTTTCATTTTTACCAAAATAATTTTGCAAATGGCAAATGACTAGGTAAGTTTTACGAGTTCCTTTTTATTGAAAATAGTTGTCAATGAAATCAAAAAGCATGGACTTTAATTTACCGTTGGGGATGGTTGTGTATAAAGTTGAAAAGTCATAAGTTTTAAAGCTGTTGATTCTTGTAAAATCTTGTGAAAAAAATGTCTAAAATATATTGGAATTTTTAAGTATCCACATCTGATTTACAACACTTCTTGAATGTTGTATAGCACAGTACTCTTGTATGGATTGTTATAAATTTTCGGAATTTAATATAGATATAGTAGTTCTAATTCATTTTGGTTCTTTTAGGATATTAAAAATATTCAAAACTGACATATTATTTTTGACGAATTTCTTCCTTAGAAGGGGAACTATGAGTATAAATTGGATTACCACTTGTAGAATTAAACTCAAGTTCTTCAAAATACATTTTATATAATGAGCCTTACAAACAAATACACTGTTGTTACCTGCTTTGTCAGCAGGGACCACTGATCATGTAATCTATCTAATTCTTTTTTTCACTGGATTGATGACTTTAGGAAGATAGATGGTTTTCATATTGTCCTTCTTTAATCCTTCTTTATATAATTATTTATATACATGATGTAGATATAGAAATATAAACAATAAAATTTGGTGTTTTTTTTTTTTTTTTTTTTTTTTTTTTTTTTGTTTGTTTGTTTTGTATTGTTTTTTTCTTTTTTAGTGAGTAAATTAATATAATTATTTATATAGACGTAGAAATATAAACAATAATTTTTTTTTTTTTTTTGGTTTTAGTGTGTTAATTAATATAATTATTTATTCAGACGTAGAAATATAAACAATAAACAATTACATATCCTGCTTCTGCTGGTTAATTTTCTGGAATAGCTGAAATATTGGGTCCTTTGGTCACGTCTGTTTTGTTTTTACCTTAACCTTATTTCACGTTTCTTTATTCATAAAAGAATCTTTAGAATTTGTAGCCAAATTTAAATACAGTGGAGCCTCATTTATCCGGACGCTTTGGTTTCTCTGCAGTGGACCTTCAGATATCCGGACGCCAGATATCCGGATGCTTCAGTATCCGGACGACTTTTCATCGGAACAAAATTTTTTAATGTTATTTTGTCTTGTTTAACTGGTGATTCAGATATCCGGACGCTTCACGTATCCGGACAAATTGACTAAGAACAAAAGCATCCGAATAAATGAGGCTCCACTGTATTTAAATGATTTTCGTCTATGATAAACAAAATAAGTATATATTTTCGCCTTACATTAAAATGTACATGCCCTTGATTGAATTATTGAATAGTTACGAGGTTGTTAAAAATATGCATGATAGGCAGAGCTAACATGGACCTGAAATTAGACTTGCATTAAAAAATAGTGCATGTGAATAAAACAAACTATTTGATAACTATATTGCCATCACCCTTTCTATTCTGTAAAGAGAAAGTCCGAAATTGTCCATTCTGTGAGAGAAAGAACTGTTTGAGGCCCGAATTTAAGGACCAAGAATAGTTTTTTTCTCTCTCAGAATGGAAGTTTGAGGAATAAATCATTCTTGAAACATTTTCTTTATTGTTTATATAATAAAATGTCCCAGGTGATGGTTATGTATTTGCTATGATTACGTAACACAATTGATTGTCCAGTGAGTGAGGACTGAAAACAATAGCTGTGTGTATTGTTTAACTTAATTGACAATGCCAGGTAAATTTAGATTTGCACGATAACTCACTTGATTTCTGACTACTTTCCATGTAAAGCTTCAAGAGTGAAGACGTCTTCATATGATAGAGAAAGTACTGTATATTTCTCCAAAATACAGACCAAAAGAAAATGAATACTCTAAAACCTGTAGGTATGCAAATACTGTTGGTGTTCAAGTTTTGACAAAAAATATCGCAAATCTTTGTGAACAATCAGGATTCAAGGGACGCTATACGTAACATTCTTTGAGAACAACAGCCGTGACCCGCTTGTATGAAGCTGAGATTGAGGAACAGCTAATAACGGAAAAAAAACGAGCCACAAATCTATAACAGTTTGATCCTACAATCGAACCAACAATTAATAGCAGTAGAGAGTAAAGGAAATAATTTATGGAAATATGGGGAAATTGAGATGATGACAAGTGTATGAAAAAGATGAAAATTTGTGATCCCAAAAACAATTCAGTCTGCAGTAAAAATAAAGTTACCAAGGTTAAGGTTTTGCAATGTTATGGCCAATATTTAACTTTTTCAAAAGTAAGTCAAACTCCAAGGTCAAGTTCAAAGGAAAGTTTTGGCAACCAAGGGAAGGCATTGTCCTATGAAATACACCAGTGATTTCATATAAATTCCCTTGTAGACACCATAGTTTATGCTACCATATTTTTAAAAGTGAGACAAACTCAAAGGTTAATGTCACAAGGTAAGAAATATTTATAGCCATGAAAAGTTCTTTTCACAATGAATAAACATGTGAAGTTTGACAGTCCTCGCATCAACTGTTCAAAATTTAAAGGTTAAAGTTTGATAAATCTTGCAAAATTGAGACAAACGCCAAAGGCCAAATATGTGGGAACTAAAAAGAAAGGCCTTGACAAAGTAAATACACATTTGAAATGTTAAATTCTTGAGGCAATTCAGAAATACAGACAAGCAAACAGACAAAGAGAGATACGGACAGGACAAAATATATAGGAAATTGTCCATGGAAATATTTTTTTGGGAAAATCTGCCGATGAAGACTGAGCCAAAGATACTCTACATGATCATGAGAAGAAAACATTAGCTTTGGGCATCGACTGTAAGTACATTTATTGTACAGATAGCACAGGGTCTGAGACACTACGGGAGCTGTAGATTCTATATTTCACATGTGTATTTATTGTGACAAGGCTTTTTTTTGGATATTATATATCAACATATTTGACATCTAGACCTTGAGGTTTGGCCTTTTTTTTTGCAAATTAACCTTGGCAATAACTTTGGAATGGTTGGTGTTAGGTCTCATATTTCACATGTGTATTCCTTGAAGTAAGACCTTTCCTTTGGTACAAATACTTTTGACCTCTTTACATTGGAGGTAGAAATACTTGACAAAATCTTTAACCTTGGGCACCGACAATTTTGACCGTTTTGATCTAGACCTTGAAGTTTGAAAACTTTGAAAAACTCAAAATTGTTAGTCATTACTTTCCTACGGTTTCCTAAGTTTGAAAAACTTTAATCATGGTCATAATTTCTAAATGATTGGTATTATGGTTTTCATATTTTACAGATGTATTTCTTGTGACAAGACATTCACTTCGAACGGGGTGGGGGGCGGGGGGGAGTGTTTTACAAACACGTTTTATATCACTGTTAAGAATTCCTAAAAATGTAGCATGCTAAACAAGAAAACAGGTCATTCCATGGTGTGCTTTTTGTTCGTAAATTATCATTTGATTCTCATTTCCACTCTTCCTGAATGACAACTAAGCATACTCATTTAACATACTCAGTACATTATTCACATACCTTTCGGTTTATGATATTTATACTGAACGTGGTTAATGAAATACTTTTGATTCAGAAGATAATTACAATGTGTATGCCTTTAAGACATAAAAAACCCTAGTTAAAAACGCTTTGCAAGATCACGATAAAAGTGAAGTGAACCAAATTCACAAGACTAATAAAATGTAAGAAGACAGCCATTTTGCACGTAAAAAGGTTTTGAAGAGTTGTCTGCACTTTATGGGGGAAAAAAAAGAATTTTTCTGCGGTAAATGATTTATTTATTATTGCTGTTTTTGAGGTCAATACAATGATTTAGCCATCTGAGGAGTATAATATTCACCGAGCCCGAAGGGCGAGGTGAATATTGTACTTCGAAGATGGCTAAATCATTGTATTGACCGAAAAAACAGCAATAATTGTTTTATTATATGAGTCACTGATAAAATTATACAGCTCATTACTTGTTTGCATTTAATTAAGTCCTAGCCAAATACAAGAGAGAAGCAAAATTAAAATGTAAATCAACCTTACTTGTCGTAGCAATTTAAAATTTTTTTTTTTATCAATTTTAGTTGCCATGAAAAAAATATAATGTCAGTCTTTTTTATAGGATAGATTTTTAAATGAAGGAGTATTATCAGGGAAAACTGACAGCCAAAAAGTAAAAATTGTTGTTCAATAAGTGTTGGAGGGGGGTCCCTGCATCCCCTCTTACCACCCTCACCCAAAATTATATATTCACTTATGTTTTGTTCACATGTAAAAAAAAAAAAGTCATAGTCGTTTAAATGGCTTTCCAAAACCACTTGTATCAATTTGGAATTTCCCGATCTAATTTTAGATCAATGTAGAGGATATAAATCCTTGTATTCACCTGGAACGTCACGAGCAGGTCAATACAACGTAGGATTTTTCTAACATAGTTGAATCTCTGCTAATCATAGAGATGGAATTTATTCAATTATATAATAATATTTCATATTTTAAGAAAGAAGGATATGCATATACATGTATATGCATATTTTCACCAAGAGATTTGTTTAAAATTCAAATTACTTTTTAGTATTTACAATATCTAATAAAAAAAACATGCGCTGTCCATAAACTTCAAATGTAAAATTCAAGGTGCAATTAATTGGACAATAATCAAAATTTTGTCAATTCCTTTGGTGGAGCATTTTAATTTGATAACATCATCAAAATGAGACTATGATTAAAAATATTGGATCATTCATTTATTAGGTACAAAATATGGTCGTGATACATTGAATACCTTAAGTATTGACCAAAACATCCAACAGTCTGTATTACATGTAAAGTAGCATGTTTTAGATGACATGACGTAAATCTAGAACTGAAAACAAAATACCAATAGAGAAAGACAGTGCAGTACTCCGTCACTAGGGAAACAGTATAACGAAATAGAACGGACAGCTTATGCATGATAGAGATAACACTATATGTGTACACTTGATTTCATTCCTATCTAATTAGCCACGATTGGACGACCTCTTGGTAGTCAGCTGCAGCAGCTTTAACGTGTAACAGTTGTAATAATTTACTATAATGTCGTCTGTAGTGACACCAGGAGAACACAATTAGATGAGTGATTATGGTAGACTGTCTCCCTCGTTCTGGCGACACCATGACGTCAGCAGCTCACGAGAATCTGGGTCTGCATGCGTCATCGATCCATGGAAACGCACGGTACTGTGAACTGAAAATTTAATGTTTTGTGTCGCTGCTGAATCTTCTTTGTTAAAAAGTGTTCCATTTTAAGATTGCGCATGCATTTTGCCAGTTATTGATCGTGAATTGATTAGCAGTAAACACAAAATGCAAAGGATGTCAATTTTACTTTTGTAAACGTGCAAATAGCAGGGATTAATAAATGTGTCTAAGCATATTCATTCAAACTGTAATAATAAAACTCGATGTCTTATTGCAATATTTTGTTGTGAATAATGGATTTTCATGAGCGGTTTAAAGACAGAACGACACGACGATGATGTGTAATTTACGCATCGTAAACAAAGCAGTGTGAGATGCCATCGACCGACTATTATCAGGCTGTTGTCGACCAAAACATAGACAACGGTTCGTGTAGCAGCCGAAACCAAGCCTATTCCATCCAGCCGAACCCGGACTTATCAGCGATTCATTCTGAAGTCTGCGACAATAATGACAGCAGCATGACGTTCTCCAAGAATAACTCGGACATCAAAAAAGACAAGGACAGCTCGTGTGGGGCGGATCAAAAACCGAAGACACGCATTGACTTTGGGGAACATTTTCCTGATGGAGGTTGGGGTTGGGTGATAACCGTGGCCGCTACAGTAGTGTATGTCTTGTGTAGCGGCATTCATTACGCCTTTGGAATCTTTTATCTGAGCATACAGAAGGAGAAGAAGATAAAAATGACTGATATGCACATAGGTAGGCTTCTAAAAAAAAAAGTCGATGTGAAAATTCTCATTGATGAGAAAAAAATCATTTCCTCTTACATTTATCTATGATAAGTCTAACTTAATTAAACCATTATATTAACATGGAAAAATATACGTATATAAATCTCAGACTGCATACTGTCCAAGTTATTTTTTAAAAAAAAAGCAACATCTTTTTTTTTCGATAATTTGGTTTAACAGTCAAGGAAGCCATGTTGATGACGTCATATTTGTACTATATGTTTCGAATTCACTTCATTCAGCTAGATAGGGAACTTGATACGAGTATAATTACAGTATTCCACCTTATCCGATATCGACTGCATCGCCATCAATTCATCTTAAGTACGTCAAGGTCATGAAAAGGTTGAAAGTAATTGAAATGGACGTTCGCATTCCGCCATTATCTCAAGTCACTGTGTACACTTATCATGATGAAATGAAACCCTTCTGCTGCAGCATAAGTGTCTGCAAAACAACTAGAGATATTCACAACATTACAAAGCAGCCTCTTGGGACTTCTTATTGATGTACATAGGAAAAATACAAAGAAAATAAAAAGTTTGATGACTCTTTTTATAGCTCTTTTGATCAGAGACCAAAAATGCTCATGGGAAAGTAAGGAGTCTGTCGTCCGTCAGTCTGTCCGTCTGTCTGTAAACAATTTTTCAAAATGCTACTTTTCCTTCAGCTTTAGTCTGAATTCAATATAACTTGGCACTCAAGTAGAATATTTTAAGATACTTAATTCTGTACATCGAGGTTTTTAAAATTTATTTCGATATACAATGTTGCCATGGTTACTTAAAATAGAAAATTCTGTGAAATGATTCGAATGCTTCTTCTACAGTTTTGGCTTGATTTTAATTTAAGTTAAAATTCAAATAGACAGCACTAAGGTATATAATTCTTTTCATTGATATTAAGTTCAATGAACTGTGTTGCCATAGTTATTAAAAATAGAAATTTCTTAGAAATACCTTCCCCCTTTAGTTTCAAATCCAACTGCGTGAAACTATTATAAACCACCCTACTGACTTTTCATTCTATCTTCAGCTGTTTGTATTTTTCAGTATGGTTAGGAACATCAGGACTGAGCATCTCGCTTCTCCTTACCCCTGCAGTAGTAACAATATGCCAGAGGAAAAGTACACGATCCTGTGCAGTTGTAGGGGGCGTAATTTGTTCCTTAGGGGTGCTTCTTTTGTCCTTCTCGAACAAGGTCGATCAGCTGTTTATCATCTACTGTGGGATCTTGTCGGCGGGGACGGGAATTTCCCTCAGTGCCGCCGGCATTATCGTGGGCCGATACTTTCTTCAGAGGCGTGAACTTGCGGAGATGATAATGGCATGTGGCACTGGTGCTGGGGCTGTTATAATGGCTCTCGTCATATACGGACTTAATAGGTAAACTATACGGCTCAACCATTGCACGTTAGAAAAAAAAATGAAACTGTTTTAGACCATTTGAAAACAAACAGGTACATGGTGTCTGTTTATGGAGCTCTGAATTTTCTATAGTTCACTAGTATTTCAAGGAAATGGCTCCGGGGTCCATAAAACTTAGATGATTTAACTTTTAAGTCTCACTTTTCCACTATTATTCCCTTGTGAATAAGTAAGGTTGAGATCGAGATGAGCTCTTAAAAGCCTATTGAAATATTTTCTTCCAGATTGATTGTCTTTATATAAATAATAATTGCATTTTAAAATTTTTCTTGGAACATGTGTGGTTAGGAGCCAAAATAACAAGTTAACGAAATGTTGTTTTTTTTTAAAAATAAAATTATATATGAAATACTTGATTAGAGTAAATCTGTGCTGTGATACCTCAGCAGTTAGAGGGGCTGCTGTTACAGTGTGCCAGACTCATCAACATGATCAACACGGCCTCGTTCAGTTCTATACTGTAGAGCGAGAAAAAAAAATCAATAAAACATACTATTAAAAAAGAGAACAAACCAATTAATACTGCTTTTACAAACTGTCTTTTCCACATACACGGCTGTGCTGAATATTAAATGGATGAAATTCAGTTTATTTTGAGATCTTGCAGACATATTACGGGGATGTTTTTATGGCAACTAATCGATATCTAAATATATCCGGCGAAGCTTTCGATGTCACGATACACCCTTATTGTGTTATAACCATCATTATTAATACAGCTGGCTGTGTAAACAGTCATTGATTAGGCGTTTTCTATCTAAACATCAGCAGCAAAAGTTTATGCAGTGTGTGATAGATTGAATCAGTCTTCAATTGAAGGGCAGTATTAATACAAATGAATACTGAAACATGTGAAATGAAACTTTATTTTACTTATTTATTTATTTAAATATTTATTGTGATTTTCTAACTTTTTAAATCAAATTTTGACATAGTCCTATAAAGTTCTGTAGAATAACAAATTTTCGTGGGGATAAAATGCCGCTGATATGTCATTTTCCTGTCTACCAAATTTTTATAAAAATACACAAATATCAGATGCAGTTTATGTGTAATAATCTCAAAAGCAAGCTTGTGCTCTATGTTTTCCGAAGAGAACATTATCTCAAATATAACAAGAAAACATTTATGTAACCATCAATTGTCGCCCGGGAAATATATAAAGTAAACAATGGAAATAAGTCTTGATCATCAAACCGCTTTGATATGTGTGAAAAGGCATGTGTCTAATTGATGGAGACGATAGTGGCGAATATTTTGAAAACTCATAGTCGGATAAAATTCGAACAAAAACGATACCATTTTAAACTTGATCAATTCCTCAAGTAAATGTTGGCTGCATAAAATATAAATTGAAGTTAGACACATGCATCAACTATATTCAAAAATGTATTTTATTTTTCAATTTTCGAATATAAAACACGGAACTGTGCAGAGTACGTTTTTATGCGAGAAGTAAAATTCGATGTTCTGAAAAAAGGGACCTGTCATTTTTTCCATAGTAAATGATAAGCAATTTTATATATTAAATATGAAAAACATATATATTTTTACAGATTCACTTAAAGGAAGTAAATATATATATATGTATCTCCTAATTTATACAGAAAAGAACATTCTGATTAACAATCTTTTTAATGTTTAGAAAATCTTTAATTCTGAATAACTACTCCCGCCCCAAACCCCATACACCAACACTTAAACTTATATGTATAGAGCAGCCTGGTCCTCCGGGCTGCAATAAAATTCCACCAGAATTGAGGAAAGAACTTTATTCGGTAATAACCAATATTTGCCCCCCAAATCGAACTTTGATGGGGATATATTTAATAAAGTTCGTAAGTCGGGGAGTATATACTGATTTCAAAGCACTGAATAGTTTAATGATTAATGACGTCATATGTACGTAATGACGTCACAAACATGACGTAAATTTCAGTTTTTATGAATTCTACAGAAAAATGCACATATTTCGTCGATATTTTGAGTAAAAGTCACTGAGCGCATGTGTGTTCAGGATCAATATTTTGATATAAGGTGTTGAATGATAATATCAATGAAATATGTAAATATTGTTCCTGAACAAACTTGCGCTCTATAAATTTTAAAGCTAAAATTGTTGAAATTTTGTCCATTTTGTCCTCTTTCTGA
The DNA here is from genome assembly GCF_032062105.1 of Saccostrea cuccullata. Classification (NCBI taxonomy): domain Eukaryota; kingdom Metazoa; phylum Mollusca; class Bivalvia; order Ostreida; family Ostreidae; genus Saccostrea; species Saccostrea cuccullata. The sequence goes on along the minus strand of NW_026926065.1, from coordinate 980,943 downwards.
AAAAAGATATAAAATCGGACTAGTTTGTGACGTCATAAAAACAAAAAATATGAATAAACTGCTTTGAAACTATAATATGTTCTGTTAATTTATATTTCTAATACCATTTATTTAATTTAGCACGTTTCAGGAAGTTTTCAAAAATTTGACATTTGTGGGGGCAAATTTATGCAATATACCGCATATAGTTCTTTGGGGAAATGCCCTACTTTTGCACCCTCTTGTGACCATCATGTAAGGTTTAAATCCAAACAAAGTGCTGATTTTAAAGCAAGCATCATTCTAAGTTCTTAACTACAACCTATCAAAATTTTACCAGGGTTCTAATTTACATCAAATAAGGGGCCAGATTCAGCCGTTATTCTACCTTGTCCTTTAATCCCCCACGAATATTAGTGATTTTACAGTATCTCAACTCATGGCAAGCTCTCGGGGAAGAATTTGTCACGGATTTATTACAGAGCTATTCCATGCACAGCATATGGATAATGTTTAATGTGTATACTATGTCCATCCCTCGATTTTTTTATTGAGATCTTGTCGCCAATTTTGATTTTCTACGAGTGGGATAGCACTATCGCGATCATTGCAATACGCGACGTACAGGACTTAACGGAGGGGAATAGTTCTTGTCAACTATTTGATGAAAATGCCACCAAAGGCCATGCAGTGGATAAACCTTTTATAATGCTGATGGTTGTTATAATTTCTAAGGGTTGGATAGCACATTAGGATATAGGGTATAGTTTTAGAAGTTGCCAACCAATCATACTGCAATAAAATCGAAATTGGCGTCAAATGCTATAAATGAAGATTTTCTGAGGGTTGGGCAGTACAAATTAGTATACCCAGGAGTACAGATTTTCCATGCTTGAAAATTGTCAGACTGTATACATGTATAAAAAAGTGGTTGGTTTATCTAAACTTAAAAGTTTGCAAATATTTGGGGGGGAAATTTAAAAGAAGAATAATTATGATAATGTGCTATCCAGTCCTCATAAATTATAAATAAATATCCATGATTATAATAAACCGCATACCCACTGGATGCGAGTGGGATACAGTTGAACAACCCTTATACTATTCCCTTCGGGAAAGCCCTCGGGGAGTGGTTACCAGGGGTTTGATAAAAGAGTGTTCCCTGAAACTATACCCCGCGGTATAACTTCGCTATATACATGAAAATTTTCAGACTGTAAAAAATAGTTATTGTACCTTCTTTGTAGTAGAAAATATTTTATTATTTTAACAGGGGTATACAAATCATTATTGCTTATATATATGGTATCTGATTTTAATACATGACTGTAATTTTTCAAGCTGTTAAAATAACAAATAATCTTTGTCTTTGAATGAAAAGGTCATCAATTGTAACACAGTTTTTAATCCTTGAATTTACAGGTCTATGGTCTGGATGAAAACCATGCAGTGTTCTGTGGGCATCTTCATTCTAACTATTGTAGCTGGCGCATTGTATCGTCCTGCATCCATGTACCATCCTCGCAGAAAAATGATCATGCATATCAAAAGCCAGAAAAAGGGCAGAAGAGACCACGAAGAGGCGGAACCGTCATATTTTGATTTTAGTGCTCTGCGCATGCGTGGTTTACAAGCTCTGATGATCATTTCCGGTATAGCTGCCTTTGGGATTTATGTGCCATTCATCATCTTGGTAAAGCCATCTTCCAAGTCTCATTTGTCTGTATTTGATTAAATTACAAAGCTCAAATTATATACAAAGTTAAAATATTTCGAAAAATTACACTTGAATGTACCAATCTTGTGTAGTGTCCCAAGAATGTCGGTTACAGAAAGTTAGGTAAATTTTTCAACCACAGTCCTCATTTTTCAATTTTACTTTTTTAAAATTATACAGTTTTTGTGAAAGTTAAAAACAGAGTTTTACCAATAAATACAAGAAGTTGGAGCATAGGTGAATGACGAGATCCGAAATGCTGTTTTCCATCATTAATAACATAAATATGATTATTTCCATACTAATTCCTAAGAAATTAAGTTGAATGATAGCAATTATTTGATGCAGTTGCATTGAAGACAGCTCTGTTTCTTATGCAATCTGTTTTTCCAAATATGATAGAAGTGTCAAAGATAACGTAACTCTTTTCTTCCGTGTAATGTACGGATTTATGATACATCATACATACTTTCACTCATTTTATATTAATGAATTGTAAAGATTACGTACAGTGATCATTCACAAACACCCTTCTAAGAAAACATAACAAATTGTAAGCAGAACCAATAAGGACAGCTGAAAGCAGCAAGAAGTGGGATCAGGTGCCGTAGAGGAATAAGCATCTTTGTCAACCGGTGACACACGCCGTATCCACATTGCAATGGTTGTGTAAACAGGAAAATCCGTACATTTTAATGAAATAAAAAAATGTGAAAATATAAACGATAAAATGTCTCTCTTCGTTGTGTTATATATACGAGGTAAAACAGTTAATAATTTTTGGAGTGGGAAAAATAACCAACCAACGCGGATTATACATTTTTTTCTGCAATGCTGCACTTAACTTCCGTCAACACAGTAAAGACATTTTATTGAAAAAGTAGTAATATTAACTTAACTCAAAGAAATAATAATCAAATAAAGTTGCGGAAATGATCCACTTCTGATGATTCCAGTGTAGAAGGACACACATGCTTTACATATTTCTAAGGCCACAGTTTTTATATCTTTCGGTTTACGGATCCGCCGACCCGATTTTTCAGGGTCTAGAAAATAAAAATAATGGATTTTATCACCACTTTCGATAATTTTCCGGAAAATTCATGCCTGATCATCAGGGTTTTAATATTTATAATACGTCTGAGTCCCAAACATGTTATAAAACGTCTCATTGTTTCAAACGTTTCAGTGACTATAAACAAAAACGTGTAAACATGGCGGCAAGCATGTCTTTATTTTAAAGTGCAGTTAAAATGTCTTTGAGATAGCACGATGTCCAGAAACTTAATTTTCACAGAGAATGAAAGAAGAGCAAACTATGGGAGATGCAATATTTCTTTCCCCCAAAGAGTCCTGTTAAAACGTAATCTATGATTTTTATGGAAATAAAAATAACCACCAAATATCAGCTGTTTCAATGACATAACTTCGCTATTTTTTCCCATTGGTAATATTTTTCTTCCAGTTCAAAAGTAAGGAATTAATATGTTGAAACTGGACAAAATTGTAGAAATTGCACACAAAGACTAGTATGTACGTTTTTTCTAACTTGAATTGTATTTCCCAAACCCAGACACATGCTAAATTTTGTGTGACAAGTGTATGAAACAATGAAAAAATCAATATACCCAGATAAATAGATCATTTTCATGGTTATAGGTCCCAGATACATGCCTTGTTGTTGACATTTTACTTTGACCATACAGCTGTATAAGGTCATGCTAATAAAAGGAAATAGGCAACAGTGTAGGGTTTCACCAAAAGAAGTAAAGATAATCTGTGACTTCGTCTTGATAATATAGTTTACAAGATTATGAATCTAAATCAAAGTAAATTAGTTGGTTTTTGTTAAAAAAAATGAATGTGTCATGTTCCAAAAATATTCTGTGATCAACATCTTTAATATTTAAAAAGATATTTTTTTAAAAGATTTCAAATAAGATCTGAAGTAAACCTTCAGTAAAATCATTTGTAGTTCCTTTTATTTGATTCTCATTTTAGTACAAATAATTTCAGGAAATGTTTCCAATTTTTACTAATTCAAAAGAAGGGTGGTGGTGTTTTTGTTTTTTGAAATCAGCTATGTTCCGTTTGAAAGAAGTTTCAAATTATTTTTATTTTTATTTTGTCGCCACCCAATGGACATTTTGGTTGGAAAAAATCCGTAAACCTAAAGATAAAATAACTTTGGCCTAATATACTATTTTACATTTCAGATTAAAATTGGATACGATCGGAAAATGGCGGATGTTGACCTGCTTCTTATCATTGTTTACCTAGGCCTTGGTTTTGTTCTTGGGGTCGTTGCTCAAGGTTATATTATTATCAAAGACAGCAAAAGCTGTTCCATCTGCCGGCGCTGCCTCTGTCAGGCGAACTGTCTGGCTTGTGGCGTTCTGACGCTTCTCCTGTTGTTGGAGAAAGACTACAATTCCTTTGCACTGTATGCCTGGGGTTTCGGCATTTTCTGTGGGGGATATTTTTACACACTTAAAATGTACACTTATGAAATTGTGAAGTTTAAAATAATGGAGAGAGCCTGGGGATTTGTGTGTGCTGCTCAATTTTTACCAATTCTCATTGGATCACCGATATCATGTAAGTGTCCATTTCATTTCAATTGTGTCTCTTAGTATTCAATAGTAAACTATGTATATAGGTTTACTGTTCAATCAATGAATTTGCCTTTAGGTTTTCTATAAAATTACAATGAAACTTACTTTAATTAAAACGTGTTTCTATAATCATTAGAAGCCTTAATATCTCGAAAATTCTATATATCAACAACGTTACGATAGTTTCGGGAAAGTCCTTAGAATATTGTTTAAAATGCAAGACTACTTTTACGAACGATTTCAAGAAGAAAATGTTACATTTGAGATATGATTTTTCTTGCAGTGTATCTGAACAGTAATCACGAAAACGAACATGCTGGATTTATTTTTGCCGGTGTTGCGATGGTGCTAGCAGGACTTTTGTTTTTCCTCATGCCAGCATTTGAGAAACATAAATCGAATTCAGAGGTCAGACAAATGGCAAAGAATACGTGCAGCAAAAATAGTACAGAAGCTGCCGCTCTCTTGGACCTTGATTTGACCGATGCCATGGTTACCAAACCCCTTAACAACGTACAGTTTATCGTCTCTCCAGCGCGACTTAAACACACCAACAAAGAGGCGGGAAAGTTTCAAATGCAGTGTTTTATTCATCAGAAGGAGAAAGAAAAACCTAAACAAATTGTGCTGTCTAAAATAACAGAAGAAAAGGAGGGTTTAAGACTCGATTTCAATGAAGTTTCACATGGATCTGTTGCTTCTAAACAAAATGACAGCGGTGTACAAGACAAAAGTGAGGCGGATCCAAGAAAACCTAACGTTACAGATTTCCCCTCAGACAGTGTGCAGTCTAGTAACACGGGAAAATCCAGCTCTGACAGTGGTAATTCAAAATCTGAAAGCAGAAAACTTAAGAAGAATATAGATAATGTCAAAATCGAACTCTTTGATCCGCCAAGCCAGGAAAAGGAATCTACGGCGACAGTTTCGTACGATAGTGATTTGTACATTAATTTGTGCGAAGCTCAAGTTTAACCATTTTAGCTTAAGTGAAATCCATACATTAAACTTGATTTTTTTTAAATATTGTTCAGAATGCATTTCTTGACATTTTTGAACAGTATAAAGCCTGCATGGTTATCGAGTTTATCGAAACCTTTGGCCACATTAGAAATGAGGGTGGTGTACAGAAATTATTGGTGGTATACAGAATCATTGGTTATGATACCAAAACGGGCCATTGAGTTTAGACAACCACATTGAAAAGACGGTCAATATTATTGATTTCGGTGACTGGTTTTGCGTCAAAACGTGCTATACTTTGCATTTATGATACTGGTATATGAACTGGATACGAGTGACACCGTGTTCGTCAAGGTATGAATGTCGAGGATTTTTGGGTGAAAATGTACGGAGAATGATTGCTGTAAGGCAAGTTTTCCGTGACGAGGCTTTACGTGAAGTATTGTATGAAAAGTTATATTTATTCATACTATTACGACATGGATATACATACATGTACTGTAAAGAGGCGTCTTTTAAACAGGATATACGAAGTGATTATTCCTGTGAATCGACCAGTCTCAGACATTGACATAATGATCATGCATTTTCCCAAATGTATACACTCTTTCTTTAACAATTTCAGAATCATTCCACTAAATCTATGTTAAGTTTGCCTTGGATGTAAGTTTTGCTAGCGATACTGATAAGTGAGCTTATATGCGATGATAGAGTTTCTGTCGTCCAGTTGTATCAGTCTTTTAATCAGGAAATAATATTTGAAAGTGCTAATCCTCCTGCAGCTTTTTTCCTGAATTATATTTAACTTTTTAAAATAGTTTTGATTTCGATAACGTTTATGATTTTTAAGAATGAAACTATCTTTGATAACTTGGAAATTCTTCAAACTTTACAATCCTAATGAATTGGATTTGTGACAACTTACAACTACACTTGTACATTATGTGAAGGTCAAATGTCTTGGTTACTTAAAAAAAACAAAATTCCTTTGATTTAAAAAAAAACTCATCCTCATACACAATTAGACTACATTTAATTGTCCACCTGTGTATATTTATTAATTTCCAATGAAATTGGAACAACACATGTAATTTGTCCTACAATGTCTTTGAATTCCATAAAGTTTGGTATACAATTAGATTACACCATAGACCATAAATCTGTGCTGTCATTGTTACCAAAAAAGAATCATTTTTCTAACAACCTCTCGATTACTTGGTACTGTTTGAAATTTGTAACTAAAACAACAGTGAATATATAAAGGCTACTATTAATCATGTTTTCGCGTGAACTTTATTTTAGTGTTATCACGCGAGGCAGTGTGCTCGCGAAAATTTCATTCTCGCATTTATAAGTATTCCTTTGGGATTCGAGAAAAAAATTGTCTCACTAATAAAGAGTTAATGACTATCTCGCGAAAATTAAATGATCTACAGTATATTTACTTTACATCCCTGGTGTGCGTTCCATGGATATAGGTAATGTAAAGATGGAAACGTTAACGATTTGAAAACGTTGACGAAATCGACCATTTCCAATAATATACGTGTACTCGGTTTCAACTCGTCAATTTTCACATTCCTCTCAAAAAGCAGTGTTGGATGCGTAGATCCTCAACGTTTCTACTTGGTATAATTTCGTTTAATCATAAATAAATCTTCTTCAAACTTTCAAATCGTCAATATATGTACTTATACAAGTATGTTTAGAAGAAATCGAGATTTTCACACTTTTATAACGGGGGTTCCCGATACAATTCTCCTTCTGACACTGTTATTTAGTACAAATCAGTAGAGCTTCGGCCTCTTCAGGAAATGTCTTAATGAATATGAATTTTTCTCTTTATTTAATCAATGTTAATACACTGCATATGATTTATATATCTCATTTTGGAAATTTTATTTGTAAAATTTAACTATTTTCCGTCTTTTTGTACTAATACAAAAGTTCATTTTGAATATTTTAAATAATATTTCTGAGATATATTTATGTACAAAATTTAATTATCATTTTAATTACTTTGTGCAAAGATTGAGTCTATTTAGAATATTATCTAGATTTTAACAAAAGCTATCCTTGTAAATTAACAAAAAGTACATGTACGTGTAAAAAGTACATGTACATGTAATTGCATTTTGTATATATTTCAGCTGTGCCATATACACACATGTATATTTTTTCATCTTTTTTTTTTTTTTTTTTTTTTTTTTTTGGTAACGATTAAAGAAATAAATTTAACAGTGCGCCTGTAAACGAATGTCGTATTATTAAGCGAACATTATCTTTTGCAGAATTTGTTTTCGTAATTCATTGATGATTTTTTTATTAATAAATGTATGAAATGTCTCGAGTTATTCAATTTAATGATATACGTGTATTTAATCGACGTAAATTGGATCAGGTGCGTATATATGTAAGTATACATGTACACGTATTTTATCTAGTACCGGTTCGTGTTAAAATCGCATGCAAAGGGTTATATAATGAAGTTTCTCAGAATTTGATGATTTTTCCACACAATTTTCTCTTGAACTATGAACCTTGTATGTGAAATTAAAAATAATTTGGTTCATGGTTACCATGGGCACTTGGGTTTAACAATTTCCCTAGCAAACAGTCAAAATCTCTTATCTTTCAGGCTCTAATTAAATATAACAAGCAAATACAAAGAATCGTGACGTCCATCTTTCGTTGTCTTTGTGGGTGAGATGCCATTTTTTTTATGGAAAGCCCTATCATATGTCATTCAGAAGTTAGCATCGAAGTTGATTTTTTTTTTAAATTAGGTCAAAGGTCAAGGTCACAAGGTCAAAATCATAGCGTATATAGAAAGGTCGTGTCACAGATAAACACATCTTTAATACGTATGAAAGCCCTATCTATTCTCATTCAAAAGTTATGACCAATTTTAAGTATAAATGTTTAATTTTTTAAAAAGCAGGTCAAACTTCAAAGTCACAGGATCAAAAATCAAAGTGTATTTAGAAAGGTCTTGTCACAAGTAATATCCATGTTTAATACGAAAGCCATATCTCTTCTCATTCAAAAGATTAGCTGCAGAACTGTAGCTCTCCTAAAAAAATATATATACATGTATATACAGACCAGAGAGCTACAGTGCCACCCACTGGAAAAAACTGCAGACTTATTGCGCACAAAAAGTTGCGCTTATTTCTTATCTCAATTGCAAAAGAACATGATTTCAAACAATGCCTTACTTCTGTATCAAGTACTCTCGTAGTTGATATCTGCACAAAGTGCCCTGGACCGAATTATCTTGCAAACCAAAATGGCAGTATAAATAGACGAAATTTTTGATGATCTCAATTTCAGGACCAGGAGGGCTATTAACAACAATTATAAGGAATGTTTTGTTTTGGAAACAGCGAAAGAATATGTTAGGAACACATGGTAAGTAATATTTTGAGAAATTGAAAACGTTTTTTTTTTTTACTTGAGGTGACAGTTTTTAAAACACGGAGAAATAAATCGAGAAACAGCACCCTTTTTGTGCGCAATAAATACTATAGTATACAGTTTTTAGCTCACCTGAGCCGAAGGCTCGAGTGAGCTTTTCTGATCACATTTTGTCCGGCGTCCGTCTGTCCGTCTGTCTGTAAATTTTTCACATTTTCGACTTCTCAAGAACCGCTGGGCCAATTTCAACCAAACTTGCCACAAAGCATCCTTGGGTGAAGGGAATTCAAGTTTGTTCAAATGAAGGGCCACGCCCTCATTCAAGGGGAGATAATTGAGAATTAGTGAAAATTTGGTGGTATGTTTTAAAAATCTTCTTCTCAAGAACCACTGTGCCAGGAAAGATGAAACTTATGGAGAAACATCCTCAGGTAGTGTAAATTCAAGTTTGTTCAAATCATGTCCCCCGGGGGTAGGGCGGGGCCACAATGGCCGACCAAAGTTTTATATAGAAATATATGGGAAAATTCTTTAAAAATCTTCTTCTTAAGAACAGCAAAGCCATGATTGCTCATATTTATATGGAAGCATCCCCAGGTAGTGTAGATTCAAGTTTGTTCCAATCATGACCCCCGGGGGTAGGGCGGGGCCACAATGGCCGACCAAAGTTTTATATAGAAATATATAGGAAAATTCTTTAAAAATCTTCTTAAGAACAGCAAAGCCATAATTGCTCATATTTATATGGAAGCATCCGCAGGTAGTGTAGATTCAAGTTTGTTCAAATCATGTCCCCCGGGGGTAGGGCGGGGTCACTATGGCCGACCAAAGTTTTATACCGTATAGAAATATATAGGAAAATTCTTTTTAAATCTTCTTCTTAAGAACAGCAAAGCCATAATTGCTCATATTTATATGGAAGCATCCCCAGGTTGTAGTGTATTCAAGTTTGTTCAAATCATGACCCCCGGGGGTAGGGCGGGGCCACAATGGCCGACCAAAGTTTTATATAGAAATATATAGGAAAATTCTTTAAAAATCTTCTTCTTAAGAACAGCAAAGCCATAATTGCTAATATCTATGTGGAAGCATCCCTAGGTAGTGTAGATTCAAGTTTGTTCCAATCATGACCCCCGGGGGTAGGGCGGGCCACAATGGCCGACCAAAGTTTTATATAGAAATATATAGGAAAACTCTTTAAAAATCTTCTTCTCAAGGATAGCAAAGCCATATATAATTGGTCATATTTATATGGATGCATCCGCAGGTATTGTAGATTCAAGTTTGTTCAAATCATGACCCCCGGGGGTAGGGCGGGGCCAAACTTTTGGTTTTACACTTTTCTATAGTATTGTAATTATAACCAATTTCTACTTTTTCCTAGCCACAATGCTCGGTTGAACGATGTGGCCCATGGGCCTCTTGTTTTCAATGGGTGGCACTGTATAGCTCTCCGGTCTGTCAATTTATTTTTTTTTCGGGGAGCTACAGTTCTGTAGCTATCAAAAGATATGAAGAAAAAAATATGTAAAATCTTGTCATAAATTGCATAATTTATCTCTAAATACTCAAAAATATTTTACAATAAATTAAAATTTTTGAGATCTTCTGCAAACTAGAGGCCATTTTACAATTTCCTATCTCCATAGTAACAGCAATATCCCCTTAGTAACACATCTTAGAATGATAATTTTTGCGCGTTCATGCATAATTGTTTCTTGTCCCCTTGATTGCCCAATGTAAAAGGCAAAAATAGGATGGGGTCAATAAACAAGCGTCAAAGTAAGCTTTTATGAAAGCTCTATTTAGCGCTAATGCATTTTGTTTCTAATGCTTTAATTCAGAGCGCATTATTAATATTCACCAATGTTTCAATTTTAAGGGTTCCTATAGCAAGAAGAGGCCCATGGGCCACATCGCTCACCTGAGCACTAAGGGTAGGAAAAAGTAGAAAATGGTTTTTTATTGTAAAGTTTAAATCCAAAAGTAGTCCCATGACCAATCATGAATTTGCTATTTTTTAGAAAATGATTTTTAAAGAATTTTCCTATATATATCTTTGAAAACTTTGGTCGGCCATTTTGGCCCCGCCTTACCCCCGGGGGTCAGGATTTGAACAAACTTGAATCCACATTACCTGAGCATGCTTCCATATAAATATGATGAATTATGGCTTTGTCATTCTTGAGAAGAAGATTTATAAAGAATTTTCCTATATATTTCTATGTAAAACTTTGGTAGACCATTTTGGCCCCGCCCTACCCCCGGGGGTCATGATTTGAACAAATTTGAATCTACACTATCTGCGCATCCTTCCATATATATATGATGAATTATGGCTTTGTCATTCTTGAGAAGAAGATTTTTAAAGAATTTTCCTATATATTTCTATGTAAAACTTTGGTCAGCCATTTTGGCCCCGTCCTACCCCCAGGAGTCATGATGTAAACAAACTTAAAACTACACTACCTGAGCATGCTTCCATATATATATGATGAATTATGGCTTTGTCATTCTTGAGAAGAAGATTTTTAAAGAAATTTCCTATATATTTCTATGTAAAACTTTGGTCGGCCATTTTGGCCCCGCCCTACCCCCGGGGGTCATGATTTGAACAAACTTGAATCTACAATACCTGAGGATGCTTCTCCATAAGTTTCATCTTTCCTGGCACAGTGGTTCTTGAGAAGAAGATTTTTAAAATATGCAACCAAATTTTCATTTATTCCCAGTTATCTCCCCTTGAATGAGAGCATGGCCCTTCATTTGAACAAACTTGAATTCCCTTCACCCAAGGATACTTTATGGCAAGTTTGGTTGAAATTAGCCCAGCGGTTCTTGAGAAGAAGTCGAAAATGTGAAAAGTTTACAGACAGACGGACGCCGGACAAAATGTGATCAGAAAAGCTCACTTGAGCTTTCAGCTCAGGTGAGCTTAAAACCACCGATCTACAAAACGTTCAACTTGTGTGAAAATTAGTTTTATTTCATGGAATTGTGTAGATTCTAAATTAAAACACATGTACATGTAAATCATGACCCCCATAGAAACTGAAACTTTCAATTTTTTTTCAAATTGAAATGTTTACGAAAAATTTCTATTTAATCATCTTATCAAAAACCACCTGATCACAAAAAAAAATTAAACTTACAATGTATGTGAAAGATTCTCATGGTGGCACTAACTCTTATATCTAAAGTGTTCATTTTATGACCCTTACCGATAACATGATGCAACAATAGGGGGTCAAATATACATGTAACAATATAAGAAACTTCTTACAAAAAATCTGCCGAAACCGATAGAACCATTAATTAACAAATATTACTATCCCAGTTGTAGCCTCTCTTGCTCAGTGGTCCTCCTCCAAGTTGTTTTTGGCCGGTGTAAAGACGAATAATGACCCCCATCGAATAATGACCGGGGGTCATTTTTCAACGACAAAAAATGACCCCCTACCCGTAGAAAAAAATCATTTTTTGTAGAAAAATAGTCCTAGGGGTCATCATTTTATATGTTAGTACTATAAAAAAAATTGACCCCCATTGAAAAGTGACCCCCTTTAAAGTGATACAAAATTTATAACAGGTGAAAGGGAAAAATATGATGTATATTATAATTGTTCTTCCTTCGAGTAATTCATGCATATGTTCGAATAGATTTGATCTTTGTTCTTCTTAGCACGTAGGAGCAATAAAGTTCCTAATTTCTCTCTGCCGAAATATTGACAAATCAGTTTTAAGCAATTAACAATCAATCAATTATTCTTCATTTCTCTGATAAATGAGCAAACCTAGAAAATCAAAGATGGTACATGTAAATGGATCAAACGCACGCTGGAGATGAAATTTATGAATATAATTTTTTTTCTTTACTGACTACATTGATACGTTGTTTCAGAAAAAATATTTGTTGGGAAAAAGTAGAAATTAGTAGCAGACGAATTAACAAATAAGTAATGTGTTCCAATTAATGAGGTTTCATTCGCAGGAGTGAGTAAAAATAGAAATGGATGAAAGGACCCGTCGATGCTGTATATTTTTTATATGTTCCATCCTGTACATGCAGACCATCACTATATGATTGAAGATACTTTAAATCTCTGCAAAGACATATTCTTTTTATAACACCCCCCCCCCCAAGAACATTACGTTAAATTAATACAAAAAAATAAATAAAAAGCAAAAATTAATATATATAAAACTCTATACCTTTCAATAATACTAGAAGAGGCTCTAGATAAAATATTGAAATGAAGTTAAGCCTTCACACAAGTACTATCATATCATAATTTACTTCACCATGATTAAAGCATCCTTTAAATGTTGGTGAGGGTAACTTGAAAGTATTGTTGCAAAGTAACAGTTGAAAATTAGTATGTTATTTTAAGCTTTTTTTAGTCCCTCCTTATAGAAAAATAAAAGTAGGCTAGTTTTTTTTGTTGCTTTTGTTGATAATCGACTTCCTCCTAAATATGTTAGGGAAGGGGTGGGTATAACACCTAAAAATATGCACTGTAAAGCTATGGGCTAGTGTAAAATACACATTCTACTGCAAAAACTATACATGTAAACATAACCTTTTGATTTAGCACCCAGTATTCATTACATTTCTTAATTCTTGTTTTACTCCACCCTTTTACTCAGTTATGAATACTAGTATATATATTTTTCAGAGAATTTAATATGAAAATCAGAACAGACATTTTCATTTTTGTAACGTCTTCTTTATACTGTATCATAATATGAAAAGTTAATTGAAGACCATTTCTTTTTATGTCCCCGTAATCGAAGATTCGGGGGTATAGAGTTTTAGCGTGTCCGTCTGTATGTCTGTCTGTCTATCTGGCGGTCTGTTTGTCCGCAAAAACTATAACCTTGACCATTACTTTTCATTTATTGTAGCTATGACTTTCATATTTAATATGTGTATTCCTTGTGACAAGACCTTACTTTGGGTACCACCAAATTTGACCTTTTGACTTTTACCTTGGAGTTTGTCCCATTTTACACAAAAATGCCAAATTTTTACTTTGGCCATAACTTTTAAACAGTAGATACTAGTACTCTCATACTTCACATATTTTTTTGGTATAACCTTTCATTGGACACTAAAAACTTTGACCTTTTGACCTTGACCTTGGAGATTTCCGTATTTATGAAAAAAACTTGAACCTTGGCCATAACTTTTGAACGGTAAGGGCTAGGGTTTTCATACTTCACATATGTAATCCTTGTTACATTAAACTTTCTTAAGAAACCATCAACTTTGACCGTTTGACCTTTGAGTTTGTCCTACCTTTCAAAACCTTATCCTTAGCCATTACTTTTGAACAAATGGTGCTACGGCTTTCCTGTTTTGCAATTGTATTTCTTGTGAGAAGACCCTACTTTGGGTACCAATATATTTAAATTGCATTTTAGAAAAGTTTAATCTTCGCTATGTTGGCATACAGGAGCATAGCTGTTTCACAAACACATCTTTTTATATATAAGAGGAGTTGCGGATAAGAGATGGATAACCCAAAGCGTATCAGACGGACGGACGAACATCTCGATCACTATATACCATCCCGCCTTTCAAGCGGAGGATATAATAATATATAATACTGCTGATTTTTCTGTCAGTATGATGATTTCCACCATCGAAAAACAATGTTTACCTAACCCTTTAGGCTTGATAAATCTTTTACTCCTTTAGATTCTGAATCATCGCATTAACCTTAAAGTATAGCTATAATTGTATAATGTTATGAGATCAACATATCATCAATTTATTCCCAATTAGCTCAGGTGAGCATTTTGGCCAATATGCTTCTTTATCTATTTTTTTTTTTTTGCCCCCTAAAAATTTCAGCTTTAATCCACAGGGAGTCAATTTTCTACCGGCGTCATTTTTCTTCACGTGGGTTCTGCAAATTTTTAGAGTGGTGACACTTTTTCTACGGGCAAAAGGGTCATGTTTCGACGTCGATTAATGACCGGGGGTCATTTTTTGCCGTAGAATATTGACCGGGGTCATTTTTCGCTGTCGAAAAATGACCCCCGGTCATTATTCGATGGGGGTCATTATTCGTCTTTACACCGGCCTACTTTTTTCCTTCCTACTGGATGCCATGTCAATGCGGTGGTACGCACATATTCTGGTGTTATCCATGCATCCTCAGTACAAGGCCAATCCAATTCCACTTCTTGAGAGTTATTTATTTTTCTCACTTGCTCTAGCTGTTTTTGTTCTGTGATGGACTTTCTAAGGCCATCTTACTCGCAGGATCTTTCTAAGGCATCTGTTCTGAAGGGTGCCAATTTTTCTTTTGTCTCTCTCCGTTGTTTTCCATGTTTCACTTCCATACATTAGGACTGACAGGACTAAACTGTTAAAAAACTTTTGTTTGGATGGAACATTTTAATGAGCTCTATAGATTTTCCTGAATCTTCCAAATTGGGACCTTTCTTTTCCCAGTATGTTGGTGATGTCCTAATCAACTCCTCCCTTTGTTGTTTTCACACCCTCAATGTAAGTAAATGTTTCTACATCCTCCAGATCCTGCCCATCAATCTTGACTTCCTCTTTTAATTCAGTGTTGAGCTTCATCACTTTGGTTTTCTCGATGGTTATAATTTGGAGGCCAGCTTGTCTATCAATTTCGTGAAGTCTTTGAGTCTTTTGCTGGATGTCTTGCAATTTGGAGAGTAAGGCAAGGTCATCTGCGAAGTCTAGATCTTCGAGTTTTGTTGTGAAATTCAACCTTATTCCTGTTGGTTCTCTTTCTGTAGTTCTTTTCATTACGTTATCTTATTCTATAACCAACAGAAATAGGAATCAAGACATTGTGCAACCCTGATTCACTCCTGTTGTTGCCCAGAACCAGTCTGTTTCTTAATTCTCCATCTTCTGATTCATATAGAGTTTCACCATTCTGACCAGTTTGTCTGGAATGCCATAAAACTTCATGATAGACCAAAGGCTCTGTGAACGGAATCAAATGCCTTTCCAAAGTCAACATAATTTACAAATAATGTTGAATTCCATTCAGTAAATTGTTCTATGGTGTTACGGAGTGTACAAATAGTTGTTCTGTTGCACTCCTCCCTCTTCTGAAGCCAGCTTGTTCCTCGCGCAGCTGTTCTTCCACTCGGATTCTTTGTATAAATATTCTGAAGAATACTTGCTTTGCACATACAAAAGTATAACACCTCTGTAATATATATCGCATACCGATCTATAACCTTTCTTTGGGATCTTCACTATCAGGCCTTTTCAATTTGGTATGTTATATTTTATGAAGGAAATATTCGTCTTTCACTGCTGGGTCGTCCTTCAGATAAATTGGGGGGCGGGGTACGGTCAGACGATCGACATGTTCCTCAAATACATGCTTTGTATACCTTTTATCATATTTTTTTAAAAAAAAAATCATTCTCTAGTGATTCAGCTCTAAATTGTTTTCCGTGTGTTTTTCAAATAAAATTGGTATACCTAAAATTGTTACTTTATTATATGATATATAAATATCAGCTCTGGTATCTTGCCCAAATGCCTGGTTAAGTACTAAGTACCTCAATTTTTGGTAAGGGGAGACTTGTACAAGTAGCTAAACTTCAATAAAAAAACTTGGGGGAAATTATATATTTTCCACACTGAGGTGCTTGGTTACGCCCCTCCCCGTCATCTATTGTACGTTCTACCCCAAAGGTTCATTGACCTATTTAAAATAAAATATTATTTTATGGCATATTCACAAAGTATTACAACTGAAAAATCCTGAAAAGCTAAACACCCCCCCCCCCTTCCCCCTTCAGAATAAAATAGATGTCCCATTATTTATAGGTTCTAAAATTTTAAAATTCTTAAAGCTTCTCTTTTGCAAATACAGGGAATTCTATTCAGTAGGAGAACAATATGTTGTAGGCACGGTCGACTCATATTTTGCTGATTTAACTAATATCGACAAATACTGGTACGTCCTAATAAATCGTTTCCGGTGGAGTCGAAATTCGGACGTTTTTGAATGTTGTTGTTTTCATGAATTCTTATTTTGTGTAGGTCTTATTTAGGTTATTCTTTTCATCATCTAGCCTACTCGGTATAATATTTATCCCCAAGAGAAGAGGAATTCAACAAGTAAAACGAGAACAGTTCAATGCCTAAGCGACACAAATCAAGAAGTTTGGTAAATCTCTTGATCATTGCAAACATTGACAATGAATGTTCACAGAATATCATAAGCTTACTCAAAATGAAAGATGTAAAAAGAAAAATATATACGTACTCAAATTTAAATGTTCTTAAAGAAGAACTCTTGTTTTCTTTTTGTTTGTTTTTAACAGTCGCCTAAGGCTATCTGATGTTGCTTAATGAGCGAAATGTAATTTTCTTGTAGTGGATTTATTATGAAATATAACCTGTATTTCATTTGTTATTTGATAATTATAATTTTTAGAGCCCTGCCAGATTAAAACATTCACGGAGAAGATCAGGGAGCCCTCAACCAAAAATTAAAAAAGAGCCACCATGGACACCACCTCGAGATAAAAGAAGACCAGACAGACATAGAGAACGATCTGCAGAGAGAGATGTGGCAAGAGATAAACATCATATCAAGAGAGAGCGAGGGGATAGAGAGGACAGACATACAGACAGGGTCAGAGTGAAGCAAGAGAGAGAAAACAGACATGACAGACCACACAGACAGAGAGAGAACCAGCAGAGAGAGAGGAGGCAAAATGACGACCGCAGGCGGGAAAATCAAAGACACGGTGGAAATAACCCATTCAGAAACACGGAGGAAGATGGACAAGAGTATGGCCGACCAGGTGACACTAGGGATAAAAACAATTCAAAGCCATTGGAAAAGGAGAAACCGAATTTCAGCACATCTGGAAAACTGGCAGAGGATACTAATGTTTACAGAGGTGTTGTTATTAAGTATAATCAGCCTCCAGAGGCAAGAAAACCAAAAACAAGATGGAGGCTTTATCCGTTCAAAGGTGAAGAAGCTCTTCCTGTATTACACATTCATCGACAGAGTGCGTATCTCATTGGGCGAGACCGCATTGTGGTAGATATTCCAGTGGATCACCCCTCGTGTTCCAAACAGCATGCAGTTTTACAGTTCCGACTAGTAGAATTTACGCGGAGTGATGGTTCAACTGGTCGGCGAGTTCGGCCCTACATAATTGATCTCGGCTCAGCTAATGGAACTTTTGTTAACAATAACCAGATAGAGGCTCAGCGATTTGTGGAACTCATGGAGAAGGACATGATTAAGTTTGGCTTCAGTTCCAGAGAGTACGTGATTCTGCATGAGAAATCAGACACTTCGGAGGTAGAGGATCAAGGTGTAATCTCGGACTGAACTAATTGTGTTTAAGAGAAATTATGGTCAAACTCAGGCAAATGTGAAAGAAGGGGAAATTATGTTGAAAACTTGAAATTCATGCTCTGTGTTCCTCATTCATTATCATGTTTCATCATCATTTTGAACAAAACTGTTATATTCTATTGCACTGTCATATGAGCTGCCTCATAATCATGATTTTTGTAATAATTTGCATAATTCTATATTTTGTTTTAAACTTGGATGTCATCTTTAACAAATTTGCTGTAAATTAATGGTATGCAATACAATGTATACTATTATAACATAAACATTTCATAAAACGTTTATGAAGGTTGTTCCAGTAAGTCACTTGTGAAAACATGTTTTCAATTCTTACATGCATTAAAAACCTTAAGGACAAAATACTTTATGTTCATTATTCATTTATTGGATTTTCTAGGAAAGCTTTTCAATAATTTTTTGTTTTTAATATGTTTTCATAATGTACATCATATACATTTAGTTACTCACAGTCAATGTAAATTGGTTGATGTCATGAATATTGAACATTAAAGATTCTTTTATCTAAATTCTCTGTTTTTGATTTGTAGTGTTGTGTTTTTTTGTGTCTTTGTTGGTATTTGAAACCCTAAATCTTTTAACTAAGAGAATTGTTGAAATTTTCAAATGTTGATATCATCCTTTAAATTACATGCACATGCTCCACACACTATGATTTTGCTCTCAGATTTTCAAAATAAAAATGAAATTCAAGCAAGTTGAAAAAAGTAGAACATTTGAAAACAAGGCATACTTCTTTGTAAATTAGTTGAATCTGAATGAAGAATCAAAACAAAAAAATACTTCGTAACTGCACTCAGAATGATAAAAGCCCTTATATTTAGCAAGATAGAACATGGCAACAGTCAACATAGCATGTAAACAGATGATTTTCCAAACACGAGGCCCATGGGTCACAATGCTCACCAGAGTCTATGGCCCTGCTGTTCTTCAACAGATTTTTTTCTCCAATGTATTCATATGTAAAGTTTTGACCCCCTGTTATAAACACCCTTCCCCCAGGTGCCATGTTTTGAATGAAACTGAATGCCCTGTTCACACAAAGAATTTAATAATTTGCAGTTAATAAATGCGAAGTAAAATAACACAAATTAAAACTGTGAGCAGTGAGCTCACTAAATGATACCCCTGCCTCCCATAATGTCCATGCTTTGCTATATATCGTCTTACGGTAACGTGTAAAAAGGAATAACTTGTGGTAGCTAATGTTATTCAGAAGCGCCATATCTCACGTCATTGGTAAGAATAAATTAGCAATGTCCATGTTTTGCTATGGTAAACCTAAAATATGTGTCGCTTCAAAAAATAAAATAGGAAGTGCACAATGGCAATGTGTAATAAAGATTTTGTGAAAGTTTCATTAAATTTTACTCAGTGGTATAAGAGGAGTTGCGGATAAGAGATGGGTATCCCAAAGCATAACAGACGGACGGACGTATAGACAGACGGACATACCGATTATAGTATACACTCCCACTTTTCAAGCGGGGGGTAAAATAATGTGAATTAAATTGTATTTACACAAAAGCTATGGGGAAGTAAACTAATTCTTTGTGTGAAGGCATTTCAAATTTAATTCACAGTAACTTATATTTATTTAGTATTAAACTCTCTGTGTGAACAAAGCTTAAATTTTCTAGGAATGCTTCTATATTTATGTAACTAATCATTGCTGTGCTGTTCTTGAAAACAGAATTTTAAAGATGTCTGCCACCCTAACCTTCGGGAATGGGGGGGGGGGGGGTTCCTGATTTGAACAAACTTGAATCTAAACTACCTGAGGATGCTTCCATATCAACATGACTAATCATGGCTTCATTGTTCTTGAAAAAAGATTTTTCCTTTATGTGTGTTCTTTTTTAAAACTTTGATCCCCCATTATGATCCACTGGAGAATGCTGTGGACAAACTTAAATAATCTACAATACTTGGGAAAGTTTTTATATCAATATGACTAATTATGGCTTCCTTGTTCTTCACAAGATTTTACCTAGATACTCGTATATAAAACTATGGTCCCCCATTGTGGCCCCATCCTACCCCCTGGGGTCATGATTTGAATAAATTTCATATTGAATATTTCATATTGAATCTTACACTACCTGAGGAAGATTCCATATCGGTTTGATTAATTGTGGCTTTTTTGGTCCAGAGAAGATTTTTAAAGTTAAAATGTAAAAAAAAAAAAAAAAATTGAACCCCCATGCATTATGATTTGAACAAACTTGAATCTACACTACCTGAAGATGATTCCAATATCAATACGACTAATTTTGGGTTTGTTCTTGAGAAGATTTTTAAAGATTTCTCCTATATATTTCCATGTAAAATACCCTATGGTCGCCCCTCCCTACCCCGGCATGATTTGGACAAATTAAATTTTGAATCTACACTATGTAATGAAGGTTCCACAGAAGTTTCAACTTTTCTGGCACAATGGTTCTTGAAAAGATGTTATTAATAAAAAGATGATACTAAATTTTCACCAATTCTTATTTCTTAATTATCTCCCCTTGGAATAGGATAAGGCCCTTCATTTAAACAAACCTGAACACCCTTCACCCAAGAATGCTTTGTGGCAAGTTTGGTTGATATTGGCCCCTTGGTTCTGGAGAAGTCAAAAAATGCGACAAGTTTACAGATGGTCTACAGACAAAACATGAGGTGAGCTAAAGATGCTGACTGTGCTAAAATGCCTGTCAAGTATTTGTATATAGCATTCATTATATTAAATATTGCATCTAGTTATGGTCACTTGCATGGTTTGGTTCCATCAATACAAACTGATTGGAAGTAAAATGCAGTTTATGAATGTGAGTGGTAGACTGACCTCCAGATCCTAATCTGAAATGTAGTTAAGACAGTCCAAGCAATTTATATCTAAAAATAATATCAAAATAGCTTTTAAAATATTCATCAGTTTGCAGTGGTATAGGCTATGGATATTGGTCTGGGTAGCCCAGTTGATAGAGCTTTTGACTGCCTGGTTGATCGATTCTCAGTCCGACTACTGTGGAATCACTCGTATTGGGGATTTTTAATTTTCGTGGTTTTCGAGATATGGAAAAACCCACAAATTTATGTCCACCATGAAATGTAATACTAGTATTTCACATGTATTACTACTCAACAGTTCTTCATCCACGAAATTAAATCCCCATGAACCCATATTTTTTTCTCAAACCATGAAAATTGGACCCCCGTGAAAATGTGACTTTACAGTATACATTTTCTTCTTTTCTGCTACAAGTCCAAAATATGATCACCCGCGCTGTGCTACTGGCAAAATAAAGTAAAATGTTCATTTTTTAAACAAGAAATTGTAAAGTCATTTTATTCAGAAGATGTCTGCATTGTATCACAAATCAAACAAAGATCATCATTAACAACATACATTCATTATAACATGATTTTGTAAGGTACGTTTTCACTAGATCATGTGTAACATGTAAACTCAAATTCAAAGTCCATATCAACAATTATATTTCTGGCTTCATCAACAAATTAAATTTTGCCTTTTTTTTCTCAGTCAACTTTAACATCAAAGGAATCCTGACATACAGCACAGCTTTTTCTTTCAGAATATTATCTTAAAGGAAAACGAACACAAGAGTTAACTATGTACACATGAAACTACTAGATTCTAACATATTCAAAAAAAAAAACTCATGGTTAAAAAACACATGGTTTTATCTCAAAAACTACAAGGTTGACCTATTATCATCTTTAAAAAAAGAATATGGTAAAATCGTATTAAATGAAATAGTTGTAAATATATGGCAAATGTAATGGATTGAGTAGTTGTAAGTTACATGTATATATCTATGACTCTCTTGTCTCATGCATACTTCGATATGGCCTTATTTATAGGGTTACATTGTACACCTAAAATTACCTTATGATTTTTATTAAGTTTCATCAATGCAAAATATGCAGGCTGTTTGCACATTCAAATTTTTAATACAATCTTCCATCATTGTCTGCCACTGACATATGGCATTGATTTTCTTATAGGGAGTTTGTACAGGACTGTGTGATGATTGCACTGAAAACTTTTAAATCCATTAGAGTTCAGTTGTAAACATGTTCTAGCACCTTAATGTTAACTTCTTATTTCATTAGACCTGTAAGTTGTCTCAAAAAAGTCTATTTTTACAATGTAAGCATTTGAAGTACACTAGTAATTTCAAAGTGTAAATTTTTTCACACATTTTTAAAGAACAACCATGAATTTTACTTTTAATAAATGAATTGAAAGACTTTTTTTTCAATGCTACATGTAAATATTGTACATATATTTCATGAACCACTGTCATTAAATGCTTGAAAGTACAAATTATATCTGGAATATTGTAAATATCACTTGAGTCGAAATAACTCTCTCACAAGTTTCATACAAATGACATGTCTAATGAAATCTATTGGGTATCCACCCTTTGCACCAATCATCCAATACCTAATAAACAATAACATCAAAATTCAAAATAACAAGCATTCAATATCTTTTCATATTCGACCCAGCTCCCATGAGATAATAATAAATGAATCACATTTCACAAGAACTTTTGTATTGAACATTAAAGAAAGATCCTTGTCTATCATGGTTACAGAATTCAAATAAAAAAAAAAAAAAGAAAAAAAAAGTCAGTTAGAAAGATAATTTGCTATCAATTATTTTCCCTAACTTTGAACAATCATTAATAAATTCGTTCATAAAACAAGAGATAGGCCTGGGCTCTCTGTACTGTAGACTCGGTGGTCTCGCTCACACGACTATCACTGATGTGGTACCACCTGCCGGGTGGTACCAGGCGGTCCACCAAGCTCTCCTCCTGTTCCTCCAGACTGGCGGTGCTGTTCTGCTGCTCTGGGTAGCGTTTGATACAGTCATTGATAGAGGGTGCCCCCGAGTTGATAAAGTCTCCCGTAATACCAATGTTGGGTCGGACTTTGACGTAAGCTGTGTAATGTCCGGCGTTCAGACGACCACTGTGTTCCACTACTCCATACAAGGCATAGAGAATTTTCTTCTGTCCTGGTCTAACTCCCTAAATATGAAGAAAAGAAAACCAGTAATTATAAATGAAACCCTGTTGTATTATATTTGTATATGTAAAAACATTAAAAGAGCAACTTACATTCAATGTGACAGTAAGATACTCTGAAATCACTAATTTTTGTGGGGGTTTAATTTTCGTGGTTTTCCATGTATGAAGAGACCCACGAATTAATGTCCATCAAGAAATGAAATTTTTCATATTTATTACAATTGAACAATTTTTCAACCATGAAATCAATTCTCCATGAACCAATGTATTTTCCTCAAACCACAAAAATTTGACCACTTAAAATTATGCGATTTTACAGTGTTTAAAGTAATTTTTCAGAAGTTAGAGGTACCTAGTTCTTTTTTACATTACCTGGCACAGTGAACTGCAGTAAGGGGCTAGATCCAGAACAAATGGGAAATCTACATGCCGGTTCACCTTACGAGAACTAAAACCCACCTGTAAAATACATCATAGACATCTCCAGATAATTCATTTAAACATACAAAAGTTTGTAATCATTCAGTAAAAATTAGTTTATCTATAGAGATTTTAGTGCTACAGTGTACATGAATACCAGGACACTTTTGAAATATACATGTAAATTATATTATTATGCATAGATAGTTTATACATTAACTTTAAGTTTTTACTATCAAATTTTAAAAGCTTGGCACACATTATTTAAAGCAAAATTACAGATTACTTTTTTTTCTATTTTTGGCATTTCTTGATTTTTAAAAAAACATTTGTATGTAAATGCAGTGGTCACTTTCCTCCATATGTAAATGCTAAACATGCTAAAGGCAACATTTTTAAAAATAAATTTTGCTAAATTTTCTTAACAAAAATTAACAACTTTAGCAAATTTCTCACCTGCTCAAATCGTTTAAGATGTAAGGTAAGCACAGCTGGTGGAGTGTATATCAAGTACTGCTTTGCTGCATTTGAATATACTTTTTCTTTTTTATCTGAAATATGAAATGTTTCATAAACTTGTATATATTTAAAATTTTTTACATGTTCTAGACTGTTGAATTATTCCAAGTAAATCATGATTAAAGTTGTTGAGGAACTATTAGCTACAGGAATATTAAAATAATGAATATATATGGCAGACATAAGTTTTTGAATGAGTTAAGTTCAGAAAAAAATGTAAATCACAGATAGAAAAATTAAATGTACAAATACTTTTAAAATCAACATGCTAATTAAATTTCAGAAAAATTCTTTGTACAGTATCCATTTATGCATAAAAACTAAGACTTTACAAGACTGAAAGAGAGCAGCGTGATATTACTATTCATTATACATGTAGTTACCTTTGTTGAGACTTTGACTGTGCCGGTATTTCGTCTGCGTACACTTAGCACATCCAAACTTATTGTTGCCAGTGAGCAGCTCTGCGGAGGTGAACTGGTGTAAACATGTCATTATCGTACACTCCCTGGAACTGGGGTGATACCTTGACCCGAGGGTGACCTTTGACCTGACCAATGCTTCCCTCTTTATCTCTTTCACACTTTTGGAATGATGTGGAGGTGGAGTGCTAACACCTATTTTCTCACAATTAGATCCACCAGTCTGTAAATCTACTATGCCATTCTCTCCTTGATGGTACTCAACACTATTGACTAAAGATGAATCTTCTAGAATTAAGTTTCCTAACTTTGCAGTCACTTCACTATTTGTACTACTGTTCCTGGAGTGGGAATGCATAGGTTCTCCGTTCACCTTGACCTCGTCCTTGACCTGATTTGACCCCGTCTGCATTTCCACACTTTCACTGGTAGTCCTTCCACAATCATCACTTTCTCCAATACCGTTACTAACTATGTGGTTTATTTTGGGAATACCAATGTTACATTCGGAATCTAATTTACAGCAACTGTCTATATCATTGTCACATTCTATGTCATTTTCCAGTCCACCATTTTCTTGGCAATTAGAAAGTGCACTTTCATGAGATACACATTCACTATCAAATACAGGGTTTTCTGTTTGACCATTAAATGTAGGTTCTCTGCCGTTGTCTTGAGTTTTGTGGTCACTACTGGAGCACTGAGTCGCTGATGCTATACTAGCTAATCCTCCCTCGTTCCCTATTGAGGAGTCTTCCTGTTTGAGTGTTGAGGTGCTAGTTCCCGAGGTAAGTGTATCAGTATTGCTGCTTGAGGTACCACTGTCCACCCCTCGGATACTTACTTGATCCACCTCTGGTTTTTCCTGAGATGAGTGTGAGGGCTCAGCTAAAGAGTTTTCTAAACTGAGTTTACTAAAACATCTTGAGGTATCACTCTCCAGATTGTCTTCTATGTCAGCATCTGGAAAATTATCAAAGTTATTTATACAAAATGTTGATGTTAAACAGAATCCTTTATCATGAAGTTTTCATTTTAGGTCAATCTATCTTTGAATGTTGCTGTCATGTTGCTGCTGACTGGACATACATGTACATGTTGTGTTGTTGGATGTGGTTAGATATTGCCTATTTAAGACTCGCTCTCATTTCAAAATATTACAGAAAAGCATGCTTATACCGAAATCGCTAATAATGAATTGACACTTACAGCGAAGTAATTTTCATATCCAATGACTTTAAAATATATATTGTAAACTTAGTGGATACATGTATAATGAATTGCTAAATTTGAAGAAAAATTGACCATCCATGACACTTTGTTACAACTTAATACAAGCCTATTTTACTGTGTATTCCTTTACTGGACTATAACTACCATGAAACATATCTGTCAATACCCTTCAACCAAGATAAGCATTTAATTGTATAAGAGTTTTAATCCACATTAAGAATTACTGTCTGCAAAAAAAAAGTCCCCCCCCCCAAAACACACACTTTACCTGAGGGGTCCTCTCTACTGCTAGACTCCTCCTCTGGGTCTTTAGAACCTCCGTCCTCCTCTTTTTCCACCTCCTCCTGGTCACCCTCCGCTTCATTTTTTGGCAGACTCGGGTCATCAGATGGGGACAGGAGATTTTTGGTCTGTTTAGCTTTCCTCTGTGAGAAATAAAATGCTGTTATACTAACAGGAGATGTACAGTTAAAGCTCTCTTAAACTTGGTGAGGCAAAATGATACAAGAGGCCCACGGGCCTTATAGGTCACCTGAGTATCATGTAACAACTTTCCAGCGATTGTATTTGGTTCGTGTTTTAATCCAAAAGCCATGAAATTCACAAATTTTGAAAGAGGCACCTTTGCTTATCAAAGGGCAGATTTCAAAGCATTAATTTATTTTTATAAAATGGTACCCCTGACCCTGCAGCCCTGAAATTATCTATTTTGAAAGAGGCCCCTTTCTTCATTATAAGGCCAGCATTTTTTTTAATGTTTAGGTTTAGTTCTGAACATGAGAATAAAAAAGTCCCAAAGGAGAAGGAAATAAAATTTTTTTTTGATAAATCAGTTATTAACATTTGTACATTCTTTTTTTATGCTATCCTAATAGGCTCCTTACCACTGCACACATAATGCTTACAAATAGGAAAGTAGAACATTTAATTGCTTATTTCATCATCTGTCAGTTTGGGCCAGTTATATAAATTTTGTGATGTTGATCAAAATATATTTTAAAATATCAATTCTTTAGAAGTCTTTCAATATATCTTCATTTTTTTAATATGTGTTAGGTGAATGTGTAGACATTGTTCTAAAATTTACTTGATCTCTAAAATTATAATTCCTATCATAAAACAGACAGGGAGTATTGGGGAGTAGGGTGAACATTTTTTCAATTAAGTGTAAAATAATTTTTCTGGCTGATACAAATGATACTACATGCCTGTATATATTTGTATATTCTTGCCTTTTAATAGTTGAATTTTTTTTTTTATTTCTTCAGGTTATTTTTATTTCTTCCTCAAATAGACTTAACTTCTCCCATAGTTTTATTCATTATATTCATTACATCTGATGCATAAGCAACCCTTTTCTGAAGAATGATGCTTAGACTGTAAGCTATAACAGAGACCTAAACAATGTCGCTGGCAATATGCAATAGCTACCACGGGCAGTTTAAAACCTGGGGGAGGAAAATAATTTACAGACAGTTACTTTTGAAACGAATACATAATTATCTCACCAGTATGATATTGTGCAACAAAGTCGTCAGCATTTTATTTGTCCTTTGAAC
Source organism: Saccostrea cuccullata (assembly GCF_032062105.1). Taxonomy (NCBI): domain Eukaryota; kingdom Metazoa; phylum Mollusca; class Bivalvia; order Ostreida; family Ostreidae; genus Saccostrea; species Saccostrea cuccullata. Next base: position 953,647 of record NW_026926065.1, on the reverse strand, counting down.
GGGTGAAATGTTTTGAATGGCACTCTTATCGATGAATTTTGCTATCTTCTCAGCTTTATTTACCTGCCGTTTCATCGTAAAACCGGAAGTGCAAGTTCTTAAATTTGAAATCTCGATCCCGACTCAAATTTGACATCGGAAAGAATTTTTTTTTTATTTTTTTCTGAAAATTCAAAACCTTGTGTTTGTAAAACTGAAAATAAAATAAATTCTGGCCTTAAATATGTAATTAGATCATTAGCATATTAACCAGGAGCAAAGGATAAGATGTTCAAAGAAATCATGCATTTCACTATATAATCATTAGAGCCCCACCCTAAAACAAGAACCCCTGACCCTGGGGCCATAAAATTCACAATTTTGGTAGAGGCACTCTTGCTCATCATAACTATGTACTTAGTTAGTTTATTTAATACCCAGGAGCAGAGAAGAAGATTTTCAAAGAATTCATGTATTTTCACTATATAATCAATAGAGCCCTGCCTACACCAGAACCCCTGACTCTGGGGCCATAAAATTCACAATTTTGGTAGAGGCATTCTTGCTCATCATAACTATGTACTTAGTTGGTTTATTTAATACCCAGGAGCAGAGAAGAAGATTTTCAAAGAAATAATGCATTTTCCCTACCTACTTATTTAGCCCCGCCCTAGCACTAGAACCCCTGACCCCAGGGCCATGAATTTCACAATTTTGGTAGAGGACTCATTGCTGGTTACAATCATGCAAACAGTTTGACTACTTGATGTCCAGGAGTAAAGAAGAAGATTTTTAAAGATTGCATTAATTTTAGTGGTTTTGGTCCCACCCCTCAGGCCCCAGGGGGGCAGGGATCATGAAATTCAGAATTTTTGTTCCCCTTAACCAATAGATGCTTTGTGCCAAATTTGGTTGAAATTGGTTCAGTGGTTGCAGAGAAGAAGCTGAAAATGTTCAAATGTTAACGGACAACGCACAACGCACGACGACGGACGAAAACAGATAGCAATAGGTCACCTGAGTTTACTCAGGTGACCTAAAAATAAAAGATACATGTATCCCAAGAATCAGGATATTGAGGGTACATAATAAAATAAAGAACTGGTTATGACTTCCAAATCATTTTGTCTTATAAATATATTTGAAATATCTTCCCTCACGATGCTGAACTTTAATCTGGAACTTACATTTTAATGGAAGGGAAGGGGGGGGCTTATTGACTACCCCTGTAAGTATTTGTAAGCCATTAAGGAAATAATTTATTTATGGCAAAACATCTGCTTCTTCACCCTACTGAAGAAATATGTGTATCTTTCCTAACACTTGTTAATTCCCTAAGTTCTACATGCAATGAAAGAAAAAGTGAGCACATACCCCACGCTCCCCCAAAACTTGACCGTGAAACACATAATGAAAGGCACAGCTAGTGCACTTTAAATACATAGTATAGATCAAAAAGGGCAATAATTGCAAAAAAATCTTCACATCAAAATGTCTTGCATATGAGGACATTCAAATGTGGAATGAAGTTTCTAGATGAATTATGCAATCAAAATTTCTTGGCATTATACAAATCTAAACATTAATTTGAAGTGGTTGGGGGGGGTTGAGAAATTTTTCTTGAATAATAGGCAAAACTCTTTGGGGTAAAATAATGGAATATGTCCTAAATATCTGCATAGGTTGACGAAACTATGTACAACAGTGTAAGAGGAGTGGTGCTGACAAACTGTTCATCTGTATATTCAAAATATGGCCAAAAAGTCTACGTTTTTAGTGCGAAAAGTCCCGGAAAAAATAAAGGAATCGGAATTTCCTGGTAATATGCACATCTACATATTGTGTCCTAAATATCTGCAAAGTTTAACAAATTCTGTGCAGCGGTTTATGAGGAGTTGCGCTGACAAACTGTTCATCTCTATATTCAAGGTATGGCCAAATGCCTAAGTTAAAAAGTGCGGAAATTCCCAGAAAAAATAAAGGAATCAGAATTTCCTGGTAATATGCACATCTACACATTGTGTCCTAAATATCTGCAAAGTTTGACAAAATTCTGTGCAGCGGTTTAAGAGGAGTGTACAAAAAAAGAGGAACTGACTGACTGACTGACTGACTGACTGACTGACGGACGGGCCAAAAACATTATACCTCCCGCAACTAGTTGCGTGGGGTATAATAAACTAGATGTACCTTGGCCTCCTTTTTAGCCTGTTTCTTTAGCTTCCTCTCCATGTGTTTACTTGGTCTGTCTGTGTGGTCTATAACCGTGTCCTCTTGGTGTTCTAAACTGTCCTTTTTACGTCCTCCCAACATCTGATTGGGTCTCTGGGGTTTCTCCTCGGTCACCGGCAAGGACAGGTCCAGAAAGGGCTCAAATATCTGGGAGATCTGGAGTTTGATAGTAGAAGTTAAGAACGTTGGGACAAGAGGCAACACATAAATGGACATGCAAGGTAGTATCTCACATAAAACAATTAAATTTTTTTTTTATTTGTAAGCATTAAGCAAGTGTGAACATGGAATACTGTATACAGGGAATATACAGGGAAATTTTCGCCCCTTTCGCCCTACCTTCAGTTGGGGATATTTAGAATGGTGTGAATTCAAAGAATGCAGTATAATTTCTTAAATAAATCTATGATTGGTTGAATTTAAAACAGGGCAAAATTGTCTGCAATTGAAAAAGGGCGAAAATAACACAGGGCAAAAATAACCCTGTATAGAGTAATTCTTACATTTTTACATTCCTCACACGTAACTGTACTCATCAGGTATCCCCCAAACAAAGAATCCACAAAGGTGTATTTCACTTGGCGACCGTATTCTACAACAGAGGAAAGGATTTCTATATTTGTCATTTGTTTTCCATCATTTTCTTGTGTATTTTTATGACTATGGACATTAAAACAAGACCTCTCAAAAATTTGTTGAACCTTACACTAACAAAAATCATCATCCCCAAAAAAGATACAATAAACCTTCATTAACATTATGTTATGTGTATAAATTTTTTTTCTGAACAGATTTGGCAAACAACTGTACCTTTGATTTTGATTTTCATTTCATCGTCCACTTTCTTTGGGTTGACATTCTCTGGCAATTTGAAGTGCTTTAATATCCCAGATTGTCCCCTCTGTAAACAATGACACACATACTCAAACAAGAGAGAAGTTTCCAATGTAAAAAAGAATATTTTTTTCATAAATTATCTTATCAAATACTTAGTTCAACATGAAGACTCACTCTATAATTGCAAACAAAATAGCACATTTTTACCTAAGCTTCAAATCATGACAGAAAGTCTACAGAAAGTCTTGGTAGTCATAAACATTTAGATACTGATGGTTTTATGAATAAAGGTTTGTCAAGTTTTATCTGAAACAGCACCCCATCCATGAAGGATGTATCCTATTCAATATATCAATGTTTGATGTAGTAAACAAGTTTTAGTGAAAGACTTCCTGTAATAAAAATACAAATTATGAATTTCTTTTTCAGATTACCTTGATTTCTTCCATCCTCATGTTATCCAACAGGTATCGCAGAAGTTCATGACTGTCCTGCTGCTGAAAACCACGAAATCGTTGGGCTCTGAAACAAAAATTAATTGTTTATAGCATTATATATCTTTTCTTAAGACCTCCTTATTTATTAAGTCTATGAAAATTGATTGGATACTATGAAGCACTGTTAATTTCAATTGCATATGGGAAAATGGGAAATAAGCACTTGTTTATCAGCTTACTTTTTGCATATCTGACTAAACAATGGAATAGGATTAACAGTGCTAGAACGGCCAGAGGAATTGTTCATCTCCTGTAGAAAAGCTATCATGGTCTGCGTCAAGGGACCAGCTTCTGGTAATGATATTTCTATAGGAGCCTAAAAATAAGAAAACCCACACTCTGATAAATAACTTAATGTACATGTATGTAAAAGTATAATTTTTTTACATTGATATTCAGTTTTAAATTATCTACATGAATTAGTATATGCAAGTGAACATTTTTGTTTTAAATAAATGTCCAGGTAAGTTTTTCATACTGGAAAAAAATTCCTTAGTACAAATTTATGTAAAAAAAATAATTTAAAAAAAATTCAGTCCAGACTGTTTCCCAACTTACAAGGTCCGGTATTATCTCATCATCACTGTCATCTGACCCTGAGCTAGAATCTAGGTCACTATCCCGTTTACAAGTGAGGGTACACAAGCGGCCCTTTTTACTCTTATCTACTACCACTGATTCCAAGCAAGGTGTCTGAGTCAAATTCTGAAGAAAGCAAGGAAAAAGGACATGAGAAACAAATCTATTTTCAAAATATTTAAGACAGTAATGGAAAACCTACTGAAATAAAAATATTGACTCTATACTTATGAAATATATACCTGCATAAGCAATTGTATTCAAAATTTCAAGAAACATGTATTTCAAAAACCTGAAAATAATATCCTTGTATTTACATTAGGCAGCAAAGAACAACTTAACATTGAAATTAAACAATTATTATTACTACACAGTAACATTATTTCTTTTACAAAAAAAAAAAATCAATTTGAAAAGGAAGTATTATTTCACTTCACATGTTTTGGAGAATTACATGCAAGTGAAACAACTACAAAAATTAATTAACATAAAGTGAAAAAAGTAAATCAAAAATTTCTTATACTATTTCTGTAAATACAATGAAATTTCTCTAAATTATAAAAATTTATATCTAAATCTTTCACAGTGTTCAACACACTTAACTTCAAAACAAACTGACCTTGGGGTCAGATAAAGATAATGCTCTGGATTTTCTTCAGGAGGACTATGGACTTATAGCCACATTCATTTTACAATAGGAACATCTTCAGCAGTTATCTCTCTTTGACTTTGTTTACGACCACCCCAGCTAAAACACAAACTTAGAAAAATTGTATTTCTGCCTACTGAACTACCATACCAAATTTGTACTTAATTTAAAAAAAAGTTCTTCATTCTTAATGCTTAAGGTATCTACCCCACCCCCCACCCCCAGCTCCAAACCAGAAGACATAAATAAACTTGGCATCAAAATATGTACTGTAAACCAAATTTGAACTTTTATTCGTAACGACTTTATTTCACGATTATATACCTGCAGCATTGGGTAAACTAAACCCTGAAATAAATAAGAGTTATCGATTAATTTTCACAATCAAGCCTTTATTTTACTCTATGTTGTTTAATTACAAGTAGACACACAACACTCTAAGGACATTCAAAATTGGGGCTTATACTACTGTAACTACAGATTTCTCTTTTACTAACCTTGACCTTAGAACACACTCCTGATGATCTTGGGGTCAGAGTGGAGGATTTGGAGGACTGCTCAATGACTCCAACTGAGCTCCCAGTCTGACTTGGTTTACGACCTGTAAAACGAAGAATTCTCAGGTGTAAAGGCTTCACCTGCTTCTCCGTACAGTAAAATTGTCTATATCAATCCTAAAGCTCTGATATCATTCCAACTGTTTCATATCTACTTGTGACAGAAATGTTCTTTTCCGTTTTTGTTTTCTTCACATCACACTTACTGCTGCATGTAAGTAAGCACTGATAATTTCTTATGTTTAATGATAGCCTGTATACCTATATCAGTCTGTGGCAGTCCTGCTTGCTTCCTTATAATATCTATGCTCTCCTGTAGCCTCTTACTCTGCTCTATAGGAACTTCATCATCACACTTGTAACACCTGGAAATTTTTTTGGTTTAAAATTTGATAAGCAATTTAATTTTAAAAATTCTTTTTATCATTTTTTATTTAATATCTGTATTTCTCATAATCATCTAATGTACATCATGCTTATTCAAAATAAAATTTATAACAACTATTTTATTAACATGAGAGAATGGATAATATTTTCAAAGTTCAATTGCTTTAAAAAAATGTTTTTCACATACCATGTAGTCCACGAGGTGGTGTTGATAACTAAACAATGACAGCTAGACCTTGGCGTCTCGTAATGCTTCAATGCATGCTTCTCTCGAGAATTACGATCACATCCCTGTAACAGATGATCCATATTAAATGTTCATACAGATACATACAACATTTCATCACTCTGCTAGAATAATAACTGATCTTCTAGATACATGTATATGTCAATAATTAACTACATCTAATGAAGAAGGCTGACCTGATTTCCGCACTGTAGACACACCCACAGAGTTGGTTCTACGTCCAGGGCAGGGCTCGCCTCAGCCTCCTGGCCTGTCTCCCCTTCTGTCGTGGTTTTACGAGTTGTTTCATTGGTACAAGACTAGAATTTAAAAAAACATAGTGAATTACATTCCAGTTATAAAACTCAAGTCTAAAATATACAGTTCACACTAAAATTAGACAGATTCTACAAGTATAACTATAAGATGAATAAATAATGATATTTTACAAAGTAATTACAAATGCAATATTTTGAGGGTGTTGATTTTATATTTAATTCCTTAGCTTGAGAAATGGAACAAGAACACTATTTATGCCAAAATAGAAAATTAATGACAACATGCCAAAAAACTTACAGCACACTCTCCATACACTTGTTTCATTAATCCTTTTTTCATGGCTGCCACATTTACCGCCATGTTAATGTGATTACAGCGTGGCACTGAAAAAATGTAGAAAATGCAAATACATGTACATGACTTTGTTTACACTGGTCACTGCATACTGCATTACATATATTGTTCTAGAAGAATTGAATTTATTTTGTGCATTTAAATGCATATCTTCCATCCCAATTTAGATCAATTTGTGCTTCATGAAAAATCATTGAAGTTAAATTGACGAAAAAAAAAGTAAATAGTGTACTACAAATACACACATTTCAATCATTCTAGTTATTCTCATGTCCATGCAGGTTTCTTGTCTATAAAAGGGGTCAATAAACAGCCCAATTTCAAATTCAGAAAGGTACCTATTCTTCAAATTCAATAGTGTTTTTTTTTTATCATTTGTCCTTTGTAATGATCAAGAAAATCAAAATGTAACAAGTTTTTAAATTGATTTTTAGACCACCCCAACCCACCTCCTAGAACTTCAATGATTTGAAAATTTCGTCAACTTTAACCCTAAACTTTGTAGCAAATCAGTGTCTTAAGAGCCCTGATATGACAATGTACTGAGTAGACACTCACCTCCTAAAGCATCATCTGAAGAGTCCGACACCTCTTTGGTTTTACGAAGTTTGTGCTTTTTATTCTTTCCCATGTTGTACGACGGGGCTGCTCCAGACTCTAACACTCTCATTGAGCCAGATTTGGTCAAATTCTAAATCCTCCAAAAAAAGTTACATACATGTATTAAATTGACACAAGATACTAATAAACTGACAAACAGGGTTGTCTAAGATCTAGTGGCTGACAAATTTATTTCTCCTGTAATGACTGATTCTCCTAGTGATTTTGGCATTCCCAATCTATCCCCTGTTAGGGGAGGAACCCCAAGCCCCTTTCACCTGCTCCCCTGATATTTCAATTCTTAGAATAAATTGATATATTTTTCAAACTACCAAATGCTGGTTCTGATGTTTTCCTGGCACATAAATATCAAATAAGTAAAAAAAACCTTGGAAAATGTCAGACATTTCGGACCAAGTATCACTGTAATAAAAGATATTAATTAAGTTAAATATTATTGAAATTAAAAATCAATGTGTAAGAACACTGGACTATCTTTGTTGTACTCTTTTTAAAGAAGTGCGCAGGCTTTTGCCTACATCCACATATCTTCCCTTGACAGATCTTTTATTCAAGTTCTCATTCCCGTACTAATGCTTTTCTACTACAATCGGCAATTCTAAGTTGACTCTTCGAGTGCTAGGCTCCATTCAGTCTAGGAGGCATCAGCCACCCTAGGAGCTCCGGGTGTACTTCTTGACATATTTCTTCAAAATTTAAATCCGGGATGGAGAACTTGTGAAAACAGATAAACCACACATAAAGGTTGATTTTCTTGTGACAGTTGTATGTATTTATGTTGAAATTGTTAATTTAACATGTCTGTTGCATATAATCAGTCATATTTCAGACAAAATTTAAGTTGACGTGTAGGTCGTCACAGCTAGGTTCTACATTTTACACGTTTTCCAGAATAACATTAAGGCTAGCGAAGAGAAGTGGATACAGGCGCAAGCCTGTCCTCTTCCCATAACTGATAACGGTATCTTTGTCGTGTTTTGCAAGGATGCTATTTCTTAGTATATGAAAGCATTTCAAAGTACCCCACAATATCTATAATTAGAACAGGTCCAGTCCAAAGACTATTTCTACCTACGTAGCTATTAATAGCTACCTAGGTATTTAAAGCTACCCAAAGTAGCTATTTTTACCTACTTTCTGCTTAACTTGCATTTTGTGGCGATGCAGGAACGGCGCAACATGGTGAGCACAACATTTCTTAGTACAGTCACACTGATGATGGATATGACAAAATTTCTACTTCAAAATAATCAATTTTGCATAGAAACTAATGTAAAATTGCTGAAATAATCATTTTTTGGCTTTTGTCGTATTCATCATTTAGTGTGACATCAAAAGATATGGTATTCACCATGTTAAAATGCAGAAATTATACAAAGTATTAGCTACTTTGGGTAGCTTTAAATACCTAGGTAGCTATTAATAGCTACTCTTTAGACAGATCTACTAAAATGTATTAGTTCTCACTCAAATATATTGTAAATATTTCTAATTCATGAATTAAATTATCTGTATTTGATAACTCTACGACTAAGTGAAAATACATTTACATAATACAATGTGGGAAAAATAAATTTACCTGGTTAAATACGTTGTTTACACGCCAGACAGCGTTATCCGCATGTATTTCTTTGAAATGTAAAGAACATAAGTCTACAAAATTTTCTCTGAGCAAATTAACATGAAATTGCTTCTTTTATCATTACCTTTGAAGAATTTATTTCAGATAGATAACAGGAGGCTGATTTGCCTACGTAATCGGATTTACATCGAACATCCTTTTCTTCGAAAGAAAATGGCGATGAGCAATACCCATTCTCGGTTGTCGTAAATTTTATAAAAGGTGATGATTAAAAAATTACAACTAGATTTTAAAAATCAAAAACTGTAGAGATACAAGAAATACATATCGAAAAGAACGTTAAAATTTTCTTTTCTTAATTTTTATACAAATCATTTTTTTACGACAAACTGAAATCACTTTTACTTTCGTTTTGGATTTCGTTAATCCCAAGCAACAAACGCAAAGAGAGTCGATAAAACCATAACTGTCTAGCTTTCTTTGTGCAAGAGGCTCTAACCATGGGGAGGACTGCAACATTAGCAACTAGTACTTTAAATCAATGGGCCATGGATTTTAAAGGAAATCTTGCACGAATATCGGAAAGTAAGAGAAAAAGTAAAAGTTGTGAAAGGGTCCTTTTATCGGACTTGCATGCAAGGGTTCTTAATTAATCCCTGGAACATGTTTCCTTCATTTGATATTATAAGAGATTAAGGAAAAACGTCTACTATAAATATTCTTTGAAAAGTGTAATAGAAAGTTTTGACTAAAATTGGGGGATCCAGAATGGGAGGGGGCGGGGTACAAAAATGAAAAAATGGTTTTGAAACAGCAAAACCTTATTATACATTTCAGGAATGCATTGATCAAAATTAAGGGGCTTTTTGACTAAAACTGTGGTGCTGCTTCGCCCAACATTCAGCTTTTATTTTCAAATTGTAGTCCGAAATATCTTAATTAAGTTTTCCTGGCTTTATGATTTTTATATTTTATGGGCCAGGAAAACGTCAGAACCAGTGCTATTACAAAAACTGGGGAATCCGTGCCTCAATACTTGATATCCTGATTACTTAACTTGGCAAAACTCTTTCGCAATGGAGGTAGGAAACGTCTGTTGGATGGGGCCAAATGTGCTATTGAATACAATGCAAGATTGATTATTGTAGAATTTATAAGGACAGAAAAGTAAAAAATCCTGGTGGAATACCTTGCTAAACAATCGCTGAACCAGCCTAATCAATTTTTGAGAGGATATAATCCTAAATTGTTACATTTTTTACAATATTTTTAAGTAAGTGAACTCTTCTCATTAAATTTTCATGGAAAATCATCACATTTTAAAGCTGATAAGATATTCTAGGCTTTCCTTATTTGACAATCTACTATTTGGAATTCAATCCTTGGCAATACATTGAACTTTCGACATAAAATTGTTTGAATCATTCAATTGTCACTACTGTAAACAATGTCATGTGCCCCAGAAATCTTGCGAGATTTAGAGCTTTTTCAACTCCCCCGCAAAAGAACAGTAGTAAGTTAGATAACTGTGAGGTACTCGCGATATTACGTACCGAAGGCAGCATTCTTGGGTTAATTTTAGACACTTGCAAAATGAATTTTAAAAATTTCTAACGTACAAGTTATCAATAGTACAATACTGTAAGTACTTACCAACATTGTTTTGATGATTCATTTATAAAATATACAATCTGATGAAAACATTTTATCAGACTAATGAGATTTGTCATCATTTCATGCATTTTAACCTACTGAAGTCCTGTATCAAAATGTGGAGTGATGATTTCTTTTTCAGGCATCAAGATTGCAAAGCAGAGAGGTGCAACTTACCGTCTGGGCCCTGAATTGGAAGTCACGTATGATTTCATCAGCATGTTTATTATCTGAAATATGTCTTCCTTACAAAGAGATCATTCAATGCACTTTACATTGGAATTTAACTGGTTTAATGATTTCGAAAAATATTACTTCATCATGAGTATATTTCATTCTTTAAGAAAGTACCATAAAGATTATAATATTAGATTAAACTGACTTAATACAGCAGAATTTGCTTTTTACATATAAATACCCGTAAACAATATTGATCATATGAAGAAAAGTTACATGTAGGTTGGTCGTCAATAAAAGTAGTAATATTCAAAAAAAATATGTTGAATGGTCCTTATATAAAGTAAACTTAAAATATAGAATTTTCCCTTTTACTCTTTTAATTTATTTAAATTCTGATCAGAGATTCATTCATTATTCTACTGACATTTGATTAGAGATACAGTAATTATGATATTTGATTATGTTTCTACATTGAACTTAATTGTGATGAGAAACTCATTTCTATGCCTTTACAGAGGTTATGGTTGTGGCGACCATTTCCTGGAAAGTGACACATTTCTTCATTCTTGGCAAGTATTAGCAGAACTGATATCAAACCGGGACAATATGGACATCATGTGCGACATCGGAATGTAAGTTGAGCTAACATTTTCATTGACTTTTATAGAGGAATTACTCGGCATGCTTGTAAAAAATGATCTTTTTCCTCTTGCTTTCAAAGACAATGTCAAATCTGACATATTACAGCAAATGAAAGATAATGTACAGCCTCAGAGAGCTTTTTGTCGTTTTGTAGTACATTTTAACATGTATTTAATATACCGGTATACATGTACTATATATGTCTCTTAATTTTTATTTTCAAGGCCTGTCATGCACAAGAATGTCGCATACAACTGCAGGGTGATATTTGTCAACAGGTATGTATTTTTATTTATTTTTTTTTTGAAGCAGGCATCTTTTCTTTTTCAGATCAGTCAGCCCCGTGGGGATCCGGGTTAGAATAGGTCCTCAGTACCCCCTTGCTTGTCGTAAAAGGCAACTAAATGGGGCGGTCCTTCGGATGAGACCGTATAAACTGAGGCCCCGTGTCACAGCAGGTGTGGCATGATAAAGATCCCTCCCTGCTCAAAGGCCATAAGTGCCGAGCATAGGCCTAAATTTGCAGCCCTTCACCGGCAATGGTGAGGTCTCCATATCAGTGAAATATTCTGGAGAGGGACGTTAAACAGTATACAATCAATCAATCAATCAGATCAGTCGTACAACAAGATGATATTAACTAATTCTTACTTCTTTTTTTCTCTAAAGATACATATATGTATTTCATATTATATATTCAACTTTAAGTAATGTTATTTCAAATATTTGTTTAAATTAGTAAATTTAGGACTGTATAGACTAGAAGAATATTAATTATCTGATAAAAACATCTATCTACTGATTGTAATAAAAAGGAAAATAACTCAATTTTCTTTTTCAAACTTGGAAAAATAGAAAATTGAGTTATATCCCTTGTAAGAATGTCAATTAAAATTGATCAATGGAACTGTTTTTGAACTGATGCGGCAGTGCCTAAGAAACTATTAATTTTTTTGGCCCAAGGTTTGAATGGCAATAAAGAATTTGGTTATAATGTTTTTATTGTAGAAAAATTTTGCTGATCCGCCCAAAGATGACACTATGTAATGATGGAAACTACAGAGAAACTCGGTGGTTCACATCCTGGAAACGACACAAGTGTACGGAGGAATACTTCCTCCCGCGAATGATTCAGGAAATTACTGGACAGGTGACAGAAATTAGAAATTAAGACATTTAAAAAATGAATCAATTAAAATCATTTATATTGATTAAAAGTCTTGGATCATCAAACTATAATTTGAGTTTTTTGACACAACTATTAATTTTAATAATTGCATTTATGTGATAATATTTTCCTGAGAAAGACATGAGGATAGGTCCATATTAAGGTATTTTAAATAAAATTCAGAGAAATTTTCTCTCCTTCAGAAAACTGTGCCTATAGGAGATGCTGTCATATCAACTGTTGACACTTGCCTGGGGAGTGAAATTTGTGAAGAACTTTGGTCCCCAGATGGGTAAGTATATTGCAGAAACTTTTTGGTACAGTTTCAGTGATTTTCATGTCCCCAAATAAAAGCCAAATAGAGCTAATTTTCTAGGCTAGGAAAAGTGTCCATTTTTGCAAAAATTAACTTCCCCTATTTTCTTGCCCTTCAGCGGTAATGAGATTTTCTTGCAAGTTATGTTAACTACAGATATTAATGCATATTCTTTAAAATGCAAGTCAAAATGTGAAGGAATTAAGGAAGAACAACATTTTATTTTATTTCATCTAGGTTTTTGCATTTGGCTTAAGTATACAAGCAAATGCATATACATATACAATTTTATTCAGGCCATTATAAGTGACTAAGCCAATAATTGCAAATTTGAATTGAGGTTCAATAAAAAACTTTGGAATTTGGTTATTTAGTTCTAATTTTTTCCTGGCATCTCTTATTTTAGACACCACATTGACCTCAGTTTAGATGGAGTAGAAATAATAGCCAATGGCAGCGGAAGTCACCATGAACTCAGGAAAGGTTATGTCAGGGTTGACCTGATCAAGTCAGCCACCATGAAGGTTAGTATGCATAAATAATTAGGCTTCTTTGAGTAGATGTTAATAGTAGAGGATATTTTAATTAAGTATCTGAGGATTGATATCTCTGTTTAAAAAATATTTAATGTGAGCATGTACTAATATGAAGTGCACACCCTTTGAAGTTTAAAAAATAAAAATTTAAAATGATCATTGCATTTCACGAGGACTTTTTTCTGACATATTATCTAAAATATGTTCTGGTCTTTGCCATACAGAATGCATATAAGAGAACAGCTCCACTGAAATGTGATAATATTTAAACATTCACATAAAATTAGGTAAATAGCACTCTCCTGTTGGCTGCTGAAAAAAATGCACAATGTCTAATAGACAAGATTTTATATAAGGAAGACCATTTCTTTTATATCTTGCGATATACATAATTGTGTTTATAGTGTGGTGGGATTTACATATTTGCCAATCAGATGGGCTGTGATGGAGAGAGGACTTATTATGACGGCTGCTCTATGATTGCAATCAATGGAAGAATCCTCTCACAGGGGCCACAGTTTGGGATCCAGGAAGTGGTAAGATATAGTTTAGAATCCAGAAAGTGGAAAAATGCAGTGTGGTTTTCAAGAAGTGGTTAGAGACACAGTTTGGTATCTAAGAAGTGGTACGACATGGTGTTGTGTACAGGAAATAGTACATGTAAGAGAGTTTGATGTCTAGGAAGTGGTAAGAAACAATTCCATATCTAGGAAGTGGTGAGAAACAATTTGGTTAACACAATCCTCTATCTAGGAAGTGGTAAAACATAGTTTGTTAAAAGTTGCTATTAAAAAGTCACATAGGGGTCACCAAAAACAATCACCAGTTTAAATGTCTTCATATAATTTAGTTGCATTTTTGGCACATATGTTACATTGTATATGAATTTCCATAATTAACATTATCTGAGTTAAAGCTTCTACATTATAATTTCAGATAGTTAATACAGCTACAATTGATCTGGAGGATGTAAGAATGTACAGGAATGCTATTCGCAGTAGGTCCGAAATGGTGTGTATTTTAACAATAATTAGAATTGAAGATTTTGACACGATGACAAACCTTCAAATCTTCTTTATTTATATATTTTGCTTTGTCGATTTATCAGGCCTCCAATGTCCAGTCATTTCCCAGAGTTCACTGTGACTTTGCCCTGTCTCATCCTGACTTCTTCCAGCCTACCACTGACCCTATTGAGTGGAATTACCACACACCAGAGGAGGAGATCAGGTACATGTACACCCCCACCCCATCCCACCTCAACCTCCAAGCCCCAAAATTGTAAATATTGACAACTTTTATCTTATTTTGATTAAGAACTGGATATACTGGATAATATTTTAAAATTTAAACATTTTATGTTTGTACAAACTCAAACCTGAAAGCTTATGAATTGCAAAATCGACAATAAAAGCATGAAATGCCTGATAAAAGTCATGTATATATGTGCACATTTTACAGAAACTGTTTTGAGGTTTGCATTAATTTCTTTTCTATGTTAGCCCGAGTCCAGCATGTACATTTTACTTAAACTATTGTGAGATTGGCATTCATTTCTATTTCTGTTAGCTTGGGTCCGGCCTGCTGGCTGTGGGATTACCTGCGGAGAAGTGGACAGGGTGGATATTTCCTCCCACTCAGTGGAGGGATAGACAGCTCCAGCACTGCCTGTATAGTGGCTTCAATGTGCCACTTGGTGGTAGAATCTGTCCAAAGAGGAGGTAATTTTGTTTACAATTAGCCATCTACAGAAGTGCTGTTGTCTTTCATTGGAGTCTGATATATATCTTGATGTTTTAATTAATTTAATTTGAAGATCTTCAATGTGTTTATCAGCATGAGCATATTGACCAAAAGTCAATCTGTTGTATTATGATGATTGTGAACATTTAACTTTTTTTTTTTTCAGTTAATTCAATGTTAAAAATTTTTTCACACTGACCCCAGTGAACTAGCTGGCAAACTCTTCACTACTTGCTACATGGGCATAAATATACATGACTTTATTGAGCTGCAGAGCACACATTGGAATGTATTTTTATGGAATCACATGTTAGTTAGCCTAAATTAATGCCCAGACCAACATGTGTAACTGGTATCTTGATGTGCATTTTTTCAATAATGGGGTGTAATGTTTAATCTCTTTCAATGTACACATTTATGTAATGCATTCTTTAAAAAAATGTTTACAACACAGCAATTACATTTCAATTACATTTTGTATATTAGTCTCTTTTTATTTTTGAATCTGAAACAAATAAATATCACTGACTGGTTATTTTTTTTATTGATAATGTTACACTTAATTTTATATCCTATAATATTTTTTATGTTATTGAATATAATTTAAACTAAATAATTCTTTTAATAGAAATCTTCTTGACAATTAAAACAATTGTAAATTCAATAAGATCTGAAAAATGTTAAAAGAAATAGGTCTGTGTCAAAAAAGTACCTTGCAGAATTGTAATGTAATGCATTACATTTCAAAGTAATTGACCCCAGGTCTGGTAATGCCAGGGCATTAACGATAGAGGGAAAAGTGGGATAATTTGCATAATGGACGATAGTGGGAAATGTCCTTAGCTCCTTAGCTCATGACCTATTGATCTACATACAGAATATTAGTTCTGAAGAAACTAGGTCAAGAGCTTTCAAAGAGTTATCTGGTCTAAATATAAATGGAAATATTTTATGTTCAGATTTATGACAAATACATTTGATGAGGAATATAGGCTCAGGACCATGTACCATGAACATAATTGATCATGAAATGAGTTGTTGTGATGGAAGGCCAATAATTATATCATTTTAACATTCTTATACATGTCCATGTAAATGCTATTTAAATCACCAAATTTTGGGACACTTGATTATTGCAACATAGTAAAATGACAAGTAGATAAATGTACATATACTTATAAACTGTATATAAAAATTTAGTGTAGTTAATACATGTACATGTAGTCATATTTTTTCTACAGTTTCCACCTGTCTATCAGTATTGACGTTGCTGTGGCAGCAGTCCTGGGTGTGTTTACAGCGGCTCTGAAATTGCTGCCAAAGTTCAAGGCCAATGGAGGTAGTCTACGAGAGAACTTGGCATTGCAGAATGTTCAGGTAAAACAGATTATACAATGTATCATATTTTTAGCTTTATTGGTACCAAAAATGGAGAAAACACAAAGGCAATGCCTTGATTGTAATTATGCCTGATTGTTTTTGTCTTTGTCATTTACAAAATGCTACTAATCCTACAGTTTTGATTTCAATATAACTTGGCATACAAGACTACACTAAGATACATAATTCTGTATCCTTTGATCTCTTTTGCCGCTGGTTACTGTGGGCCAGAAATTTCTGTGAAATTTCTTCAAAATGCTACTCCTTCTACAGTTTTGGTCTGATTTCAATATAACTTGGCACACAAGTAGACTACACTAAGATACATAATTCTGTTTATCGGTTTTTGATTTCGATAAATGATGTTGCCAAGGTTACTAAAAATAGACATTTATGTGAATGCTACTCCTACTACAGTTTTGGTCTGATTTCAATACAACTTGGCACACAAGTAGACTACACTAAGATACATAATTCTGTCTATTGGTTTTTGATTTCGATAAATGATGTTGCCAAGGTTACTAAAAATAGAAATTTATGTGAAATTTCTTTAAAATTGCTATTCCTACTACAGTTTTGGTCTGATTTCAATATACAATTTAACTTGACACACAAATAGACTGTACTAAGATACATAATTCTATTTATAGGTTTTGATTTCGATGAAGGGTGTTGCCGTGGTTATGAAACCAAATTTCTGTGAAAAATTTCCAAATGCTATACAGTTTTTGTCTGATTTCAATATAACTTTACACAAGGCTTTAGGAACATAAAGAGACTTTATCAAGGATCAAATTCTTTTTATTGCTGTTGTAAAGTTTATTCCCAATTGTATGTTTTTAGTTTCCTTTGCTATAAGTACAAAGCAGTATGATTGTTCCAGTGACTGACATCAAAGTACTAGAAATCAGAAGAAACAAAGGCAATGCCTTGATTGTAATTATACACAGCATTGTTTTTGTCTTTGTCATTTCTTACAAGTAAGATTTAATTAAAAAATTCAATGAACAGCAAAAATAAATTGTTTTTAACTCTTTGCCCAGCTCTGTCTGTGGGCCAGGGGAAGGTTTATAAAACGGTCAGCTAATGTGGAAGGGGTAAATAGAAAGAAATTATCTGTAAGACTTTGTATATTGTTATATTTATGTTTAAAATAATTTCACTTTAAAATTGAAAGTTGGTCTTGTTTAGAAAAAATCTTGAAATGGGGCTTTTTAACAAGATTTTGAGTCTTTTGAATTAGCTTAGACATTCTTGGACTTTTTTTTAACATAATGCATATTAACATGATTGACTGCTGATTTGTAATAGGGCATGAACCCATTAAAAAAATTTCCATTTAAGATATGAGCAAGTATCTAATAAGTGTTTAAAAGGCTTTGGAGAAAGCAGTTCATTCTTAAATTGTTTAAGTTTATATTACATTGTATGTTTTTAGTTTGCGGGGCTACATGACAAAGTATGATTGTTCCAGCGCTGACATCAATCCGATCGGAGGAATTAGTAAAACAGACCTACGTCGTTTCATTCTCTACTGTTCACAGCATTTTGGTTTTACAGCTCTTAATAAGTAAGGATTTACATTAAAAAATTCAATGATTATAGCAAAAATCAATTGTTTTTAATATTCTTCTGTAACTTAACATAAAATAACTTAATGCATACTGCACTAATTACTGTAAACCAACTTTTATTCACGTGTGAGAAATTTTTGCTAAGTTCTGACACATTTGTCATCGCAAATATTGTTATACCTTTAAAATTTTGTTTCTCAGTGTCCATTAACAACAGATCAAAAAGGCTTAATCGCAAAAATTAATCGTCGCAAACTAGTTTATCTCCGGTAAATCAGGAAATAAAGTCATCGCAAATAAAAGTTGGTGTACAGTAACTTCACTGAAGATATGAGGTAGCATATATTTAAGATTTTTTACCATGTCTCTGATACACTGACCTGCATAATGATGGTATATGACCGTTTTGTAGGATATACCATGCCCCTCCAACATTACAGCCCTTAATATCCAGTTAGCAAAATACATGTAATATAAAAAATGTAAAATAAAAAATTAAAAATGAAATCTATTTATCATTCAAAATAAAACATTCATTTTGAAATTGTCATAGCCAAGCAATGTAGAAAAGGAAAAGCTTTCTACTATGGGAAAATCTTTATTTTTTTTAGTTGTCCTTTTGTATGCTCGATGTTTTTCATCATTTTTTAAAATCAGAAACTCTTTCAGTTAGTATATATAGATTCCTGACCATTTCACAATAAAAGCGGTACTAGTAGTTTCACAGTTGTGGTGAAAGAGCAGATACATAATGTTCCCTCAGTTAATCTAACTTGTTTGACAGGAGGATATGGGTATGACGTATGATGAACTCTCCTTGTATGGTCGTCTACGTAAACAAAACTGCTGCGGCCCATACAGTATGTTCTGTAAACTGGTTCACGTGTGGAAAGACAGGTGTTCACCAGAGGAGGTGGGTGTAAACCTAGAGATTAACGGAATCAAATTATTACATGCTGTTTACAGGGTTGTTTCTTTTTTGTTGCCTTTTATTTTTTAGCCTTATCATACCTTTAATATGCCCTTTTTTTGAAAATCGACCATGCAGACACATTTGTTATACTAATATGTCTTCTATGAATTTGCTCCAGCCATTTTAAATTTGCACACTTGCAATCAGGGAAAAATGAAGTAGAGGCAAAACTTTCCCCATATAAAGTATTTTAATCATCATTATACTAAATTTTTACTTGGTCAGGCATCAAATATTACTTTGTTGGAAGCATAAATGTAAAGATATTGATTTGAAATTTTTTTTTAAGGTGGCAGTCAAGGTGAAACACTTTTTCCGCTGCTATTCCATCAATCGACACAAAATGACCACATTGACCCCTTCATATCATGCAGAAACCTACAGTCCTGATGACAATCGCTATGACCACAGACAATTCTTGTACAACGTTAAGTGGCCCTGGCAGTTTGAATGTATTGATGAACAGGTGAGTGAATATTGTGACGGAAATTCAAAATCTAATCTTTCATTTTTTAATTTATTTGAATTTAAGTTTTATTTAGATAAGTTGTTTTGATGAAAATTGTATTAATGAATAGTTTATTTCTTTTTTCATTATTTATACTGCCACAAGAAAGGAGGCTTACTAGGTGTTTTAGACTCTCAAAAGATTAAAGTACAATAGTTAGGAAATGGAAAATAATTACATGTATGTAACTAACTCACATAAAACTAGCCTATTGATCTATGTCATTTATTTTCCAACATGTTTTGGAATAATTCTAATCCTGTTGATCTATTTCAGGTTGAGAAGCTGATGATTCTTTACGAGGAAACAAAGAGAACACAGAGAAGAACCATGAACCCTTCACCCTCCCACTCAAGTCAGAACTCGGCGAACCTTGACCGGAACGTGTTTGACCCCCCCAACGAAGAACACGGCAACACAGATTATGGGATTGTCGTAGCCAGCCAAGCCTTCAACGAAGACAACATGGACTCTGATGAAACAGAGGAGAGTAGCCTTAAGCTGACTACAGAAGGACAAGGTGATCCTTTTAACCTCAAACCCACGACACAACAGAACAGTTCTACTTACATTGAAACCAAGGATATAAAGGGTGACATTTTACAAAGGAAAGCAATGTACGATGAATTAGGCACAGAGAATGAGAATCCCAGTCACACGTTGAATGTCTCTGATCTACATGTAGAAATGTTACCATCACTTACAAATTACAAGTTATTCAATTTGTGTGACGTTGAGAGATATGGGGCTCTGTGGAATAATTTAGACCCTTCAGTTAGTTGTAAACGTCAGTTTCAGTATCAGTCCGAGAAAAGTGGTCAGTCAAAGAGATCTCGAATTTTACTCACGGTGTAAGGTTTAAGTTTAGAAATGCATAATAGCTTTTAAATTGCAGGATTTCAGAGACTGGAGTAGTCTTGCTCAATAAATTAGAATATCAAGGAACATGTGAGATGCTATGAATTTAAATAAATTGATATTCTATTAAACTAATGGAGCTAATTATCTGAACATTATTACACAAATCAGTAAACCTTATCATTGATATACCGGTATGTGAGAAGAAAAGGGATAATCATGTTTTAAAATAACAAAAAAAACCAACAAAATAAATCAGTTAATAAAAGTTTCTCTGTATTGCTGCATTAGATTTAATACTGTCGAAATGATCAATTTCAAGTAAAAAAAAATATAAAGGGAAATAACTTTTTCATTTTTTAAGTGAAAAAATAAAATTGACTTATTCCCCTTATGCTATATTTGTAATAGTTTCTTATCATTACACTGTCATAATAATTAATGTTATTCCAGATTTGTGTATCAGGAGTTTAAGAATGAGATTCAGAAATAATCACACCGTAGTCAAATTTAAGTAATTCACACTGTGAAATCCATTCCATTTTGGAAAAAAGAGTATTACCCTGTATATATGGCCAAAAAAAAACAGGTGAAATCCTGCAAAACAAAATAAAAATTAAAAAACTAAAGTCCATCAGAGGTAACACATTGTTAGTTTTCTCAGGTATCTAAGCATGCTAAGAATAATATGTGTAATTCCTCATATTTTGAGTAAAGTTTGCAGGTTTGTCTGACAGAATTGTCTGTAGAAGAAAAATTCTGCACTGAGGCCGGAATTAAAAATATCTTTGTTTCCCCTAACCCGACCCTAAATTTTCAAGTTGGGTCGGTAGGTAGGTAAACTATTTTATTTTCTGACAGCAGCTTTGAAAATTATACATTCTAAAATTTAATGGAAAATTACATTTATAAATAAGAAAAGTACAAAAGAAAGTGATTTGTGAACAAAATGCTAAGTATCATACATATGCCGTTTAAAAGCAAAATTCATGATTAATTAATTTACAACTGTAATTTAGATGAACTTGTGAAATATCTCACACTAGAGTACATTTATATAAATCGAATAAAAAAGACAAGATTCTCAAATACGCAAAGACTGGACATCCGATTATATTTATTCAAACCTGCAATCATCCTCCAGTGCTTATAGACAGTCAATGTACTTTTTTGAGGGCCATGAGATTTGCAGTGGTTCTAGAGCATTTTGCTTTGGAGTTAAGACGTAAGTGGCTAATTTTAAGTCGCAGGTTCAAATACCAATGAGGAACGTTGAAAACAGTCCATCAAAAGGGACCATAAAAACTTATGTCCAATGTCGCAGAAGATACTGGTTCAAAAAAGATCCCCACAGCTTAATGGCAAAAAATCGCGTAGTACGTCTAAATTTGGAGCAATGGGGGAATGTTCAAATGTCGTCCCAACAAATCACGAAGGGAATAAAATCAAAGAAATAACCAATTTTCACGGGCCTCATTAAAGAAAAATACACTGGGCGTCTAAGAAAGCTGAATATTGATTTCGAAACTATTTGGAAAGAGTATTTAAACAATATTTAAATGAACCAAACCAAATCTACAAATGATAAAAATGCTATATAAAACAATGTCACGAAGTTTAAACCGTAAATAAAGGCATGAAAAAGTACAACTAAAAAAATATTTATCAGGATGAATATGAAGACATATTTTCAACTCCTATGATTCTATAATGGTATATAGTAAACATAGGATCATAGATGAATTGTTTATTAGATCAAAACTCAAATTAAATAAAATGCATTGAAATTGAATGTGTTCTCTAGGTGGGCCCCTCATCTGCTCATGAGGCTGGCCTTTACATGTATTACGTACCTGAAATTCAACAGACAGATTTGTTTGTTCGTTGTTTACCTCCATTTCGAAAATATAATCACTCACATGGAGACGCCAAGACACCTCCGAAACACTCTTAATTAGTCATTGTGAATATTATTATGTTCCCCAAACGAAGTTGGGGAACATATTGTTTTTACTCTGTTTCTTATTATTATTATTATTATTTTTCTTCTCGGGAAAATTTTGTCCGCGAATGATCTTGTAAACTACACATCCGATTGAGGTGAAATGTTTTTAGGGTCAGTAGACATGTTATGTAGATTTGCGGAATCAAGGTCATTTTGCGCGCACGTGCTTGCAAGACCGCGCACGTGCAAAACTTGAAATGACCAATATATAATGGATAAAACCGTAACTTTTCTATTTTTTAGCAAAATGTTTTGAAACTCATAATGTAAGGATATATTAGTAGGATGCACAAGATGACATGGTCAAAATAGCAGGATCGCACGCGCATGCACGTGCGCTTTGCTCTGATTGGCTGAAACTAAAGTCTCTATATCTTTCTTGTTTTTTGATAAAATCATTTGAAATTTTGAACATAGTCATACATTAGGGAGTTCTACAGCCTGTAATATAAGAAGTATCATGAAAGCATGTGCATGCACGTGTGCTTGCAAGAGCTCGCACGTGCAACATGAGAAATGTCCAACATAATTGATACAGACGTAACTATTTTAATTATTCATGAAATGCTTTGAAACTCATATCATAAGTATATATTAGTAGCATAGACAAGATGACATGGTCAAAAAAGCAAGATCTCATGCGCATGCACGTGCGCTTCGCTCTGATTGGCTGAAACTAAAGTCTCAATATCTTTCTTGTTTTTTTGACGAAATCCTTTGAAATTTTAAACATAGGCATGTATTAGGATATCCTACAATAAAATATATAGCAATTATCATGAAAAAGCGTGCATGCACATGCGCTGCAATCTGATTGGCTTATACTTTAAATAGCTATAACTCCCTTGGTTTTCCACCAAACAGGATGGGAATTGGAACATAGATAGATATAATGAACGTCTACAAGATAGTATCATCATGCACATGCATTCACGTGCGTGTACGTGCACTGCAATCTGATTGGCTGAAAACAGCTATAACTCCCTTGGTTTTCAACAAAACGGGGTGGGATTTAGAACATAGATAGATGTAATGGACTTCTGCAAGAAGGTATGGTCATCATTCTCATGTATGCACGTGCTTCCACGTGAAATGAGTAAAATCAAAAATACATGTACAGTTTATATGAGCGTATTTTTTAAATACTTTTGGATTAATTATTTTAATATTTAGTATATTAAAATATATAGATTGTATAGACAAGATGATATGGTCATTATGCACATGCATTCACATGCACACATGTGGAATTCTAAAATTTGAATGAACTTGGTACTTTCTCCTGGGTAAATGTTGTTAAAGCCTCAAATGCATAGAGTTTGTCTTATTTAATGAAGCTTTCAGGGAATGTGGCACCAAAAGGAAGTTGGGGAGCGTTTGGGGAACATCTGTAACGGTCCCCGTTACAATTAGCACTAGTTATCAAATTGTTTCAAGAGTGAAGAATTCTAGTTAGCTAAAGGCATAGGACTGAGACATTGCCGTTGTTTTATGAAGAACTACTTCTCTGTAATCACATCTGGGCGCTATTTTGTTTCCATCAAATGCTTCAAAATCACAGTAGAACAATGTCTGCCGTTCTGATAAAAACCGATTTCGATGAAGTTGTACATTATAAAACTTTTTTGACAATAAAAAAAAATTTGGAGTTATCCTATTTAAAAAATCTTTTCAGTCGGCGCGATTTAATTGGGTCGGTCGCGTTAGGGGAAACAAAGGTATTTTTTATTTTGGCCTGATTAAAGTAAGAAAGACATTTTATGTTTTATATTCATGTCTTTATAAATAATCATAAAAATCTGTATGAAGTATGTTTTTATTTTTGATCTCTATGTTTAACTGATTAAGGAAGAGCCCACTGCTTGAGAAATTTTATTTACAGATGACTTTGAAAAAAATATATCAAACTAGTTAAGAGTTAATGGATTGATGGAAGTAAATCTTTTCTTTTGAAATAACTGAATAATTAAAGTAGAAAATTTTTAGTGAATTTTCTTTCTTTGTCATTTCTGTTTATTTTTAAAGATATTTACTTGAACAATGTACGTACATGTATGTGCCTTAGATGTGTGATTTAGGTGTGTTTTGATGTTATAATAGTCGAATACATAGTGGTAAAAAAATACAATAGTAGTTTTTTACATCCTTTTGTGCAACTACAGTCAATGATTGAACATTATGGATTTTACAATAACCCAAAAAAGGACATGTTGCTAGTCAGTTTGTATATTGTTAAAAATTTAACACCCAACTGAAAATGAAATGGTATTGCTAGAAAATGAATGTTTTGCACTTTTATATGTGATCTTTTAAGACTGATGTCAAGTTTTCATTATGTTTTTGAATGCACACAAACAGAAATTAAAGAGGTGAGGCTAAAATACATCTCAAATAATCTCACATACAGAACATATAGAAAAATGTTAACAAATCATTTCAAACTGTTCTGCTTTGAAAAATATCAGGTAAATTTCTGTTGAGGCTATTTTTAAAAAAATAGCTTGTTTGTACCCTCTCTGAAACAACTAGCTAAAAATGACTTGATCCAAAAAATTTTATAACTTGCTACTGTGGATATAATTGTCTCCTTGCAAAATATCATTCCTTGAATAATTCCTACTTACTTAATTCTTATTTATGTCTCCTTGCAAAATATCATTCCTTTAATTATAATATTCCTGCTTACTTAAATCATATTTATAATAATGATTTTTTCAATTACATGTATTTTTCTTTGGTAATTAATTTTTACCATGACTGTTGTGAAACGTTATTTTAATTCTCTCGTAAATGTTTTTGTTGTTACAGTAATTGTCTTATCCTTGTTGCAATGACGGTAATCATAAGGCCACAACAATTTAATTTTTTGCTGATTGGACCTGTGCTTGCATTTAAACAAAAGTATATATTGATAATATATATAATACATTTAAATTTCTGGAAAAATTCTGTTCTATTTCCACTCTAATTTCCGTATTTAAATCTGCTTACTCTTTAAATCAGAAAAAAAGTACAGAAAAATATAACTGTCTGATCAAATTTTTACATGTTCTGCCTGAATATTTTGCCTACAAAAAGTATTGGTAATAATATTGTTATCTTATCACTTGCCCACTCATACATATTTCATCCAGATATCCAACAAACAAAAAATTAAATAGGTGTGGCCTTTGAATTATTTTGAAAGAAGATGCATGTCATTCTTATTTGTTTGTAAAATTTTATTAATTAAATATATTGATCAAGATATCAAAGGTTGTTGTATATATATTTTATTTTTGAAAATAAAATGTATCTGATTACCATACAAATTTAATAAATAATCTGTGCATAGTATGGAATTAAAAAAAATATATAATAATTGTAAAGTTTGTTTTTAACCTCAGATTACAACCTCAACAT
Source organism: Saccostrea cuccullata (assembly GCF_032062105.1). NCBI lineage: Eukaryota > Metazoa > Mollusca > Bivalvia > Ostreida > Ostreidae > Saccostrea > Saccostrea cuccullata. The sequence continues at coordinate 927,930 of NW_026926065.1, read as the reverse complement.
AAAGCAAAGGCTTAGAATTTAAAAAAAAATTATGTAATACTATAAAATATACAGATTCCAAGCAGTATCCAAGCTCAAAAGTCCAAAATACAATACAAAATAGTAGCAGAGTAATCACTGACCTCCAAAACATCAGAGGTGGGATCAGGTGCCACGCAGGAGTGAGCACCCCCTGCCGACCTTTCACACCCACTGTGTGCTCTTTTTCATGATCGGGAACTAACAGAAAAATCTGTCAAATCAGTGTGTTAATAATGGCCTAACAATTATGTGTATCAAAATCGTCAGTCAGCATTGACTTGTTGATAGATTTTATTTGCTGACAAGGTCATTGTAGCGACCATAGAACTTAAGAAATGATGTTTTTAAATGAGAATGTTGATATTCTTGTTTCATCAACTTGTTTGTCAATAATTTACCTTGTTTAAGAAAATATACATACGTAGAGCATGCTCTTTCTTAATATTGAGTAAATGCTCATGATCAATGCATATTCTTTGACTTAATGCAGCCCTAAAATATTAGATACAACAATTAAAGCAAAATAGGAAATGTTTTAACCTACCTGAGATAAAGTTCCAATCAAAGTAACTGAAGCAGACACTGTCATTGAAAAACTCCTAGACTTATTGAGAAAATATATTGCTAGTTCTCTCTCTCTCTCTCTCTCTCTCTCTCTCTCAGCTTAAGAATTCTTTTTTATGGTTCAAATTTATTTCTAATTTTTACCAAGGCTCAATGCTTTAAAAAAGCAGACAATTTGCCATTGAAAAATTCCTTGACTTTTTGAGAAATACTCTCTCTTTCTCTCTCTCTCTCTGATTAAAAAAAGGGGAATTTAAATTAAACCAACACAAACAAAGCAACATGAAAACAAACGAGCATTTAAGAATGAAAATGAAGCAGAGATTTTTTATAAGAAACATATGAAAACCCGTTTTCGGAAGGGGAGGGGGGCTAGGCTCTAATGCAAAAAAAAAGGATCGAGGCCCTATCTTAATTTTGTGGATGGGTGTCCAATTTTACGAAATAATCAATAGGGCCTATTGAAATAAATTCAAAATCTATTATATTGTCACAAATGGCAATAGCCTAATGGTCTGAAATATATCTAATCATTCAGTAATGTAAAATCTTGCAAGGCTACTTATTTAGAATAAAATCTACAAAATGGCTTCCTTCGTCGTGTTCTTACGTACGAAACATAGATCTATTAATCTTCCTTGATATTAAAGGTTTTCTTTTAACTTTCAAAAAATAATGATAGAATAAATATTTTGGGCACCTCTTAAAAAATAAGCCTAATCACTTTTTAGTTAGATCTACTGAATAAAACGGCACAATTTTCATTTTTTTGTTTGTTTGAGATTTCATGGCGTCTGGATATTTAACTACATTACCTATATTGAAGATTTTTCAATAAAATTCATTGAAATCTACCTGAAGATTACTAAAAAAGAAAAACGCATTTTTTTCTGCCGCTGTGATATGTATCGATGCAATCTGTTAAAGCTGTTGTATGTATCATACAGATTTTTTTTTCTGTTTCAGTGTTTGCATCTTTTTTTTTATTCTTGAGTAAAAATAAAAGTTTAACACCATTTTAAAAAAGTATATAGATTTCATTGCTCAAGTTATTCAATATCCATAATTATCATTTAAAATATTATTTAGTTGTTTGTATTTTCTTTACGATTTTGATGTTTGTTGTTTTGATTCTATAGTAACGTACACTGTACTGAACTTAAGGCCTAGCAGTCGTTTGTTTTTCGCTGTAAAAGTATCATAATAAAGATGGTTATATTAAAATAGCTGATACACTGTAAAGCTAACAAAGTGTACTACAATTTTCAGTGCATTAAACATACTTTAAACAACAATAATGATGTGTAATACTGCTTGAATTCAACTTTCATGTGACTTGCGGATCTAAATTTTTGATTGAGATGCACGTTTTAATAGTCACCTTTCACGGAAATTTTGCAATTTTATCTTCAAATGATAGCTGACTATAATATCCATCAGAGTATAATCCAAAAGGAATCCAAGTAAACAATTTTATGTCGATATTTTCAGGAAAACGTAACATCGAAAGCACAAATTTGTGAATTTTCTCGACGGCCATGACTTATCGGCATCCGGGCACCAGCAGCTTTCTCCAACGTCCGCGCCGTGTCAATAAATACCGCGTCATCAGTTTCCAGCGTCATTCTTGTTCTTGCAAGAGTTCCAGCCAGTTCGTTGAAAATGGTGAAGTCGCGATCTCGTTCCCGTTCCAAGTCACGGTCTAAGAGTAGGAGCCGCAGCCGAAGTCGATCTCCAAAGAAGACTTCTCCCAAGAAGGCAGCACCGAAGAAGGTTGTAGCAAAGAAATCACCGGCCGTAGCAAAGAAATCACCAGCCCCAGCTACCCCAAAAATGGCGAAACGAAAAAGCCGGAGCCGTAGCCGCAGTAAAAGCAGAAGCAAGTCTAGGAGCCGAAGCCGAAGTGGATCGCCAAAGAAAGCAAAGAAGGCCAAGAAGTCACCAAAGAAGAAGGCGTCCAAACCTAGAGCTGCAGCAAAGAAAGCCGCCCATCCGACGACCCTGAACATGGTATGCGCTGCCATTACAGCTATGAAGGATCGTAAAGGATCTTCAGCCCAAGCCATCAAGAAATACATCCTCGCCAATTTCAAAGGGGTAAGCGCTACACAATTACCGTCGTCGATGAAAGCAGCATTTGCTAAGGGACTGAAAAGTGGAGCTCTTGTAAGACCCAAGGGTTCTAGTGCCCATGGCGCCACTGGACGTTTCCGGGTTGGGAAAGTAGCCGCACCAAAGAAGAAGGCAGCCAAAAAAACAAAGAAGAAGGCAGCTAAGAAGCCCAAGAAAGCTAAGAAACCAAAGGCAAAGAAACCCAAGGCAAAGAAGAAGGCAGCAGTTAAGAAAGTAAAGAAAGCAAGAAAGGCCAAGTCACCAAAGAAAGCAAAGGCAGCCAAGAAGCCCAAAGCACGGAAGTCGCCCAAGAAGACCAAATCCAAGGCAAAGAAAAGGCCCAGCTCCCCAAGAAAGGCAAAGAAAGCAACAAAGGCTAAGTGAGCAGCTGTTCACTAAATAAAACCCCACGGCCCTTTTAAGGGCCACCCACGTTTTTAGAAAAGATGCCTCTAGAGCAGTGGTTAAAAAGAAACGTAAACTTAACATCAGGCCACCATTTACATATACACTTTTAATATTTATAAAGATGTAAATTATTGAAGCATTCATATTGCTCTCATTAATTTTTGTAGGTCTTTACATATTGTAATCTCAGCGGGATTTTGTAGAGATTAAAAATTTTAGACCAAAATTTTTAATCTCTACAAACCTCACCGAGATTATACATAGCGCTTAAAACTTTTGAAAACTTGTGGTTCCAGATTGTTGTTTTACTTTCATCATTTTTAGGACTTTTTAAACACCCCCTATTTTCTGTTGAAATCTTATTTTACAGATTTAATAGGTCTTTTACAGCTACTTTTCCTGTAGATTTTCAGCCTTCAGTCAAATTTTTTTGTCTTTTTTGTGAATTTTCATATTCACCCTTCTCCCCCCCTCCCCCCATTCCGACAATGCAACACTTTCAGTTATGACTGAATAATATAAACCTCAGCCCAATGTATAATTATATATTCTCTCTATTTTTTTAAGTATTGTGCACATTTGATTTCCAAATAAAGTATACATTACATTGTACACTGCAATTTTGAGAAATATTTTTAAATATGTATAATGACAAAAATAACAAACTATGTTTTCCCTATAGATTTTTTTTAATTCAGAATTTGGACAATATCATTAATAATGTTCATCTCTTTAAATAAACCTGAATGAATAAGTCTACATTTCAAACAAACATAAAATTCACAAAATACTACAACAGTAAATTGTTCTACACAAAACATAATTCAATATATATACAGAAATAAAAAAACCAGAAGTCTCTGTCGAGACTGTAGCTCTACTGGTTTGTACTTATCAAAAACCATTGCACTATTTTATGTATCTTTGTGTAGTCTACTTGTGTGCCAACTTATTTTGAAATCAAACTAAAACTGTAGAAGGAGTAGCATTGTAAAGGAATTTCACAGAAATTTCTATTTTTAGTAACCATGGTAACATCGTTCATCGAAATCAAAAACCGATGCACTATTCTATGTATCTTAGTGTAGTCTACTTGTGTGCCAAGTTATATTGAAATCAGTCCAAAACTGTAGAAGGAGTAGCATTTTAAAGGAATTTCACAGAAAATTCTATTTTTAGTAACCATGGTAACACCGTTCATCGAAATCAAAAACCGATGCACTATTCTATGTATCTTAGTATAGTCTACTTGTGTGCCAAGTTATATTGAAATCAGACCAAAACTGTAGAAGGAGTAGCATTTTAAAGGAATTTCACAGAAAATTCTATTTTTAGTAACCATGGCAACACCGTTCATCGAAATTAAAAACCGATGCACTATTCTATGTATCTTAGTGTAGTCTACTTGTGTGCCAAGTTATATTGAAATCAGACCAAAACTGTAGAAGGAGTAGTGTTTTAAAAGAATTTCACAGAGAATTCTATTTTTAGTAACCATGGCAATACCGTTCATCGAAATCAAAAACTGATGCACTGTTCTATGTATCTTAGTGTAGTCTACTTGTGTGCCAAGTAATATTGATATCTAACCAAAACTGTAGAAGGAGTAGCATTTTAAAGGAATTTCACAGAAAATTCTATTTTTAGTAACCATGGTAACACCGTTCATCGAAATCAAAAACCGATGCACTATTCTATGTATCTTAGTGTAGTCTACTTGCGTGTCAAGTTATATTGAAATCAGACCAAAACTGTAGAAGGAGTAGCGTTTTAAAGGAATTTCACAGAAAATTCTATTTTTAGTAACCATGGTAACACCGTTCATCGAAATCAAAAACCGATGCACTATTCGATGTATCTTAGTGTAGTCTACTTGTGTGCCAAGTAATATTGAAATCAGACTAAAATTGTAGGAGTAGTAGCGTTTTGAAAAATTGTTTACAGACAGACGGACAGACGGACAGACAGACGGACGCTGGACGCATTACTATCGCATAAGCTCTTCTGGTCTCTGACCAGTAGAGCTAAAAAAACAAGTTAATTGCCTTTCATGAAAATAACCACAGAAAAGGTTATGGAAACTTTCTTTGATACACATTAATTTTACCTAGTACCAAGTCATTTACTGTATCCTGCGGTTAAAATCTGCTTGACATTGAATGAATAGCTTGGTGGGCAAATATGTAATTTCTGAATCAGTAAAACTCGTTTAGTACGAACAAGGGTATTGCAAATTTACGGATAGAGCAAAGTTATCTTTGATCCTCAGCTATATAAATTTAAGGAATTCTTTATTCTTATTCGGATATATAACGAATTACGAATATAGCGAAGAAATATTTCATAGGTCCCAGTGACTTCGTTATAACCAAGTTTTACTGTATGCACATACAATGTCTTATTATCGCACTAAACATGTACTAGGAAGAAGTTATTAACCGAGCAAATTAAAACACTTATAACTATTCTCAATCGCACAAACCAAGTTCTTCCTTATTTGGAGGAATTTATTTTGGTTTTACAAACAGTGCTCCTTTAAGGGTTTCTTATGAAGAAAAATTGAAATAAGCTATGATGAGCCAGTATTTAGAACGAATGCTTTAATATGGTGTACATGTATGTCTAATTTGAAGCCTTTGTAATCACAGTTTACGGCTCTCTCTCACGGCTCTTGTCAACAATCTTGTTCTACAACTGTCGTAGATTTGCCAGTCTCTGTGAAAGCTCATCCTAGGAAAAAGGGAAAAAAAATATTTATATACTGTACTTTTAATGTAATATTATACTTTAATGACTTTTGCATTGTATTTACTCTTATGAGTTTCAAGTACAAAACTGCTCCTGTAACAATTGTACCTACATATTAAAGTTAATTTTGTAAATTATACAGCCACAAATATCAGGGAATAATTCAATACACAATTGTTGAGAAAAAATATAAATTTTATACTGGTAGATACAAAGTTGGTGAAGTACTTTTCCTGCTTTGTGAATTGTAAATTGCATTATGACTTAACAATGCTTTGATCATTGAGACACTTATATGTCAATAATTATTAATTCAAATGAAAGTGAAAGTTTTGATTGATTTACAAAACATCACATCTCAAAAACCCAACTGTTTAGAACCTACTTGTTCTATAGAGGCCTGCGCTGTGCTTGATCAGGAAGTGGCTTGTGCTGATGGTAGATCGAGATTTAATTCCAACCTGAAATTAGAAAAAATCATATACATATGATAAGGGTCATTTCTGGTATAATTTTATAAAAAGTAGAGAAACCTTAGACCCCACTTTACACAATACATGTATAAAATGATAGTTAATATGCACTTAAAATTTTAGAATACAGTACATGTACTATACCGTATAAGTAGAACTTTTAATGTGCATTTTAAAATCACTAAAATAACATGTCGCTAAAAATAAAGTTCGAAAAAGCTCTTTTTAGCATAAAGGTCACAGTCAAGGTCACAAGGTCATTGACCTCAATGTCACTTGAAATAGCTTAATTAGTGGAGTATGCATACCAAATATGAAATATATCTCTCAAGGTTCAGAAGTTATGGTGAAGGTTAAAGTTTACAACAGATATACAGACAGACAGGTCAAAACAATATACGCCCCGGATCTATCGATCCAGGCGCATAAAAATATTAACAACTTTTATTGAAAACAATATATTTAAAAACGGCTTCTAGAGACAAAAGAGTTACATTATCGATATCAAGTAATGCCAAATAGACTGCGAAAATAGGAAAAAAGGTGTGTCGACCCAAGATTTAAAAAGAAAAATAATGGAGGGGGTCCATCCTTCAAGTGCCTGTGTACATATTTATCGGATTTGGTGACATATTCATCAGAGGGTCAGTGCATGTGCAGTACTTGCACTGGCTTTGCCTTGGTCAATATTGATATTTTTCTGGCAAATAACAAACCAATTATTTTACACCAAAAGGGTCCATAATTGTATAAATAGAGGATATTCAATGTTTTGTAGTTGAATATGGAATTTATTTCACGAGTGGGACAGGATTTTTTTTTATATTTTCACGAGTGCAACTACAAAACATTGATTTTTCTATTTATTACATTTTTCTTTGATTTTCCCTTTTCCTCTGTCTTTTCTCATGCAGTCATAGGCTAGATGACGTCATAGTTGAGCGGTTGAGACGTCATAGCTTAGTGTTGTGAGATTGAAAACGTTGTGAACAAGGATTTTAACAATATATTTTGGAATCTTTTGGCAGTTTTATTCTATGTCAGAATGGTATATTTATTTTCCAATGGACCAAGGGGTATTATTTGCAACATTCTTTGTTATTGGAAGGAAAATCAAGAGTTTTCCCGCAATTCTGATATTCTTCACACTGTGACAGGATATCATTTTGATATCCTTTCACACTGTGACAGGATATCACTTTTATTCAATGAATAAATTACAGTATTTCACTGGTAAAAATGTAATAATATTCTGTACATGTATTTCTCGTTTTTTGATAATTTATTATGTACTCATAGGTGAATGATTGATTTATTATATATTGTTCAACGTCCCTCTAGAAATTTTTTCACTCGTACAGAGACGCCAATGTTTGCCGGTGGAGAGCTGCAAATTTTGACCTATACTCAGCACTCGGGGGCCATTGAGCATTGAGGGGTCTTTTACATGCCACCACCTACTGTGACATCCAGGACCAATCTCCACATCCCACAGTGGGATTCGAACCCAAGAAGTAAGGATCAACTACTTACTTCACGACTTGAGAGCAGATGCTCTAACCACTGCGACACACAGGCGACTCATAGGTAAATGAAATAAAGTCTAGATATGATGAAAAATTAACTGCTTGTGAGAGATGGATATAATGAACTATATAAGCATACAGATACAATGAGCAAGGGCACATCTTCCTTAATAACCAAAACAATCATTATGCAAAAGGACTTAATTGTTAAGTTTATTAAAACACAATGTTTAAAAGAAATCAGAGTACAAGAAAAAGAACACAGACTGAAGCAAATGAAACATCCTTATAATCTGCACAGATTTCTATATTTATTGAGCATCTTTACATATGAAGAAGCAAACAACAAAAAAAGTCCACATATTAAAAACATTATACATCTGTGTGACCAGTCATATCATTTACACAATTGTTATAAAAGTATTTCATGGCCACATTAGCTGAAATTCATTTAGAACTCAGATTCTTTTTCAGTAACAACACTAGACATCGAATCTGGACTTGATGCCACTTTTCTTTATCTCCGAGAATGACTCCTGTCTACCATTGAAGTCTGCAGGCTTTCATCAGATTGGCTGTATTCCTGAAATACGTTTAGAAGCATATTTTAGTGTTCTAAGGAGTACTAGTATTGAACATCACATGCAAAGTAAAAATATTTCAAGGGCACACTGACTTGTGATAATTCTATATAAGCTTAGTATAGAGCACAGTCAGACATCATTATATCTTTGGTACTAATTACTAGAAGCATTAATCATGAAATGAATCCAGAACTTGTCAAAATTTCTTTAAAGCTATAAAATACAGTTAATGTAATAAAAATTAATTTTCATAAAGACTATTTAATGATTGTTAATTCCCTTACTGATGGAGGATAAACTGGAGATTGATCATCTCTTGGGGTAGACAGTGAATCATCTTCTTTGTTCAAGTTTGGGCCATCATCATTCTCATCCTTAGAAAAAGCCTCATTGACAACACCGGGTTCAGCAGAGGGCTGGCCAGTGTCCTCAGTCTGAGCAAATCCCTGAAAAACATTCTATTGTTAATTCTGTAGTGCAATAATTATTATCATAAGGAAGGCAGCATCTAGGAGCTTTAATCATGAAATGAATTAAATTTGAGAAACTTTAGAATACAGTCAAACAAAATATAAAGCAAATTTTATGGATACGTACTGTGAAATCACTAATTTTTGTGGGGGTTTTGTTGTTTCTGAGGTATGAAGAGACCCACAAATTTAATGACCACCATGAAATGTAAAATTTGATATGCATCGGATCACTACTAAACATTTTCTACTCATGAAATCATATCCCCACAAACCAATATTTTTTTCCCTCAAACCTTGAAAATATGACCCTACAAAAATATATGATTTTACAGAATATCACACTTAATTTTGATTTTACTCAAATATTCTTGAATAATTCCAGATTTAAACTTACAAGGGAAAGGGAAGAAAAATGTGAAAAAGGATCATCTTTGTTCATGTTTGGGCCATTCAATTCAATAGTTTATTCTCTTAAACTGCACAACAGTATAGAGAAAATACAAACATAAATTATGTACAACACATATGATACAGCATGCGTGAGAAAATAATACAAACGATGAAAAATGACAGTTTCATAAATCAAGCAACCAACTCTCTCAATAATAGACCCAATAGATTTACATTGTATAACTAGTTGAATTTTATTTTTTAAAATAAAATAATGTTAAGATATCATTATTCTCATCATCAGCAAAAACAGCATTATCAAAGCCAGATTCATCATTGTCCATAATTTGAGCAAATCCCTGAAAAAAATTCTTTATTGGTTCCTGCATGCCAATAGTAGTTTCAATGGTTTGCTATTAAAATGGAATTAAGTCATATTGATTTTTTTTTTACTTACATGGGCAGAAACATCTAGGTCAAACTCAATATATTCCTCTCCAGCTAGCTGCTGCAGTTCCTGTATAAATGTAAAATAAAAAGTTTTGCCTTCTTTATGCATGACCAAATATTTTGTCAATTTTTCCTTCTATTTTCTAAATCTGCGTTAAATTTTGATGAAATGCCTTTAATTCCTTTGCTAACTTAATAAAATGGGTTAACAAATGTTGATATACATGCATATAACTTTATAAACTTTGCATTCAAATATAGAAAAAATAATTATAAATACAATACACGTCTTTTAAATTCATGGATGCAGCTTTTAGTATTTTACAGAAGTACGTGCAGATATGCTAAAATAAGTATGTATCTGTGTAGTTTATGTTTGGAAAACTACCGGGTAGTTTTACAATGTTTTCACTACTTAGTTCATGTAAGAAAAACATACCATGTCATGTATTTTCTCAGCTGGGTCTGTTTCTGAAATAAAGCAAAAATATTTTTTTTTACTTGCAATTAATTTCGGCAATATATGTATAATTATCAGAAATGCTACTTGAAACCTCTTACGTAACCAAATTCAAAATATATCCGATACCAATTAATAAGCAGGATAATCAAAAATCTCTAATACAACTGTAGCTCTACTGGTTTTACTTTTAATTTGAACTTGGAACTATATATGCAAAGGCAATAAACTAGAATAAACCTGGGTTTTTTTATTGAAAATAAAAACCATTATTAATATTTATATTTGCTGGGATTTTCTTTATAACAACCTATGAAAATTATTTAAAAGCAATATTCATGTGTACTTACATATAAATTATACATGGTGAAACTTGAGCAAAAGTGAGATCAAAATGAGGGTGCAGAGATGTTACGATAGAGCAGAGTGAAATTCATACATTGAGAATATATTTGGTACTTTTAGACATGTAAAAAAAATTAGGATGTTTAATTTATGTGTGAATTATAAGTGTGTTAAGCACATGACTTGCACATATAGGCATATTTTGCTTTAGTGCACTTTATGAAATAATTGCTTATGTGATAAGCTTGGTGTGATTTACACATGCACAAACAAAAAACTCACACAAACCTGTATAGGTCAGAAAAAGCTAATTTGGGCTTCAGCTCAGGTGAGCCAAAACCAAGCTCTAAGAACTGAAAGGGCATCTTCCCAAGTCAAGAGTTTCTGATCCGCTCTGCTCATCATAAACCCTTGACCGAATAGGCTTTAAGTTTGACAGGGTTTACCGTCACGCCTGTCGCCATCTAGTGAGATTACACATTTTGAACCCTACTGACCTCTGCTATTGGCCAATCAGAGTAAATGAATTCAACAGAGAATATGAGATAATTTTGGAGGTCCATAATAATTTCAATATAACTCAACTACCGGTAAAAAGCTGAGACAAACTACAGCTATTTAATGATAAAAATGTTATCATTGAGACTAAAACTGATGTGTTTTTCTGTTTTCAATTTAGTTTCAGGTTAAATAAAACAATGATTTTGATTGGTTTATGCAGACTTGCATGAGGCCAATCAGAGAACACATTTCTAACCCGGTCAAAATTATTCTATTCAGTCAAGGGTTTATGTGGAGTTGAGTGGATCAGAGACTCTCGACTTAATTGGGAAGATGCTGAAAGGGTTACATTATTTATAACAATTAAGTTCTGTATATTGGAATACAGAAACAGAAAGAGGTGTATAGGTTAAAGTTATAAGAAGAAATAAGAAAGGGGGGGGGGGGGGTACAAGCTCAAAATACCTGGTATATGTGAATATGGGGGAATTTAAAAAGAACTATATGCGGTATATTGCATATATTTGCCCCCACAAAAGTCAAATCTTGAAAACTTCCTGAAATGTGCTGAATTCAATAAATTGTATAAAAAATATAAATTAACAGAAAATCTTATAGTTTCAAAGCAGTGTATTCACAATTTTTGTTTTTATGACGTCACAAACTAGTCCAAATTTATATCCTTTTTCAGAAAGGGGACAAAATGGACAAAAATTCAACAATTTTAGCTTTAAAATTTATAGAGCGCAAGTTTGTTCAGGAACAATATTGACACATATTTCAATGATATTATCATTCTACACATGATATCAAAATATTGATCCTGAACACACATGCGCTCGGTGACTTTTACTCAAAATATCGACAAAATATGTACATTTTTCTGTAACATTCATAAACAAGAGGCCCATGGGCCACATCGCTCACCTGAGCACTAAGGGTAGGAAAAATAGAAAATGGCTTTTTATTGTAAAGTTTAAATCCAAAAGTAGTCACATGACCAATCATGGATTTGCTATTTTTTAGAAAATGATTTTTAAAGAATTTTCCTATATATTTCTATGTAAAACTTTGGTCGGCCATTTTGGCCCCGCCTTACCCCCGGGGGTCATGATTTGAACAAACTTGAATCTACACTACTTGAGCAAGCTTCCATATAAATATGATGAATTATGGCTTTTTCATTCTTGAGAAGAAGATTATTAAAGAATTTTCCTATATATTTCTATGTAAAACTTTGGACGGCCATTTTGGCCAAGCCCTATCCCTGGGGGTCATGATTTGAACAAATTTGAATCTACACTACCTGAGCATGCTTCCATATAAATATGATGAATTATGGCTTTGTCATTCTTGAGAAGAAGATTTTTAAAGAATTTTCCTATATATTTCTATGTAAAACTTTGGTCGGCCATTTTGGCCCCGCCCTACCTCTGGGGGTCATGATTTGAACAAACTTGAATCTACACTACCTGAGCATGCTTCATAATAAATTTGATGAATTATGGCTTTGTCATTCTTGAGAAGAAGATTTTTAAAGAATTTTCCTATATATTTCTATGAAAAACTTTGGTTGGCCATTGTGGCCCCACCCTACCTCCTGGGGACATGATTTGAACAAACTTGAATCTACACTACCTGAGGATGTTTCCCCATAAGTTTCATCTTTCCTGGCACAGTGGTTCTTGAGAAGAAGATTTTTAAAACATACCACCAAATTTTCACTAATTCTCAATTATCTCCCCTTAAATGAGGGCGTGGCCCTTCATTTGAACAAACTTGAATCCCCTTCACCCAAGGATGCTTTATGGCAAATTTGGTTGAAATTGGCCCAGCGGTTCTTGAGAAGAAGTCGAAAATGTGAAAAGTTTACGGACAGACAGACAGACGGACGGACAGCTGGACAGACAGACGGACGCCGGACAAAATGTGATCAGAAAAGCTCACTTGAGCCTTCGTCTCAGGTGAGCTTAAAACTGAAATTTACCTCATGTTTGTGACGTCATTACGTACATATGACGTCATTACTTTTGAAACAAGATGTGTTTGTGAAACACTGATGCCCCCGTATGGCAACATAGCAAAGATTAAGCTTTTCTTAAATGCAAATTTAACTAAATAGTACCAAAAGTAGGGTATTCTCACTGGAAAACAATTGTGAAATTTAAAAGTAACCAAATGTTACAGTTTTTTTTTAAATAAGTACAAAAATCTCCAAGGTCAAGGTCAAAAGGTTAATGTAATTATTATCAAATGAAATGTCTTGCCACATAGAATACTTATGTTGAGCATGAAAGCCCTAGTCCTAACCATTCAAAAGTTATGGCCAACGTTCATTTTTTTTAAAAGTAGGTCAAACTCCAAGGTCAAGGTCAACGTTCTTGTTATCAAATGAAAGGTCTTGTCATAAGAATCAAATGTGTAAAGTATGAAAGCACTAGCCTTAACTCTTTAAAAGTTATGGTCAAGGTTTGCTTTTTGAAAGTAGGTCAATCTCAAAGGTCAAGGTCAGAGGGTCTAAGTTCTTGGTAACCAACAAAGGGTCTTCTCACAAGGATTACATATATGAAGTATGAAAGCCCTATTACAAAAGTTATGGCAAAGGTTAAAGTTTTTTCACAAGTACGGAAATCTACAAGGTCAAGGTCAAAGGGTCAAGGTTGTTGGTATCCAATGAAAGGTCTTTCAACAAACATTACATATGTGAAGTATAAATGTCCTGGTATCTACTGTTCAAAAGATATGGCCAAAGTAAAAGTTTAAAATTTTCATGTAAAAGTGGGTCAAACTCCAAGGTCAAGGTCAAAAGGTCAAATTTGGTGGTACACCAACGAAGGGTCTTCTCACAAGGATTATTTATATGAAGTATGAAAGTCCTATTACTTATCGTTCAAAAGTTATGGCCAAGGTTAAAGTTTTTTCACAAGTACAGAAATCTACAAGGTCAAGGTCAAAGGGTCAAGGTTGTTGGTATCCAATGAAAGGTCTTTCAACAAACATTAGATATGTGAAGTATAAATGTCCTGGTATCTACTGTTAAAAAGATATGGCCAAAGAAAAAGTTTAAAAATTTCATGTAAAAGTGGGTCAAACTCCAAGGTCAAAAGGTCATATTTGGTGGTACCCAAAGAAAGGTCTTGTCACAAGGAATATACATATGAAATATGAAAGTCATAGCTCCACCAAATCAAAAGTTATGGACAAGGTTAAAGTTTTTGCGGACAAACAGACAAACAGAGAGACAGACAGAGAGACAGACAGACAGACAGACGGACACGACAAAAACTGTATACCCCCGAAACTTCGTTACGGGGGCATAAATATTCAGTGCTTTGAAGTCAGCATACTCCACTGCTTAAGAACTTAATTAAATATATCTCCATCAAAGGTTTGATTTGGGGGGCAAATATTGGTTATTACCGAATAAAGTTCTTTGATATTTTCTACAATGTATGGATGTATATGAGATTGACCTATGCTCTATTTTAAGGAAGGTAGCTTTTTAATAGCAGCCTGATATGCAACATGTTGCTTCTATTGAGGTACTCACCGCTTTCATATGAAGGAATATATTCTGCAGAACTTTTTCTAAAAATGAATTTACTATTATTAGTTACTACACTTGGACAAATCAAATGCTGAAAGTACATTTGTATCATAAAAGTAGATTTGCGATAAAAGCACTGTAAACCAACTATTTTTCGCTAAATTCATCTTTTATCCACGATTCATCAGTTTCAAATCAATATGTGACAATTAATTTTCATAACTGAAGAAATTTCCTTACAAATTAATACAAATAAAATAATTGGTTTGTGGTTTATTAAATGAATACTCACCAAACTCACATACCCTAAAATCTTGAAAATAAGACGGATTTAATAATAAGCCAGTTTTGAAAATAAGCCACCTATTTCTTGCATTAAAAATTACTCGAAAATAAGCCAGTTTTGAAAATAAGCCTGTCATGACAATGCCATTTAGGAAAGATGTTAAACGTTTGACGATTTCCTCGTCTCAAAAATTTGAGGAGTGAAAACTTTGAAGATTTTACTGATAAAGAGTTGTTTTATAAAGTTAAATTTTTTTTACCAGTTATCATGTTATGCTGGCTAAAAAAACTTAATTGTTGAACCAGCTAAAATGGTGAATTTTTTTCATGAAATTGTCAGAACAATAATTATCTCATCTAGACCTGTACAAGCTAATGATGTGTTATAAGGTGGTAATAATTAAATAAGTAAATGGATAAAAGGAAGTTTTTGTTTGTAAAGCATTTAACTGTCAGGTAACACTGCCCGAGGCAAGAAACCTGCTGATCGGCAGGGCTTGGTAGTAATTATATTTCAATGTACCGTATAATTAAGATGTTTAAATATGTTTTTGTTTGATTAATTTATCAAGTGATTCAATTGCAAGCGGATATCTTATATATTATTTTTACTTTTTTAAAACAAGTTTATATTTCATGTAAATTCATATGCTCTATAAAATGAAATTAATTTTTCGGAATCAGCATTCTCAAAATATAAATTAGACGATCCTAAAGAACGTACACCGGGAAACGCCAATGAATACAAGAGTGCTCTCTTCTCTTACCAGTTTTTTGCTTTGATAATAAGCCGCAATTTGAAAATAAGCCAGTCTTTGAAAATAAGCCCCGACTTTCTTACCAAAACTTAAAATAAGCTGTCCCGGCTTATTTTCAAGATTTTAGGGTATATAGTTAAGGAGATTTACTGCAGGTCTAAAAGTACTAAATCCTTTTTGTGTATATGTATAGAAGGATAATAAGAATTACAGGATCAAACAAGAGGCCCATGGGCCACATCGCTCACCTGAGAAGCTTTGACCATTCTGTTCTTTACCAGATTTCCCCCTTGTAATACATAATGTATTCCCACCCTACCCCACTGATTATAATTTAGACATTTTGAAATCTACACTACCCCATGATCCTTCCATGTACACTTAAGTTTCATCTTTTCTGGCCCAGTGGTTCTTGAGAAGAAAATTTTCAAAGATTTTTCCTATATATTTCTATGTAAATCTTTGATTCCCTATTTTGGCCCTGCCCTTCCCCCTGGGGTCATGATTTTTACAATTTAGAATCTACATCATGTACACTACCCCAGAATGCTTCCATAAAAGTTTCAGCTTTTCTGGCCCAGTGATTCTTGAGAAGATTTTCAAAGGTTTTTCCTATATATTTCTAATATAAAAGTTTGATTCCCCATTGTGGCCCCGCCCTTCCCGGGGGGGGGGTCATGATTTGAACAATTAAGAATCTACACGACCCCAAAATGCTTCCATATAAGTTTCAGCTTTTCTGGCCCAGTGGTTCTTGAGAAGAAGATTTTCAAAGATTTTTCCTATATATTTCTATGTAAATCTTTGATTCCCCATTGTGGCCCTGCCTTTCCCTCAGGGGTCATGATTTGAACAATTTAGAATCTACACTATACCAGGATGCTTCCACATAAGTTTCAGCTTTTTTAACCCAGTGGTTCTTGAGAAGAAGAATTTCAAAGATTTTTCCTATATATTTCTTTGTAAAACTTTGATTCCCCATTGTGGCCCCGCCTTCCCCCGGGGGTCATGATTTGAACAATTTAGAATCTACACTACCCCAGGATGCTTCCACATAAGTTTCAGCTTTTCTGGCCCAGTGGTTCTTGAGAAGAAGATTTTCAAAGATTTTTCCTTTATATTTCTATGTAAAACTTTGATTCCCCATTGTGGCCCCACCCTTCCCTCAGGGGTCATGATTTGAACAATTTAGAATCTACACTACCTTAGGATGCTTCCACATAAGTTTCAGCTTTTCTGGCCCAGTGGTTCTTGAATAAAAGATTTTTAAATGACCCCACCCCATTTTTTTCTTTCCTTGATTATCTCCCCTTGTGAGAGGACTTGGTCCTTTATTTTAACAATATAAATTCCCCTTCACCCAAGGATGCTTTGTACCAAGTTTGGTCAAAATTGGCACAGTGGTTCTTGAGAAGAAGTCGAAAATGTGAAAAGTTTACAGATGGACAGACAGCTAGATGGACGACGGACAAAATGTGTTCAGAAAAGCTCACTTGAGCCTTCGGCTCAGGTGAGCTAAAAAGTACAAGCAATAACTTACTGCTTCTTGTATCTGTAGACAGCTATTCCTATCAGTACCAGGATGATGACAACAATGAACACACTGACGACTATCATCCATGTAACTATTTCACAGTTAGGGTTGTCAAAGGGGCAGGCACAGTGGTAGCTGTTCTTGTTGTTGTAACAGACAAAGGGAGGTTCACACGGGTCACTGAGACACTCATTGATGTCCTCTGTACAGTATCTACCCTGGTATCCTCCGGTACACTGACATCTGTAGTAGGCATCAAAGCTGTGGGTCCTGTGAGTGTCATTACAGGGGTAGATTCCAATAACTACAATGTAAGGAAGAAAAAAAAAAACATCAAAATTTGTAGAACTATTTAATATCATGGATATTTCTACTTTGTTAGAATCCAACAAAACATGTATTGGCCTAAAATTTTGTAACATAGATAAGTTTTACTCATTGTAACCATGCAAACAATTTGTCTGATAGATAACTATGAGTATCAAGATGAAACTTTTATAAGATTCATACATGTATATAATGCATTTTCAAAAGTTGATCAATTTAATCTTATTTTGAAAACTGGATCCAGGGGCTATTAATCATGGGTTAGATAAAGGGTATTTGCATATAGTAATCATGTCAAAAGTTTGACTGCTTGATCTCCAGAAGTGAAAAGATTTAATTTTTCTTAAAAATGGTTTTCACTTTATATATATAATCCTAGGACTCAAGTGAGGTAAAGACCATGGAATTCTTAAATTCTGTTCTGTGTCCCTTATAAACAAAATTGACTGAAATTGATACAGCTGTTTGAGAGGAAAAGTTATGTAACACATTTTTTGTTGTCCATCATTGCACAATTTATCAATCAAAAATTTATAGATAACACTATATTTACTGAACTGACCGAGAAAATGATAAGCTACACGGGAGGTCAACATTACCGCTACATTGCCAAAAATTTCAACTCATTACCGCTACATTTTTTCAGATTTTCGACCGATCATTAACGCTACATTTTTCCGGCCAAAAACAACTCATTACCACTACATACTGAATCAGCCCAAATCAACTCATTACCGCTACATATTGATTTAGCCAGGTATGGTTCAGTATATGAGTTCTAATCAACAGAATTCACTCACTATCTAATCAGAATGAGTATATTTAAATAAATAACTATGCAGTCGAATTTGATTATTTAGTGTCATCTGAACATTATGGTCACAATTGAGAAGTTTGTTACAAATCGAGGGAATGTCAGCTTACTTATCGATGGTTATATCTTTAGAAAACAACAATATGTCAAGCAAATGGCTTTCAAGGCTTTAGCGATAGCGAAAAAAAATATATATATAGAGTTAGAGTTTTATCTATGAACAGTGCTTGATTTTAATTTTTGTGTGTGTGTGTGTGTTTTATGAAATAAAATTGATTTTAAAACATCCTGCTCAAAGTTCAACTTTCACCTCCCCATGGTGAGTAGGGGAACCTGGACTTATGCATTTATAGGTTGTACTGTACACGCATATGTGGCTGGCTAACGAAAGAGGCAATGTAGCGGTAATGTATACTTTTTTATGTAGCGACAACGTAAGGTTTTTAGTAGCGGTAATGACTTTGTAGCGGTAACGAAAATTTTGAAAATGTAGCGGTAATGATACGCACCCAGCTACACATATATTCCATCTGCCAGGAGAGAGAGAGAAAGAGAGAGAGAGATACACTTTACCTTCACATGTTCCACTGTTGTGACAAGGCATTTCCATAATACCAAAGGCTATTGTTATAGGCACAGATGTTCCATTAGAACTGTCCTCAAAATAGAGACTAAGTGTGAAATTTCCAAACTGATTTTTGGGTTGTGTAAACTGTATATTACAGGTAAACCAGCTGAGTTGGTCCTCACTATGTGGTAGATTCTGTGAGAAGTTTTCTGCACATGGCATCATTGTGGGCTAAAAACAGAGATGCATACATGCAGGTACTTTTTAAAGAATTAACAAATTCCTATTTTTGCACTTTACTTAAGCTTTACCTTCTAGGAAAAACCCAAATTTCTGTGGAATGTTAAAGTAGATAGATTGTTATCTATAACACTTGACTTACACTTATTTCTTCTTCAATGCTGCAATTCTTAACAAGTTTAGGTATGACATGTTTTTCCTCTGAGATGGAAATGTTTAAGTTCAAAGGGTTAGATATCTTCAGATTCAGAGTATCAGATTTTTCTACATCATAGGCACCAAGTCTAGCTTTCCAAATTCCCTCTTTTGTAGAATTGAAGTCATTGATGGCTTCTAGCAATACCTAGAAATACAATATAGCCTTGAAGATCAAGAGGCAAGGAAAACAAAACAAATTCAGCAACACACAAGGAAATATGTTGACAGCATTCTACGAGCTAGGTGTTTAATGCATGTTCTTTTAAAGTGTTACTAAGTATTTCAAGACACAGAAAAATTTTCTGAGGTCTACTACATACAATTATTGGTTCAGTTGGATCTTTGTTCAGCAATGATGAACCATTCACTGTCAAAAACACTGTTGGAGGATCATTGATGGGCTGAATGTGAATGTTGATGGTAACCTCTGTGCTGGCTGCTGGAATTTCTGGGTTGGTCTGATTCTCATATAGTACAATTTTAAGCATCTCTTGACCAACACAATCAAGACAAGGGTTGTACTTCAAACTGTAATTAATACGAGGGGCATTTTAAAAGTTCTGAGAACTATTTGATAAAATTTTAACCGTTCCATTGGAGTAAATGAATTTGATAAGAGCTGGGAAATTTTTTTTACATATTTCAATGTCATTTTCTTATTTTTATGATGTATCAACTCCAAAAATGACATCAAAACTAAAAATGTTTAACATACTGAAATTCAACATTAGTGTTTTGGTTAATAAATCTTCAACGGTTTCTTTGAAACTGAGCAAAACACAAAGTGTGATGGACAGACTAATGGAAAACAGATATTAAAACAAACACTAGATGCCCCCACCATATATGGATTCATGGCAGGGCATTAATATATCTAAATTTGGAAATTCTGTTGAACTTACAATCCACTTGATGACAAATGTGCCTCTCCTTTCAAAGTCTGATTTTGTAATGCAAACAAGATCACATCCCCTTCCTCATCTAGAGCAGTTAGCTGATAGTTTAAGATACCTATTCAAATACATTTATATTATTTTAAATCATGTGAAGGATACATCACTTGTCCATGACTTAAAACAGTACACATTGATTACTTAGAATTGGAGAGGAAAATTAATAGTGATATTGCTAGTACCTGAATCTTCTATTACATTAACATCAGTTTGACAGTTTAGTTTTGGAGCAGAATTATAGATGGATGCCCTTGTTATAGAGAGGGCAAACAGTGTTTCTCTTCCAAAATAAGTAGTGGTATCTGAGACTGCCCTTTTTCTTCTCCTCTCTTTCCCTTTCACAGTTTCATCAATCAAGTATGTATTACAAACCTACAATTATATTATTAAGAAATGCAGAATGTATAGAGAACAATTGATTGGGATAAATAAAAGATGACTTACAGATAAAAATGCCTCTAGATTCAATAAATAGCCTGTTAATTCAGTGGATTACATGCACATTCAAGTTAAATTCAGAACCCTGTCCTTATTATTCTCTGATCAAGACAAATTTCACGAAATGCTGAAAATCTACATTTATTTACAGTAATGTATGAAAAAATATCTAAAACCCAACTGTAACTGACAAACACATACACATTTGTCATCACAATTAAGCTAGTCACTGGCTACAACAATTCATGAAACAATTAAGCCTTATAAGTGGCACTGATATTGTTGCAAACAGATTCAGGTCCAAAATACATTATATATGTGGTAGAAACTGAGTACTATCTCAGCTTGAGTTGAAATGAGATTGTGCAATGTTCTACCAACCAAATTAAAGGGTTACCCCATTAGCTCAGTTTCATTTAAAGTAAGGCACATTTCTTTAATTATTTTCTTGTTATTTGCAGTGTTGTTTTTGCCCCCCGAAATGAAACCATCAACACAATTAATAAGACACCTTGATAGACATTGTTTGTTTGGTAGCATCATAGACTTCTTGTTCTTCTTGAGGAAGATGTTGACAGGTCCTGCTAGAAATCTCCCACTGCTGCATCACTACAAAGTACAATAATTTATGACATAATAAATTTTTTAAATTGAAAAAAAAATTGCTCATAGACCTAAATTTGATATCACAAACATACTAACCTGGGTTCCAGTGCAGTAACATTGTTCTATTTCCTGTGGTTACGTGACCCACACTGTCTGGGTATGTAATGGTGACTGGACCTGGCATTGGGACATTGCCAAGAGGTACCAGGGAGAATGCAAAAATTTGCCCATAAAACCTAAAACACATTGTCTTATACTTAATAGATATCACTGTTAATAAATGTCAAGGATAAAATGATCAAGGGAATTGTAAAATTTGTCTGATTTGACTTCTGATTCAGTTAAACACTACACACACTCAACCAAAGGTACTCTCTTATTAGAGTGTGAAACAGACAAACTTGTTTAAGCACAAAAAATGTTAATTTGGAGTTAACTAAAAGATCATCTGCCTTAACCTTGACCAAGAAACCAAGCTCAAAGCTTTCATTTCCAAAGAGAACTCTTTAAGTGAAGTATAAGCCAGGTCGAGCCTGGGGAGAAAAAGTACACACTACATGTATAAATAATATCTTATTCGTTAATACTTTTCTTTAACTTAAAACTTGTATGAACCTTTTGTATAGAAGTCTTTCAACCATGTCCATGGATGTTGCTGGATTCTGTATGTAAGATACAAAATCTATAGAAGCATCTGAACGGTAGTTTTTGGCAAGATCAGAGTTACTCAGCTTGGTAACAACAATGGCCTGACCACTAGCTAACCCTATTGAAAAAACATACATCAATTTTAAAAAATTGTTTTATGTGTATGATTCATCACATTTTCCTTTTCAGTAGCGAAAGACTCACCACTTGGAGTCCTTATGTCCAGCTCTGCTACTGCTCGTTTTCTGCTTGTGATTGATAGTTTCTCCTCTATAGCACTACCATTTTTAGAAGTAGCTACCACAGAATCACTGTTAGTTATGATTACCACCCCAAGACTCTTGTTGGTACACAACATTGCTTCATTACACAATCGTAGGGTCACAAACATCTGCTGACCCACTGGCATTGTAAAACTGTCTCTGGAATTGCTACTGTTGGCACTGTAGTCCTGCACAGGTTTGAGGTCTGACAGCTTTCTTATTTTCAATCCATTTACCCAAAGAGCACCATCTTTTATTTCTGCAGAACCTGACATATTGTAGCCAACCCATGTACATGGAATGATGTCATCTGTTTCCTCTTCAGACCCAACACAAAGATCTGTCATAGAACAAATTTTATGGGAATTTATGATGGATTCATAACCAAAGAATCTTTGTTTGAATTTTAACTTCTGGATAAGGAGTTTAAAATATGTGGCCCCAATGCATTCAAATTTTGAAATAAATCAAGTTGAGGAAACATAAATTAATATACAGTCAAACTTGTTTTAAGAGGCCACCTTTGGGAAGTCTGGAAACTGGCCACTTAAGACAGGTGGCCTCTTATTCCAGTTTGCCCTCGAAAAAGACATTCGGGCAGTGAATAAACAACATTAAGCACTACAGTTAAATTAATTAATATAATAATAAAACAGGCCAATTTAACAAACTAAGGCTTTTTATGTGTATATATAATAATTCAAGCTCATTAAAAATATATTAAAAAATTAAATTTTTTTAAGGTTGTGTGCATGTTTCTGTTCCTACATATTAGTTAAATACCAAATACATACAGTGTCTAGTTATTATCCTTTCTTATAAAGAAAAAAAATTACACAAAAATACATTTTAGTGGTAAATAAAATAAAGCATAGAAAATTAAGTAAGAATATGTCATTAAAAATTTCACTTGCATATGTTCAAAAATGGTCAGCAGTGTACCCCACCCCCCTTAATTCATCGGCTATTAACTTACTTGCTGAAGTACTAGTTTTTAAAGTCTGGTAAATTTTATTGTTTATAAAGCTGTCAGAATTTCTATGTAACATACACAAACACACAAATAAAATTCACCACTTGACCAGAGAGATGTATTGACGCAGTTGAAAATCATTCCATAACACAGGTGTCATATGCAGTAGAGCGTGACTAATCCCTATCGATCATCTGTTGATTGTGAAATTCACGAGATAATCATGTTACATGAAGCACTTTGTTTTCACAAGAGTAGCAATTAGGGTTTCTACATGGAACCAAAATCTAAAAGGTGTGAATTTCTTTAGGTAGAGGAAAGTATCAATTATATTTAAATTCTTTTTTATTTTTCAATCGGCGATCTTGAAAAATAATTACAAATTCATCTAACAGGTTTTTTTATAAACACAAAAAGAGTTCAGTGTATCCAATAGTAATTTATTTAATTGCATTAATAACTGGGTTAAATTGGCTATCGGGATATAATTACCCAAGCGAATGAGTTTAAAAGACATAATAGAATCGCAGCAAGTGACGAAATGGCCGCCTATTACAGTGTCAAAAAGGCTGTTGGGGGAGGATTTGAGTGGCCGCTGGCCGCGTTACACAGGTGGCCGTTTATTCCAGTTGAAATATATAGGAAAAATCGTCAGGGGTAGCTGAAAGTGGCCGCTGACCGCAAGTGGCCGTTGATTTTGGGTGGCCGCTAAGACAAGTTTGACTGTATACATGTAATACAATAAACAATAAACCCATTGATTTGTTTTACTGTATACTTCTTTGTATTTAATTCTTAATGAAGATCATAATAAATCTGTAATAATTTCTGTATTCAGGGCCATAGCTCACTTTTGATCTCAGTCTCACTTTTTCACAATAAATTTCTTAAATGAGTATTATGTTCATTCAAATTCACTAGCTGCATGGTCAAAATAAATGAAATTCCATTTACCATATCTGTTTACAGAAGGATCTTCACACTTGGTAAAGGTGACTCCTATAGAGGTGGGGTCCTGTTGCTGGAGGGAATCTTTAGGGTAGACTTCCTCAGTGAAGGGAGAGGTTCCTGGTATAGTGGTGTTCACCATGTCAACATCTGGTGGGATCAGCTTCACATCCACACCTGAACACAATGTAATATTAGTTCTTTATTTCACAGTTGCATCAAGTGCAAGTTAAACAAACTCTTTCAAGAGAGAAAGAGGGAACAGTTAATAAAATTCACCTTCAGTGTCAATGTAGGTTGCATTTAGTCCTGCACCATTGGTACAAATGAAGCTAGCATAATAAGTGTTGCCATGTTCTAGGATTCCAACCAATTCATTGTTGATTCCAATAATACTCTGACCAGTTGAAGTGAAGTTTTGAATGTTTGTTGCTCCTGGTGATGTTCCAATGGCCCAAAAGTTTTCCTGTTATAGAGCAGCAAAACTACAGCTGTCTTATGCTTTTGGCGTTTATGCAAATTATCATGTGAGCATATTGATTGATCATATCATAACCCCCCCCCCCCCCCCCAAAAAAAAAAACAAGACAGTTATTTATATTCCTTATTTGTGTAGTTTCTAGAATTTAATTCTTATTTGACACGTATGTTATCAATTACAAACATCCCAATGAATTGACAGACAACTGACATACCACAATTCCACTTTCATCATCATCACATTTCCATATACACTTAATTGTGTCATTAGATTTTTGGAACTTGACAGGTGTATTCTCTCCTTGTCCTACATCATAGTAGAAGAATCCGCTCATGATTTCTGAGTCAAACACGGGAGGTGTGTCATCCACATAGAAACCATTAGAGGAGGCTACAGCAGTGTCTCCTGATCCTGTCACAGCCCTCACTATAAAAATACATGTTGTATGTAATAACATAATTATATGTACAGTCTGAGTTAAATATTTAACAAGATTCTGAATTGACTAATTCTTCCTTTGGCACCTAATTTAGGACAACTTATAATTAAGTCACACAAATATAAAATTAGTCAACACTGTAAGATATTTTAACATAGTAGTAATCTCTTATCCTCAATTTCACAAATTTATCAATGGAGCAACTAAAAGGAAAAAAGAGGTAGAGCCAAGTTCTGCATAAATGGCCCTGTACTTATATCAAATAATTAACTATCACCCTCTTTCCCATTTTATATGTCAAAATAAAGTAGACACTTGGTGCTTTCATTTTCTATAATAAAATTTCGTTTTGAGAATCCAGATATTGGATAATAGGTTTGAGAAATTGCAATGTTTTGAAATTTGCAGAAAACATGCGTATTAGACTACCTTCAGCAAAGAATTAAATTATGAGCACAGCCCACGATCTAAAAAATAAAACATGTTTTTTGATCTTCAGAAACAAAGCTTTCATTATGTATTTGAATATTTTGGATCAGAGGTTGTGCTCTATATGAAATATTGAAATCAAAGGCCTGAAGGGCCACAATGGCGTCGCGCTTTAGATATGGCAGTGATACAGTGAAATTTTTGGATTTTCAAGATGTTTAAAAGTATGCATATGTCTACAGAATCTTATGAGTTTAGTTGTATATCTAGAATACCCCCCTGTTTTTGGCATTTATGAAATAAAAGCATTAAAAATGGATACAGCCGTTACATGACCCAAATAAGAAGTGCAAGGAATCATTGGACAAGACTATTTAAGCCCAAATACGACTGATAAAAAAAGTTCAATCAAGTTTTACCTACATGAAATAAAACTTGGAGATGAATTTATTCTACATAGACTTATCCTGTATTACTTGCAATTTTCTTTTTTTTATGGCCATAGGAAACATGAAGAGGAGGGACCCCCCCCCCATTTTTGCCAATATATATCAATATCACACATTTTACAAAATTAATCTAGACATTATTTGGTGAAGAATTTGGAGAATTATGATACATGTATTTCTTTTAAAATGCATTGTAATATACTTGTTATAAATGAGATATAAAATCTTTCTAATTATAAATACAGAAAAAGTTTATCAATTATCATCATCTTTCTCTTGAAATTTTTAAACCATGACTTAGTCACTTGTCTGCAAAGTTAGGAATATGTGTAATTCTAAAGGCAGAAAGACTGTATGCAGTGAAAATAAACATCTATTAGTTAATCTGATAACGTTGACCTGAAAAGCTTTACTGGATGTAGATGAATGAAAGTGATGCATAACAGAATGGCCAAATGTTATGTAATGTGTAATGTATAATGTGATAATAATTAGGTCCAAGGCTTTGGGTTGTTTGGGTGTTTAGCATGGTTCTATTAATTCCCATGGTTATGATAGAATAATATGAAGTTTCCAAGATCCAGTTATCACAATAATTCTACTGAACGATTTGTCCCACAAGCCTTGGCTAAATCTAGTACTGTCTGATGCCAGACAAACAAGTTCAAAATGATATTAATGACTAACAAGCATATTCAGAATGTGCTTTTAAATAGAATAAACACAAACAATTGGCATGTATTTTCCTACGTCAGAAACATGAAGGCCTTGGTTCAAGAACTATATTATTTGGCGCATGAAGAAAGCAGTGAACAGTCAGAGATTTTCCCCATTGCTAGATGAGCCCCGAGCTAAAGCTCGCCGCCATAAAAATGCTTCAATTTTAGTCCATTTTCTAAGGAATTTACATGATATGAGGAAAATGACGCAATTTATGACGTCATAATGCATTGACTAGATGGAAAATTATGTCACAATTAATAGATACGTGGTCACCAACACTCCAAGTAATATATACTGCACTTGCAACCTAAACTGAGCGGTTTTGATTTTTTGGAAATTCTCAGGGCCAAATAAGGCCCAACCTGGCTCTTGCTCTTTAAAAAAGTTTTTAAAATGGAGCATGTTCATACATAACATTAAAAGTTTAGAGGTATTATGCACTAGTTTAGAAAATTCTTACAATTATTTTCCTAAATATGTTACTTACTGTAACAGTAAGTATAACACCAGCATTCTATTGTGTTGAAACTTTGTGGACAAATAAACTGCACATTTTTCTTGTACTTGAACATAATACAAATTATTTTTTGACATTAATGTAACACTCTCAGGTCAAACATAACATTTTGCCAAAGGTAAGATTTTCTTATCTGTGTTTGTAACACAATACGAAAAGTCGAAAACACACAATTTTTTAGGGTTAGACATGATAAAAATATATTTGGATTTCAATTGAAGCATTGGCTTAAAGTCGGGAATTCTACCTGTTAGATAGTATGTTACAATTTCCTCCGTCTGATGTCCAGTGTCATTTACTGTGATCCTCTTGGAGGGTAAATTGATATTGGTGAGGACAAATGTTTTCTGGACAGTCTGTGCAGTCAAACAGTTTGTATCACACACATAGTGAGAGCAATTCCCAGTACAAGGAATACAAGGCTGATCAATCTGTGAAATTTTTAAAAAAATCATCAGAATTAAAAAATCTTTTTTGATTGATGAATATGTAAATGACGTTACCCCTTCAAAGCCCTCTACAATTCTGATCTTATGTATACTTTATTGTTCAAAATTACATGTATAAATTTAAATCCACTGGATATTCTCTTATTTATCATTAAATAAAAACCACTAACAATATACATGTATCACCTAAACATATTTCTTCTGCAGTGGCTCTTCTAGTACATCAATGAAACTTAAAAAACGTACACATCAATATTACAATATATAATCTACTTAATCTGACTTAGGCACAATAAAATGTTTTCTTTATTTGTTATTATAGGAATTAAGATTGCAGCTATAATTGCAGAAAAATTACATAACACCTTTTGCAGGTTATGTATTTTTTTTTTTTTGCAACAGCTGCAACATTCCCATACTAACAATCAAAGAAAGCATTTTATTGTTTAATAATGTAGATGGTAAAGATAACAACTATATTTGATGCTAAAAAAATAACCTATGAACAATACTAATATGTGAAGAGGGCATAGTCAAGATTTGAGCATCATCCACCTACATTGTGGTCACACCTTATAGGCTCTTATCTGAATTAATTTGCAATCTTCAATAAAGAGAAAAGATTTTAGATTAATATGACTTATGGTACTAATGATTTACCTCTCTGAATTCAACAATATCTGTACCCAGTGGTGCTATACCAACTCCTGCTTCATATTTCATGATGGGATTAGTATATCCGATGAATTGTGGACCTGATCTACAGGGAGTTCCTACAGGGGGTGGCATCTCTAGTGCTGACACAGAGGCTCTAGCTGACCAAACACTGAACTTGTCTGTGTGTTCTGGTAACTTGTTCAGTCGTTTGAACACATGGATGAACAACAAAGCATCAGTGGACAGCTGAGGAACATCACAGATCTCATTTAGGAAATTCTCATCCATGTATACCATCATGCACATCACAATCTACAGAGAATAAAAATCAGTAAGCTTTACTGTAAATCACTTTTTATTCGCGAGAACTTTATTTTCGCATAATTACGCGAGACAACGTGTTCGCTAAAATTAAATTCTCGCATATTAAAGTATTCCTTACGATTATATAGAGGAATAACAACAATTCGTGAAAATTATGTCTCACTTACAAAGAGTCAATGACAATCTCGCGAAAATAAGGTGTCGCGAAAATTTAGTGATCTACAGTATATAATATACAATTACATATTTCTCTTCCTCAAACCAAGAAATATCCTGAATAAAACTTACTTTACTGTAGACATTGAATATGTTGAATAATGAAAAAGAAGATGAATATAGCACACTCATCCTAAACTCTCCATAATATACAATTATGGACTGTTTAGAAGGGAGACATCACCAATTATCAGGTCTGAGAAGGGTTGTCACCTGAGGGCGCTTGCGCCCGAGGGTGACAACCCTACTCAGACCTGATAATTGGTGATGTCTCCTTTCTAAACAGTCCATAATAGTTTTATTATCCTGAAGAATGTACAATTATCAATTAGATAGAGTAAAAAATAGTACAATTATCAATTAGATAGAGTAAAAAATAGTAATCAAACCTCTTGTTTTCTTCTACACTGCTCCGATTCCATACTTTCAAAATATGTCAACAGACAATTTTGACGTCATCGTTTATTCATTTACTCATTTCATTTATTCATTTACATGACCTGCTCTAATTTTTTCTTTACCGATCCCGCATATTTAGCCATTGTACTTATAAACAGGAGTTATCTCGCTTAAACCACTGTAGTTTAATTCAAAGGGCGACAACACAGTTGTAACCCTGCATGCTCGCTTACGCTATTTCATTGTCATCTGAAGGGAGATAACAGTTGTCACCCTGCGCGTGAGGGAGACATCACGAGTTGTCTCCCTGCACATGACCTGCTCTAAACCAATCAGATTGACTGTATAATTCTGAAGGATAATAAGATATATTATAAAACTGTTACAGCATTTTCTTTTCAAAGTAAACCATGCATTGTTCACCCCAAAGCCATATTAATTAAAAATACATAGCCCTCCTTTTAAGTACATGCATATACATTAATGGGTCAACTTACAGATTGGGCATCCTCATTTTTCACTGCAAAGTTCACTCTGTAGTCATGAAAATTTTGACTTGGATTTACATCAATGTCAGTTCTTAATTTTCTCAATTTATAGCTGTCATTATGGTACCTGCACCAGGTCACAACGAAGGCACTGGAATTAGCTTCTGTATTTGCTGAAAATAACAAATAATATTACTTATCATGCTAACATGCATATTTATATAACTATATTATAGCACTATTATCCATACTGAATTTAAAACAATGTAAGAAATGTAAATTAAATTTTTTAAAAGTAACCTGAATATATCTGGACTCCACAAGAATTTTGAGCAATGCTAGTTGTAGGATCAGCTTTGTCAATGACACTAGTTCCTTGTTTATCTACAACATCATATGGTGGGTAGGTTATATTTTCTGGAGCTGTAGTAGTTGGGACTGGAGTTGTAGTGAAAGTCTCGTTCAAATAATATCCACGTTCCATAAGGTAACTGGTGCAATTACATCCTTCACACATCTAAAGTCAAAATTATATGTGTTTTCCATGTTTTTTTTTATGTTTGAAATAACAAGGCTTTAATCGAAATACAGTCAAACCTTGTTATCTCAAACATAATTATATTGAACAATTTTCAAGTATCTGATGATATAATAACAATAAATAAACAAAAATTGTATTGATTTTTTAACTCAATCACTACAACATATCCATGATATTAAGGATATCAAAGTTTGAGAAATTGAAGTTAAACTGTAATTAAACTTTAAAATTAACATCTTTTGTAAAATGAAAAGAGGAAGGAAGAATATTTAAATATGCCTATCATGCAATGGAAAACAGTACAATATGAACCTTTACCAAATAGTACATTATTTAATGAAAATCTGATATTTAAAAACACTGCATTGTCAGATTTATTTTGAGTTGAATCTTTTCACATTAAAAAAGAGACTCTGAAAGTTGTCCTTATCAATATACCTCTGGAACAGGATCAACATAACAACAGCCACAATTCACAAAATAGAAGTGCTTGACTGAAAATTTTAGGTAGGATTTTTCTGTCAGTGACCAAAACAGATCTTTGTCACAGCCTCCCTTGGGACCAGCAGCTTGACACATCTCACCTGGTCAGTAAAAAAATTTGCAAATTAACATTCCATCATTTTATTGTAAAAGTTTACAGTTTGCAATGACAATGCAGTCTCTAAGCCTTGTTACACATTAACTATACCTTGTATGTCCCTCCATTATAGAGCTCTGCCCTTCTGTATACAGCACCAGCTCCCATGATATCTCTGTTGGTAGAATCTTTGGTGAGGACCAACTTGAGGTCCACTTTGTCCTCAACAGGAGCTGGTATCACATATTTGTCCTCATACTTAATTCTCCACACTTCCCCATCTGGGTCTAACATTCCAAGTTTATTTAGTTGTTTCCATCCTGTGTCTTTCATTGATATCTCACGATTTGGACAAGTGTGTTGTAGAAATTTGGATTGGCAAAATGCAGGAAGGTTCCTATTGTAAAATAAAATATAAAACAAGCAAATAATTTACACATTTTAAGTACAACTAAAAACAAAATAATAGTATTTCATATGGTTAAAAACCTAAATGATATTATAAAACCTTTTTCTGGTTACTATAACCACAGTTTTTTGGAAATGTTTGTCCCTGTTGACCATTTATGATCTAGCAAATAAATCATGAATGTACTTGAGTAACAAATTTTATGAACCGAAAATGACCAAGTCTAGATGTCATCTATCTTGCACCAAGAGAAAAAGCCCTAGTGCTTATGACTTTTGAAAAACAATATAAATATATGAGGTAACTTCTGCTGAAATGTTAAATTTTTTTTTTAATGTTCACATTGACATTTACCATCAACAGAGTTTGGGTCAGAGAACCATAGTTGATCCTGGTCAAAATTCTTCCCATCTTTTTTACAACTCCTTTAGTTTTTCTCCCAGTAAAATTTAGTCAAAAATACTGGTGGAGACTGCACTATTACATAAAGACCAGCACAGTTTGTCACTTTTAACTTCACAAAATAGGGCACACTTTCCTACAGAGAAAAATTGGCTAAGTAATTATTCTAGATCCAGACTAGACTATTAAGATTATGATGATTATATTTTTTTACACCGAGTCGGCAACTAAATTTCAAAATTTGCAGCCAAAATTTAAATTTTCACTGTATAAAGAATGGTTTTGAATTTTTGGGTTTTAACAATGGTAGCCCCCATTCATGAAGTCTTCCCTTTTTGCACAATATCAACAGTAAGAAGATATACATCAGCAGTTAAAACTATGATTTTAACCTTCAGTTCTTGGTCCACCAGCTGATAGAAGGAGTAGTTACTACTGAGTGTTATCCAATCATTGACCAGAACAGTCTCACTGTCTCTGTAACACGTCTTGTTCCTCCACAAGGAGACTTCAAATGTAGAAATCCCAGACTCCAGATCCTTGAAATCTTTCCATGTTACGTTTATGCTACTGTTGTCTGTAGAATAGGCTACACTCTGTAAACAGGGAAAACGTGTAATTTACTGGAAAAATTAATCATCTTATGTAGGATAAAGACATGTACATTTGTCATCCACTATAATTGTGAAAGAATTGAAATGAAGACAATTTTTAAGCATTGGTTAAGTTTAAAAATAATTAGATTATAATATATAATACGAGATAAAATTATAATGTGTAGCATAGTAATTAATATCCTGAAATCTCAAATATCCTCCTGTAGATTTTTCTTTCCATTAACTGCAATATTACAAAACTTAAAACTTAGTTTAGCAATAATGAGATGAAATGTTTTTAAATTTAAACTGAAATATATACATACCATATTATACCAGGGTCCAGTTCTAATGCTTCCCAATTCAGGAGAAGTGATGTCTACCAGAAACTCTGAGTAAGTCATTTCACAAGATCCAGACTTATCAGTACCTGAAATAATTAAAGGTATATCATTGTACATTGTTGCAACATAACTTGGTTCAGCATTTAACATAATATGTGTGTTTAGATTCAGGGTAAATTATATATGTACCCATGACCCAAATATAAAAGGTTTTTCCTTGTTCCAGCCTCAGTCCAGTAACTTTTGTGTAAGTGTCCTGTCCCTGATTGGTCACATCCAGAATGGAAAACAAAGCCTTTCTCTCCTGCTCTGGTACATTGCCACCATCAATCTATTAAATTCACAATCAAATTTAATTTCCTGAAAATTTTCAAAGAGAAATAATTATATAAATATATCTACTTACATATTCTTTACAGTTGGTTGTATTTGCCTCTGTGTGGTTTGAAATGGCAATGTAGAACATCAAAATACCAAGTTTGGAAGTAAACCCTTCATACTGTACTTCCAGTTCTGTTGCTTTGGGTACACACAAACCTGGACTTATTATTTTCCCAGCTAAACAAGAGAAAAATTTCAGTTGATTTTTTCAAAACATAAACTGAATTTGTTGCAATATTTTTGCAACATTTTGTTAACTTGCAAATATACTTCATGTTAGATTCCAATTTTAAAACTTAGTGACATTTACCTGTTACTCCACCATCATATCCCACATAAAACCCATTTGATGTCACCAATGTCCTGGAAAAAGATTTACTGATGGCATACACAGAGAAGTAGTAAATAGCAATGCCAGGGGTCAGGTCAAGGTCATAGAAGGTCACTGAGGTGTTGGTTCCCACATTAGTGTATGGTACCACATTGTCCCTGGTTTTGTTGAAGCGGCGGTCAGTTCCCAGTGCCACTAAGTAGTAAGCCACCTGTTGGCTTCCATCCTGTGCCTCAAGCTTGTTCTTGTCTATTTGTATTCCAGGGTTGCCTGTTGGGTAAAAAAATTTCCCTATGCATACAGAAATTAAATAACATTCACAAGTTTTATGCAAGTCTGGATAACTTAATCATATAATCCAAAGCAGAAAATGCCAAAATTATTCAAGGAACTTCAAAAGCAAGGGAAATGAGCTATTTCTTTTCTAAAGATTAGGATTAAAATATGTTTATTTTTAACAGAAAAACTGTACATATGATTCAAAATGTATTGTAAAAGAAAGGCAGGGTATGTTCCCACAATCTAGGAAACATTAATTATCAGAAGTTCCACATCAGAAGTTGACATGAATTAAAAGTAAAATTTCAGTACAAAAATACAAACCACTTTCTACATCAACTTGAATGATAGCATTTGTTGGTAGCCCAAATCCATTCCAGTTGGCAGACACAGAGGATTTTGTTGGTTGATAATTCAGGTCAAAACCATCAATGTCTCCATCATACACTTTGCCTGGCAGCAGTGGAGTTTCTTGGATGGTTACTCCATTAGATCGCATTGTGTACTGAAATCCTAAGGCATTGGTGACCCTCACCAAGTTTATGTAGGTTTCCAAGTTCTTCATGAACAAACCATCATTCAGTCCTGATGTTTTCACTTGAAACAAAACAAAATAAAATAATAAAAGGCACATTTTACATTTATGCAATTATGTATTTAAGGTTGATTTTTCCAAAACTTTAAAGTTTAATCCTTAGAGAAAATTTTTTTTTTTATTTTCAGAAACACAAAAAAGGTCCTCACATCCCATATCCAAGAAACTGGAGACTTCCAGTCCATCAATTCTTCTGATGGCCCACTCATATTTCACAACTGGACAGGGGTCACCTGACATATCCCATCCTGCCTGTATTGTATTGGGACTTGTCTGGAAATCTCTACAAATTATAGGCAAGAACATTTTTGAAATGATTTGAAGCAGCAAAAAAAAAAAAAAAAAACAAAATGAAGAAAAAGGAAATCAAGGAAAGAAAAAAGTTACATGTCCACATCCTCTCCATCAGTCATGTCCATGACTCCAATGGGAACCAGTGGAGGCCTCCCTTGGCTAAGATAGGATATATAAACCCCATTTGATGTAGACACACTGCTCAATCCTGCTCCATTTATCCCTTTTACTGATACAAATAGCTGTAAGCAAGATATAATAGATTAAAATCAAGACATTAAGAAAAGTCTGAAATTGATACAGTAAAACTCGTTTAGTACGAACACTGATGTAGCAAATTCACGGATATAGTGAAGTTTTTCCGAGTTCCCGGCAAAATTCTTCACAAATCTTTGTAAAATTTTACTGTTAAAATGAACTCCGATACAACAAATCTACAGATATATACGGAACTGATTCTGAGTCCCATTGAGGTTAAATATAATGAAATTTACATCTTTTATAACAAATTTTCAAAGATCTCAAATTTGATAAAATGAACTGACTTTATTTTCGTTTAGCATTTGTATATAATTTCAATTCATAATAAAACCATAGTTATTGAAGGTATGTTTTGCAATATTTGCTTCCCTAACATATTGGTAGTAATACTTGAAGGAAAATAAGCATATTGCAAATTTGCTATATATGGTTAAATGAATTCATTATACAGATATAACGAATTACCGATATAGCGAATTAAATTCACAGGTCTTCGCTTATAACCAAGCTTTATTGTATAAAGGTCCTTACTTAGATCAATCTTCTTTAACAAAACTTAGTGTAAAATAACGATGAAAATCAAGTCTCCCAATGGAGTTTTATGAAGAGACTTACTTTTACATTCGACAGCTGACTTTTACATTTTAATAATAGGGGTTTGTCTCTGTTTAAAATGTAAAAGTCAGTCGTCGAATGTAAAAGTAAGTCTCTTCATAAAACTCCAATAGTACCTGCTTTGCATTGACTTAAATGTGCAACTTTTTTTAGATTATCATATGGAACAGTTTTATTCTAATGACAGAGAGTCAGACACCTTTCTAAATTATTTACAATTCTATCTTACATTTTTTTAAATAACTCTTTTCCTTAAATACATGTGTATAGCCATCATGCACCAAACTTATTTAACTTTATTCAATATTTAATTTATTGCAATAAATTTAACTCTCTCCAAAAATTAATTCTCTATTTTGCAATTGTGCATACTTTTTCAAGACACTTGCTAAATTGTACAGCTGCGTGTTTGTACAGTGAAACCTGTCTAATCCGACATGCTCTAGGAGACAAATTTTGTGTTGGAATAGACAGGGTGTCGGATTGCACAGTGTTAAAAACAATGAAAATACTGAAATGGGAAAGAAAGATTTAACGTCGGAATTCACAGTGTGGCGACAGATTATTCAGGTGTCGGATTAGACAGTTTTCACTGTACCTTAATTTCTTCTGATCATCATTATGATGCAACACATTTTAATGAATAATCAAGATACTGGCATATACTATATACAAGGATAT
Source organism: Saccostrea cuccullata (assembly GCF_032062105.1). NCBI lineage: Eukaryota > Metazoa > Mollusca > Bivalvia > Ostreida > Ostreidae > Saccostrea > Saccostrea cuccullata. The sequence goes on along the minus strand of NW_026926065.1, from coordinate 891,895 downwards.
ACTGTAAAAGCAATTGATTGTTGTATCAGTACCTGTCTGTATCCATTCAAATTGAGTCCAGTAACTGTATGATGTTTACTGCTCTTTGGAATTCTATAAAATGTTTTCACCTGCCCCCCTCCAGGGCTAGTTCCAACAGCTACCTGATACCTGAAAAGCATTAACATTAGAACTACAATTGTAGTTAGGTCAAAAAAAAAAACTTGCAAATGACTTTTAAAGATGAACATACTCCACAATGCTGGACTCCAAGTCAGTGAATGGAATCCAAGTGACAGAAAGAGAGGTCAAGGATTCTGAACATACTGCATCCAAAGTCTTGCATTCTACAACAAAGGAAAAAGTTTTTAAGATATATATACATTGTATTATTTCCTTCAAAAATAGAACAGTCAATCTGATTGGGCTAGCTAGAGCATCATGTTTCTGGTTGATTTTAGAAACTTGTCTGCATATAATTTCATTTAAGAAACCACTTCAGATTATAAAGTTAAACCAAGCTACCATCTTCTGTCAGACAGATCTTGGCATTCATGGCCACAGTGTTGTCTGTGCTAGAAGCATCAATCCTGTACACAGAGTGAAGGTCTACCACCATTCCTTTCTGGGGAGGAGTTAGATCCACCCCAATAGGATCAGAGAAAGCATTCTCAGTCATGTCAACCATGTTCACTGCTGTCACCGTAACGTAGTACTTTGCATTATGCTCCACTATCTCTCCAACGCCTGTGAAAGTAATGATTGATTAATATTTCTACAAAAAAATGACAATATTAGCAATTTCATATCTTTTGTTTCTGGTTCATTGTATCTATACAAAAACACAACTTTATTATCACAACTACACACCAAAATATACTGTAAAATCACATATTTTCAAGGAGTCAAATTTTCGTGGTTTGAGGAAAATTCATTGGTTCATGGGGATTTGATTTTGTGGTTGAAGAATTGCTCAGTAGTATATATAATTATGTGAAAAATTGCATTTTGTGGTGGACATAAAATCTTGGGTCAATCTCTTCATACCTTGAAAACCACAAAATTAAACCACCACGAAAATAAGTGATTTCACAATCTAACACATACAACAAATGAAGCTTATAACAAAGTAAAATCATATCCCTTGCACTTTGTTATAAGCTTTATATGTACCTTGTATAGTGAAAGTCTGAATATGACCCGGAACTACACCCATAGAGAATATAGAGTTGTCTCCCTTTGAATGCCCCATCATGATTCTGTATTCTTTAATTGGTGACTCTGTATCCACGAATCCTGTCCAGGTACACACCACGGGAACTGAAGACTAAAATTTGTTCATACATTGTACAAATTGATGAACAAAAAGGTCCATGGGCCACAATACTCACCTGAGTAACTAATTGGCCCTGCTGATTTTCAGTAGATTTTCCCCCTTGTAATACTTATTTCAAATGTAAATAAACAGGATACTGATTATTATCTGGACAAAGGCATATGTTTTCAAAACAAGATGATTATTCTGCCTCTGATAAAAATCTTGATATTTTATTGGTCAAGAAGAAAACTGTATTTAATGATATTATGCTGCCTACTATCATTACATTGTTAAAATGCCCCCTTCATGTGACCTACCCACTACACATCAAATCAATTATATGCCCCCACTGTGCCATGTTAAATATGTTCTTTATATTTGAACACGCAAAAAGCCAATCATAACTGATGTCACATATCAAACAATGTCAAGTACACAGTAAATAATTTTTATAAAATGGTTTGCTTTAAACTCAAAAGAAAATGAACTTAATTACAAAATCTTTGACAGCTAGGATAAATTTTGTTATGCAGACAGAGGAGTACCAATAACACAAAAATATACATGTATGAAGTCCTTGAAATAATGCATATGCGGCTTGGCTTACACTTCACCCAATATGCATTTTCAAGGACACCAAATATTTTGGTATTACCCCTCCAAGTGTCTGCATGAATAATAATGTCCTTCTTCAAAATCTTCACTACTTACATGTATAAAAGCAGGACAATTGACTGTTCCAGCCTTTGGTGCCGTCGTGTCAATGACCATTGTTCCTGCTTCAACTTTGCTGACCAGGCCTACAGAGTTTTCTGCCCATGTACTAATGATGTTAGGTTTCCCTTAAAACAAATAATTGATATGAATGGCCCCAATGACATGCAGTTCAAGTCCAGAAGACTAAAATAATATGGGAAATCAAAGATTACAGATTTCTCCTCATCAAATGTTTCTTTAAGGCAATTAACATCCAACTTTAAAATAATAATCTAGTAGTGTGCATTCCTAGTTTTACATTTATGCAATTTTAATCTGATAGACCTTGCATTAATTTACTTGGGAATGGACTTATCTGAAAACTTAAATTACTCACTCATCCAGAAAATTTAAGTCAAATCCAGCATCTAAAGCAAGTTTGAGAGTTTTAATGTAATTGAAGAACAGAATGACAACTGGAAAGGACCAAGGCATAACAATTTATTATATTCACTGCCTGATTTATCCTTTATTGTGAAAGATGTTATGTCAACAAAAGGCCCATGAGCCAATGGCAGTCACTTAAGTATCATGAGATTCCCCATTGTCGGATACCCACAGGTGATCTCATCTTTACTCAACACCTGTAAGCAACAAGCTGAAATATCGCGGTAAAATATGCTAATTTGTTGTTTATATTAGTCAACCAATCAGAAAGTTGGAACTCTTCAATTTAAAAAAAAAATGTTATTAGTTTGCTAATTGTGGTAAATATTTTGACGCCCGTTAAAATGTGTGAAGTTTGATTTATGATGGTTAAAGTCTATTCATACAGGTAACTGACATTAATACCAGTGATAAATTGTATAGGAGTACCTATTTCTAACTGCAAAATGCCGTCAGAGAGTAGATTTATTAGCAATTGGTGTGTTAACTACAGAATGAGTTTTCAGAATAGTTGAACATACATATGTTACTGTAACGTGAACTGTATTTTGTTGTGTGTCATCATGACTCTCTGCAGCAGCCTATCAAATGACCCACGCATATTTAATTACATGCGAAGATTTTTCAGTGAGTTTGCCCATGGGTGATAATTAAAGACAAGACCACCTGCTTTGGGTTTCCGACGATGGAGTTTCCCTTGATTTGAACAACTCTAAGCACCAAACTCTGGACTCATATGACACTAATTATTTGTCGAAGACTCAATGTTTGCTTCCATATTTATGAGGCTTCTTACTTGATGGTCACGGCAGAAGAAAAACTAGAAATATGTCCATAGGACATGAATGCCCCGCCGAGGATATATCAATAAAGCAACAAGAAAATTTGTATGTGTATAAAATTTGATCAGTATATCCAGAATAGTGATGCAGCTGAATTGCTTGTTTGGAAAATATAGGTCAGATCCAGCATCCGAAGCATGTCTGGTAGTGTCCATCCCTAGATGCATCATCCATGCAAGTTTGGTTCAGGTAGGGCTTATAGATACTTGAGAATGAAAATATAGGTCAGATCCAGCATCCGAAGCAAGTCTGGTAATGTCCATCCCTAGATGCATCATCCATGCAAGTTTGGTTCAGGTAGGACTTATAGTTACTTGGGAATGAAAATATAGGTCAGATTCAGCATCCGAAGCAAGTCAGGTAGTGTCCATCCCTAGATGCATCATTCATGTAAGTTTGGTTCAGGTAAGACTTATAGCTACTAAGGAATGAAAATATAGGTCAGATTCAGCATCCGAAGCAAGTCAGGTAGTGTCCATCCCTAGATGCATCATCCATGCAAGTTTGGTTCAGGTAGGACTTATAGTTACTAAGGAATGAAAATATAGGTCAGATTCAGCATCCGAAGCAAGTTTGGTGGTTTCCATCCCTAGATGCATCATCCATGCAATTTTGGTTAAGGTAGGGCTTATAGTTACTTGGGAATGAAAATATAGGTCAGATCCAGCATCCGAAGCAAGTCTGGTAGTGTCCATCCCTAGATGCATCATTCATGAAAGTTTGGTTCAGGTAGGGCTTATAGTTACTTGGGAATAAAAATATAAGGTCAGATCCAGCATCCGAAGCAAGTCTGGTAGTGTCCATCCCTAGATGCATCATCCATGCAAGTTTGGTTCAGGTAGGGCTTATAGATACTTGGGAATGAAAATATAGGTCAGATCCAGCATCCGAAGCAAGTCTGGTAATGTCCATCCCTAGATGCATCATCCATGTAAGTTTGGTTCAGGTAGGACTTATAGTTACTTGGGAATGAAAATATAGGTCAGATCCAGCATCCGAAGCAAGTTTGGTAGTGTCCATCCCTAGATGCATCATTCATGTAAGTTTGGTTCAGGTAAGACTTATAGTTTGGTTCAGGTAGGGCTTATAGATACTTGGGAATGAAAATATAGGTCAGATCCAGCATCCGAAGCAAGTCTGGTAATGTCCATCCCTAGATGCATCATCCATGTAAGTTTGGTTCAGGTAGGGCTTATAGTTACTTGGAAATGAAAATATAGGTCAGATCCAGCATCCGAAGCAAGTCTGGTAGTGACCATCCCTAGATGCATCATCCATGCAAGTTTGGTTCAGGTTGGGCTTAAAGTTACTTGGGAATGAAAATATACGTCAGATTCAGCATCCGAAGCAAGTCTGGTAGTGTCCATCCCTAGATGCATCATCCATGTAAGTTTGGTCCAAGTAGGGCTTATAGTTCCTTAGGAATGGACCTGCTCTAAAAACTTTAACCTGGTCACTCATCTGGAAAATGTAGGTCAGATCCAGCATCCGAAGCAAGTCAGGTAGTGTCCATCCCTAGATGCATCATCCATGCAAGTTTGGTCCAAGTAGGGCTTATAGTTCCTTATGAATGGACCTGTTCCTAAAACTTTTACCTGGTCACTCGTCTTGAAAATGTCGGTCAGATCCAGCATCCGAAGCAAGTCTGGTAGTGTTCATCCCTAGATGAACCACAGCTCTTATCAATATCTATCAGCATATGAAGTTTGATGAAAATATCTTGGATAGTTTCTTTAAAACTTAGCTTTGAACAGAGCTAAACGCAAAGTGTGACGGAAGGACGGAAGGACGGAAGACGGACATGACAAACACTATATGCCCCGGCCATATTCATGGCGGGACATAAAAAAATTGCATGTTAAATAATCAAGCAAGTCCAGTGTCTGGCCACAAGCATTTCAAACACTCATAAACCAAATAAAGGGCACATGGCATACTACATGTACCACTATGCATGCATGCATAAAATTGGCATGCAAAATGTCCAGAAATAAATAAAGATTTTCATGAGTAGGTAGAGAGCTATGTGATTATTACTCAAATCAATAAAGTTGGAAGAGAAATATACCCTAAAATCTTGAAAATAAGCCACGGCTTATTTTAAGTTTTGGTAAGAAATTGGGGGCTTATTTTCAAAACCGGCTTATTTTCAAATTGCGGCTTATTATCAATGCAAAAAACTGGTAAGAGAAGAGAGCACAATCATGGTTTATTTTCAATACATTTATCAAACAAACACATATCTAAACAACTCAATTACATGTATACGGTACATTGAAATATAATTACTACCAAGCCCTGTCGATTAGCAGGTTTCCTGCCTCGGGCAGTATTACCTGACAGTTAAATGCTTTACAAACAAAGACCTCCTTTTATCCATTTACTTATTTAATTATAACAACTTTAAATACATTGTTAGCTAGTTCAGGTCTAGATGAGATAATTATTGTTCTGACAATTTCATGAAAAAAATACACAATGTTAGCTGGTTCCGCAATGACATTTTTTTAGCCAGCATAAAATGCTTACTGGTAAAAAAAAATTTAACTTTAAAAACTACCCTTTATTAGTAATTTTACATAAGTACATTAGTAGCTACAGACTTAGTTTGTGTTATGTCCTTGATACTCGTACTCGTTCGTACTTTGTCGTATGCAGAAATTGGGAAAGTTTTAATGAATTCAAGAAAGATAACTCATTTTTAATCGGCACAGTAAAAATATCAACACAGTTTTCACTCGTCAAATTTTTAAGACGAGGAAATCGTCAAACGTTTAACATCTTTCCTAAATGGCATTGTCATCACCGGCTTATTTTCGAGTAATTTTTAATGCAAGAAATAGGTGGCTTATTTTCAAAACCGGCTTATTATTAAATCCGTCTTATTTTCAAGATTTTATGGTACCATGTTTGTTTGTGTGTGTGTAATTAATTTATATTGGGATCAATGTGCTCCTTTACAATGGTGTTGCTCTGCTCTTTGCTGCACTTATTTTCAAGGAAACAGTTTTGCTACAAGATTTCCAATTATCAAAAGCATTTCAAGAAATCTGGTTTATTTGCTCCAATCTATCAGGACCAAGAAAGAGTATGAATAGAAAATTATTTTTTCTGCTTATTCTTTTTGTCCATAAAGATTTGGTACTATTATATCAATTTTTTTTTAATGGTTTAATTTTTTGAGAGGCTAAATAATTTGAAAGCCTACAGATGATGCATAAGAACAGATAGCAATAATCACCAGTGGAATTCAAGTGACTAAGTAAACTACATTTTTTTTAAAATTATAGCAAGCTTAATCAAATATAAGAACATACTTGCTTTTTAACAGAACAGCTCTTTTCCCTATTAATCAAAACCAATTCATTGAGGAAAATTAAATACCTTTAACATCTGGTATGATTTCATTGTTGGCAAGAAAACTTGACAGCATCTGGGATACTGGTATAAATTGTTGTTTAGTAATATCCTGACCGAATGGATAGGTTCCTACAGAGTACCAAGCCCTTACAATTTGAGATTCTGATTCATTATAATGCCACATTGCTGACAAGGAATCTTCTGTCATTTTATATATCAACCCTCCGTTTGATATGTCCATCTCTTGTGAGGCTTTATCTCCAAGTCTAAAAAAATATATAAAATATAATAGAAAACCTTTTTAAGAATCTCTTAATTTAAAGTCCAAATGCTAGTCACAACCTATCATTCTTTTACCTGTCAATTTCTACAATGGGCGGAGTCTGATCTATAGTAAACCCATCTGAACTTGTTTCTAATGTATTTCCACCATTTGTGACACCTCTTACTGTTGAGTAATATGTTTTGTTTGCTTCAAGAGGTAAATTTATTTGAACATATCCAGAACTTGTTAAACCTGTAGTCAAGAAAATCATTTAGTTCTAGTAAATATATGCAGAACAAAATAAAAGCACAATCTATATCAATATTTGAAAGTTTGAGTATTAATAGACAGGCACATAGCAGTTGACTATGAAATTATCATCATTCAAATGAATATGGATAAAATTTAAGGCATCATTATTTTCATAATTCTTCCCAAATGTTTGGTCAGATAATACAAAATAATTCCTCTTGATCCTCCATTATAAGATAAATATGAAGATTCAATATCTCAAAACTAATTGAAATTCTTACCATGCCCAGTAACATCTGTTTCCTCCATATGAACAATGTTGGCTGCTGTGAATGGGAGCACATCATCTCCACTGGGTTCTGTACCAACTGCCACCTCGAAATGCATGACTCCATGAAGGGAACTCTCAAAGCCAGTAAACTGGACAGACACAGTGGAGGAGTCCAGCTGGTAGTCAATGTCTGATGTGATGTTGACAGCTTGTTTCTTCATCACTGTCTGGTCCACACTATCAGGACCATCCACTACTATACCTGAAAAAAATTGAAATATATTCAATAATTTCTGAAAATCCTTAAAAGTGGGAAAATAAAGTTCAATTTTAAAGAAAATGAAAAATAATTCAATTATTTTTTTAAATGACTACAAATGACTACCAGCTTTGTCTTCTTCTACCACAATAATAGGAGTAGAAACCCTAGGAGGGGAGTTGATGAGCCCAGCTCCATTCCTGGCCCTCAGAGATAGGTAGTACACAGGAGATCTTGTGGTCTGATTGGTCAGTTCTAGATTGAGTACACTGATATACTGATGACTCTCTGTTCCCACAGACTTCCATGGCAGAGTATCACTTCCTCCTACAATAAAAGGGTAATTATAGAACAAGAAACTCACCATTATGAATGTTATCTACATCATGGATGATCAACAAGATTTACTTGTGGCATGAAAGGTCAACACTGTAGACCTTTCATCAAATATCTGAAATTCTACCACGATTATTGTAAAGATCAAAGGAAACCGGCAGATATTATTCTCCAATAAATCACGAACATCATCAAAAAACTATCAGATCAGAAACATGTATCAAATCTGAACAATTCAAATGCATGTTTATCTGTAGAATGAAATACTTCTTTAGACCACATCGATGTGTCGTCTTTTGCAGTATAAACACTGTAAATTGCATCAAGTTGCTGATGAATGTCGTTTTTATAGCTATAAGCGGAGCTATTCCACGGACCTCCCTACACATTAAACAATGGATTTTAGCAGTAAAACAGGAACATGATTTTCTTATTGTATATTCATTTTAACTGATCAATACATATTACGAACAAATTTGTAATTTAAAAAGGCTATTTTTAAAGTAACGAAAGCACAAATTGTCTGCATTCTATACACAGGTAAGCAAACAAATTTTACCTCTAGTGTTAAATGAAACAGTGTAATCGAGACATGGTGACCTAATTCGTTTCTCTATAGAGGAAAAGATTATTCGTAATTAAGGGATTGTAGTATACATGGTAGAATAGAAATAAAGTCCTTGTTGTCATGAATGATGCAGAATAACCTCCTCAGTCTCGGAATGTTGTTTGAAATATAAAAGCCTCGGCTAACGCGTCGGCTTTTATCTTCAAGCAACATTTCGAGACCGAGGAGGTTATTCTGCAACATTCACGAAAATGCAGACTTTATTTCTTGAATATACAGGACATATCATTTGGAAACCCACCTGCTATAAAAATTTGACCTGGTTAATCATCTTTAAAAATATGAGTCAGATGCAACATCAAAAGCATGACCAATGTGCATCCCTAAATGCATCATCCATGCCAATCACAATAATTATGTATATCAAAGAATGGGTATGAACAATTATTAGGAAAATAGAAAATGCTCTAAAAACTTTAACCTTGGGTACCAGATAAGCAGTGACTATGAGAAAATAATATTTTAAGCCTTCTTTTTGGCATTAGCTCAGCTAAAGAGTACAAATAAACATCGTAATCTTTCAAGAAAATCACAACCCAACCCCTCCTTATCACATTAAAAATAAAATCAAATAAATTTTATTAAAAAAAAAAAACAAAAGGTAAAGTTGACCTGGAGTAGTTCCAACAGCAATTTCAAAGTCCAAGATTCCAGATTCTGGGTCACTACACAGCCAAGAAGCTTGAATTCCATTCTTATCAGCCTGCCAGACATGGCCATCTATCCTCTGCTCTTTGACATCACCAATTACTCCCACATTTAACCAAAGAACCTAAAATATTACAACTTTTAAATGTGTCTCAGGGACTCATAACATGGTAAACAAGTCTGTATATAGTAATGAGACCACACTGTATGTGCAAGTCTTTTTGGGGCAGAAAAGTTTGAAAGCTTTCTTTAATCTTGACAAATTTCAGCAATCTTACTTTGGGCGGAGAAGTGTCAATGACAATGCCATTTGTCTCAAAGGAGGCCAGGAATCCAGCATGGTTGAGGGCTCCTACTCTCATGGTGTATCTTGCTCCATTCCTCAATGTGAGGCCCGTCCATGTGAAGGTGGTCATATTTCCAGTAGGCAGGTCTTTCCATTCATTGTGAATTGCTGAATTTTTAAAAAAAATTGTCTTTTAGTTAAATATTCAATATTTTATCATGTTCTGAAGAAACATCAATTCTTCATTGAATCTTCTGAATATGCAAGTTACCCACTAAATTACATCCCCACAAACCAACTTAGGCCACACCAATTTACTGTAGAAGTACTTTTTTCCGCGTGGTATTAATTTACGCTATAAACGCGGTCATAAATTTTCCGTGAAAATTTGTCCAAGCGTATTTAATATAAATGCAAGGCATTTAGTGAGAGTATGAGAAATCTGTGTAATTTTCAACCCGCGGATTAAAAGAAAATTGAGATTCCGCTGAATTATGAACCCGTGGAAATAAGTACGTCTACAGTAATTTCTTGTGATGAATAAAGTATGAGCAGGCTAGCGGTTAAATAATAATATTATTACTTTATTGTAGGCAAAATCTCTTGGTGGGGCCTGAAAAAATTTGAGCTGATAATTATATTTTTTCTGATTTTGCAGAGCAAGTAGATTAAAATTACGATAAATAGAGCGGAAATGCAACAGAAAACAGCACAGAATTCCCATTGTGCAGGAATTTTAAATTAATATTATTTGTATAGTTTTGTTTAAATACGAGCCCACGGGTCCGACGAACAAAAATTTTTATTGGTGTGGCCTTAGTTTTACATATATACTCAAAGAAATCAGTTCCCATAAATGAAAATGATTCCACAGTACTCCTTTAAAAAAAAAATTACATACCTGGATATTTTTGTCTTAGTGTTCCATGATAAGCCTCATAGATTTGCAATTTTATGTGGTCCACTCCCGATTCCTTATCAGAGTATTTAAAAGATACTGATAATCTGTCAGTCTCAAACTGAAACAAAGAAGTGCAAAGAATAAAATTGCATATATTAATAGGGTTCTTCAATACTTTAAACAAGGCCCATTGGTAACAACACTCTCCTGAGTCATTTTGTAGGGTTGCTGTTTTACATCAAATTTCCCTCAAAATAAAAGTATTCCCCTGTATTTTCTATCCCCTTTTCAGACCCACCCTACATACAGGGGTATTGATTTGAACAAAAATTAATTTACAATATCAGATGATATGCTTCCACATAATGATTCCTAATAATTTTGCTCTTTATGAGATTTAGTAATTTCCCCCATGTAATAACTAAAGCGGCCCCAACCTATCATCAGGGGGGTCAACATTTGAACAATTTACATACTAAACTACCGTAAGTGAAAGTGTCAGCTCTTTTAGTCCAGTCGAGTTTGAGAAGAAGATTTTTAAATGGATTGACACTATTTTTGTCTTTTCTTGATAATATCCCCTTAGAGGGGGTTTTGCTCTGTATTAAACAATTTAGAAGTAGCAAAACTAAAAAAAAAAAAAAAAATTGGTTAAAACTGGCAGAGTGGTCCTTGAGTTGAAAATGTGAGAAGTTTAGATTGGTAGACAGAGACAATGAGACAGACACATGGTGACCAGAATCAGTTCAAAATAAACAAGGTTGTCCCTAAGACCCTGGAATTCCCCTGCCTTTAATGATGCAATCCCCCAGATATTTTGGTATTCCTCCTATACTCCCCATTTGTGGAGGAACCCCCGGACACCCTTTAAGATTTTAAATGCCCCCTACTTTTTCAATTCTAAGGGACAACCCCTGAACAATATTCTTGAGATACATGTTTCAGTGTTCCAAATACCAACATAGGTAATCAAAGATTAAAAAGCTCACCTTGACGAATGTTATCAGTTTGAGTAATGCAAATATCACATTATATTTTTTTAAAAGTTCGTATTTATCCTGACAACAATATTCATACAAATTCTGTTTAACCCCTTCCATGGCATATACACATTTCAATGTATCTGGTGTGAAAAACATGTAATTGTATAGTGTAAACAAATATTCATTACTTTGTTACTTTGCAGATGTCTAGGACTTAAAGTTCATTGGGGATTGACCTGTTCTAAAAACTTAAACCTGAGATCCAGCATCCAAAGCAAGTCACAATTGTTCGTTCCTAGATGCATCATCCATGCAACATTAGTCCTTGTAGGGTGTAAAGTTACTCGGGAATGGACCTGCTCCAAAACCTTTAACCTGGTCACTCATCTGGAAATTGAAGGTCAGATCCAGCATCAAGCAAGTCTGGTAGAGTCCATCCCAAGATGCATCATCCATGTAAATTTGGTCTGGGTAGGGCTTATACATGTAGTTACTTCGGAATGAAAATGTAGGTCAGATCCAGCATCAAATGCAAGTCTGGTAGTGTCCATACCTAGATGCATCATCCATGCAAGTTTGGTTTGAGTAGGACTTATAGTTACTTGGGAATGGACCTGCTCCAAAAACTTTAACCTGGTCACTAATCTGGAAAATGTTGGTCAGATCCAGCAACTGAAGCAAGTCTGATAGTGTCCATCCCTAAATGCATCATCCATGCAAGTTTGATTTTGGTAGGGCTAATAGTTCCTTGGGAATGGACCTGCTCCAAAAAACTTTAAGCTGGTCACTCATCTGGATGATAAAGGTCAGATCCAGCATCCGAAGCAAGTCTAACAGTGTCCATCCCTAGATGCAGGTCTAGGGCTTATAGTTCCTTGGGAATAGACCTGATTCAAAAACTTTGAACTTGTCACTCATCTGGAAAATGTAAGTCAGATCCAGCATCCAAAGCAAGTCCAGTAGAGTCCATGCAGCATCCATGAAAGTTTGGTTTAGGAAGGGCTTATAGTTACTTGGGAATGGACTTGCTTCTGAAACTTTAACCAGGAGTATAGCAAAAGCTTATCTCGATTTAATCGAGGTGATCTAAAATTTCGATTTCATTACTTTTCATACTGTTTCAAATTCTTTGACTTAACTGATTCTTCTCAGGTAATTCAACTTCTCAAATTTGTTGTGGTGACACAGTCATTTTCTAAGGGATATTACTTCAATGTTGCAAAAAAAAGTTTATACTACCTGGAACTCTCTATCTTTGCTCTGAACTCCATCCCATAAGTAATGAAGCTGTGGAGGAGTTAAATCAACAACAAATCCATCTGTACTGTTCACAATTTCATTAAGGGCTTTATTTGTGGTTCTAAGAGAGGTTTTTATCCTGTCTTTGTGGTGGTTGTGAAAATTCAACCATTTTCCATTGGATGAAGAAGCCTCAAATTTTGCCCAATCCCTGATAACTTCATAATCATGTGTCATATTCCTGAAACAATGTAAATTTTAATAAGCTATAAGAATGTATGTAAAAGCATTTTTTTTAAAAAAGGAAAATAATAGTAGAGGCCAAAGGGCCTTGAATCGCTCTTCTGATAAACATAGGCACTTGGTTTCAGGATGGTGTATTTTGTGTTTTATGTGCTTCTCTAGGTGTGTCTGAATACCCTAATTAAAATAAAAATCCCCTGAAATTAGCACTTTTTTTATATACAGTAAATATGACATTTTAAAAACATGCTAATTTCAGCGAATTTTTGTTTTGATTAGGGTATTCAGAAACACCTAGAAAAACACATAATACACCATCCTAAGACCAAGTGCCTATGCTGATAAATTGTACAATCTATCACTTCTATTTGAAGCCTGGAAGCATCCTGTCTTTTTCAGAAACACCCAGAAAAACCATGATGCAGCAAATGACAAAGTTTCATGATCCAATGACCTTAAATATCTTAATTTCAGATTTACCAGGTAGCCATTAGATTTCAAGAGTAGGTCACATGGACCCACTTTTTGGTAAACATTCTTAAATACCCCAAATGCATAAACTGACAAAGTTTTGATGATTTTAAGCTTTTTTAAAATATTTTTTTAGATATTGCCTTGAAATCCTACAAGTATTTCACCGTGACTTAGTAACTTTTTTAATTTGATGCATTCACAGGAATCAAAATACATCAACTGACAAAGATTGACGATTCTAAGCCAATTAGAACCTGAAATATTTACATATTAGCATAAAATTGCAAAAGTAGGTCATGGTGACCTACTTTTTAGATGATGCCCTCTGTGGACCCAAGATGCATCAAATGCCCGAAGATGCATCAAATGACAGTTTGATGATCCAAAATATGCCTGTAAATTAATTGAAAACAAATCTCTGAGAAAATTCAAAATGTACATCAATTGGACCTAATTTTGAGTCACCATGATATTATGATGACCTAAATGCATCAACTGACAATATTTGATAATCCTTGTCTTTATCATGAGAGAAATATCGAAATTTTAACCACATAACTTTGAAGTATATAATCATATTAAGAAAATGTTTTTGCCTCAGGGTTATGCTTTGAAACATTTTTAATCAACAACATATCCTCATTTTTATGCCCCTATATTGAAAGATCCTAGGGATATATTGTTTTTGTCCCTTCTCTTTGTTTTTCTGTCTGTCTGTTGTCAACTTTAACCTAGCCCATACCTAATGAGTGGGTAAGGCTATGACCTTCATATTTCACAGGTGCATTCCTTGTAACAAGACCTTTCTTTGGGTACCATAAAATTTGACCTCTTGACCTTGGAGCTAAACCAACTTTTACAACAACAACAAAAATTCCACATTTTAACCTTGGCCATAACTTTTGAAAAGTTGGAGCTAGGGCTTTCATACTTCACATGTTTATTCAAGACCTTCTTTTGGGTACCAACACTTTTGACCTTTGGATTTTGGCATGCATTTGAGAGAATTCAACCCTCACCATAAGCTGCCATATGGAGGCATCAGTGTCTCACAGACACATCTTGTTGTACGCAAGTTTGGTGATAATCTGCCCAGTGCTTCTTCAGAAACAGATTTTTAGCAACCAGTACTTTCATTTTTATTTTCCTTATCATCTCTCCTTGTTAAATAACCACATCCTCAGTTTTAATATAAATGAGATCCCTTGGGCCTAGGGATTCTTGATATATGGCCCATATTCTGTAATGTTGACAAACACTGCATATCACACAAATAACCATCGCATTAGCTCTTTGAACCTTTGGCTCAGAAGAATTGGTAATTTATGAATACAAGCCATAAATTTAATGTCATACTTAGCTCTCAAAACTTGTACATCGTAGTGACTTATGTTGGACTCAGGATCAAAGTAACTTCTCCACTGAAGATCAACTCTGGCTTGACTTGTGGTAAACTCCATGTCTTTGAATTCTGAAAGCTTTCCATCAATGACCTCTCCAGGAATAGGCTTTGTCAAGTCAACCAGTACTGTAAATGAGTGAAACGTTTATGTGCTAAAATATGAAAAAGAAGAAGAAAAGGAGATGAAACATGCATAGGAATACAAAAAGCTCTGCAAACCTCCATCTGATGTGGCAGAAACATTAGATTGCTTGTGTCCTCCATTGTATGCATACACAATTGAGAAATATTTCTTGTTGTGCTCTAGGTATCTTCCTGGCTCCAATTCCACACATGCAACATGTATCTTGCTTGAAAATTGAGTAAGGTTGGCAATATCTGTCTCATTGGGAGAGGCACCTACACCAACCATATACATGGCAATTCCTGATTGGGGATCATAGAAATTCTGCCAGTTTGAGCAAATCTGAAATACATTTTAAGGTCTGTTGTAGCAATTTTTGTTTTTTTTTTATTTTGAATTTCTTTTAATTTCATTTGAAATAAACCTCAATTTAGAGGATTCAAAAATACATGTACAGGAAAATTCTTATTAACTCAATAACAATGGGATTCCTACAAATCCTTGTACCAAATACCTGTGTTTGTAGACATTGTCAAAATTAAAGCTAATGATTACATTTTACTAGCTGTGATTGCTTTGCTGATATATAATCACTCTGACCACATAGTTTTTTGCATTCTAATATTTTTTAAAAGCTTTTTTGTTGATTAAAGTTTTTAATCTTTTATTGAAAAACATCACAATGAATACTTTCCTTGAATAATAATGAAGGATACATTAAGGATAATGTAAAAACAGGAAAATGTAACAAAAAGCATTTCTGAAATTTGTTGGTGGTAATGTTTACAAAAATGAAATTTCTAAACAGTAATGTACACCTGCAAGTTTGAAATTCTTTTGCATTGCTTTTGGTCACAAAATTCTGCCAAAAATAAATTTGGAGATTATAAACTTTGAACCTGTGTTCATGTGCTTATTTAAAGTTTGCCGTATCTAAAAAAGTACTTGATAGTTGTATACTTTATATTTTTATGCTAGATGATGTTGATAAACCTTATTTGGATATTTGGTGTAGTTTAGGTCAACACCATGAACCTCTCCATCATTCACATTGCCTGGCACTGGTGGTGTTCTGTCAATAATTACGGGGGAGTCACACACTCCAATAGTACGCAAGTCCACTGTAAAAAGCGGAGAAAATGTGTCTCATGCTTCAGGAAAAAAAGAAGAACTGGAAAAATGTTGCAGACGGAGAAAGAATAAATACAGGCAGATGAACGAAGAGATCCAAACTAATACCCCCCATGTTCAGTGAAAGTAAGGAAAATACATTTTACAATACAGTAAAAATGTAACATTATGGACGAAAGTGAAGTTTAGGTTGTCAACTTTGCACATACATGCTTCTTTCTTTTCAATCTTGTATTTATTTTTTATTTATATATAGAGTTCTAGTGAATGTTAATAAATATACCATTATTAACTGCCTTGACTTTGACCCAGATGGGTACGCCTTCTGTCATTTGCTTGAAATATGTGATACTGGGACTATATGTCATTGCAACCCATTTCATTTCATCACAGTCCCTGGTAGTCCTTCCAAGACACAAGTCATTTCTCATCAAACCAGAATCTGGATCACTATTAAAAAGCATTTAAAAGGAAAAATTAACATTTCTAAAAAGTTGGTCAAACTTCAAGCTTTCAAGATGAAAAATCATAGGTTATTTAGAAAGGTCTTGTCACAGGCAATACAGAGCTTTAATATAAAAGCCCTATCTCTTCTCATTCAAAAGTCATGGCCAAGGTTAAGGTTTTTGAAAAGTAGGTCAAACTTAAGGTCAAGGTCACAATATGAAAAATCATAGTGTATTTAGAAAGGTCTTGTCACAGGCAATACACATTTTTAATATGAAAGCCCTATCTCATCTCATTCAAAAGTTATGGTCAATTCATAGTAATGTTTAAAGAAGGTCAATTTTCAAGGTCAATGTCACAGGGTCATAGTATATTTAGAAGGTCTTATCACAATAAATATACAAGTGTAATATGAAAGCCCCAGCTCTTTTTATTCAAAAGTGATGGTCAATTCAAAGTAATAATTCTTTAATTAGGTCAAACTTCAAGGTCAATGTCACAGCATCATAAATCATAGTGTATTTAGAAGGTCATGACACAAGTAACAGCTCTCATCAGTATGTATCAGCAAATGAAGTTTGAAAAAAATATCTTAAATGGGTTTCTAAGAACTGGGCTTAACACTACACAAAAAATGAGGTCAAGATCAAAATGCAGTTGAATAGCTCTCAGTATGTTTTAGCATATGAAGTTGATAAAAATATTTTGAATAGGTTCTTTAAAACTGAGTAACTGAGAAAATACATTAAGTAAAATTCTGCTTATAAGAAGAGATCTATTGATTTTTTTGTGCAGTTATACTAAAAATACAATTCAGAATTGTAAAGATAAAGTGTTGAGACTTACGATGAATTATGAAGTAGAGTAAGGTTGAAAACATCCTCATCATACAGGACATTGTAGACTTCATAGACAAAGGGAGGACTATTGTCTACAACATATTTGGAAGAATGGCAGAAGCTTGTGACCAGAGGACCCCCATATTCCACTTTGTTTATAGCTCTTACTGTGATGAAGTATGGTCCATCTACAAAAATCCACTCACAATAAATTTCTACAGCAAATTCAATCTTAAAATACAACTAACACATGCCGTGTTTTGGAAACATTTCAAAAATCTGAAATAAGACTTTTGCAACAAAAAACAAATTTCATATAAACCTGGCAAAATGGTAAAAGGTTCTTCTAAATCAGTCATCATGACACTGTGTGTCCACTGTGACTGGTCAAACAGGTGAGCATGAGGATCGTGATGCTCCTTTATTTTCTCCTCACAGATTGACTCCCCAGCTGTCACTGAGTATCCCAGAATTCCTGTCTCGTTGTCATAGATACCATCCCAGTTAGCTGAAATGAACTGCAAACTTAGAACCACTGATCAGAAAACATAATGATGTCTATAAAATAGGGTATTAAAAAAAAATCTTTTTATGAAATGTGAATAAATTCAATTCTAATTATATTCTCATAAGCATTGATCATATTTATTTCTTTATTATTATTTTTATAATTATTCATTTATCAGCTCATCCTTTTATGGCTAAAATAATGCGAACTTTGATCACTCCAACTTTCATAGATAAGTAAACCATACTATAAAGACCTGATATATATCTGTTTGCTCTGGTGTATTTCAGATCTGTTTTTGGCTCATGACCATTGTAAACTGTTTCAGATCCATCTCCATCTATGATGATGCGATGATTTTTCATCCTTGGATTCACTCCTACACATCTCCTCCTCCAGTCTCTTCTGTCACCCGGAATGATGGTATTACATGGCTGAACTTCTAGTATGTCACTAGTGATGTTTATTTGGGCTAGAATAACAATTATGTTATATGATACTTACATGTACACTGTATAATATTTTCTCTCTCTCCCTTTATAATGTTTCCCTACTAATATATCACTACTGAAAGCAATGCTTATCTATAACCATACAAATAAAGACATCTATAGCCCATGTTTAAAAATGATACCTTAATTATTACCTTTATTTACATTTGTGACATTCATATTTTATATAATTGCCTGATTATGACTGTTAATGTGTGAAATGTTTTTTTTTTCAAACTCAACAGCATATATGTAATCCATGGAATGGACCTTGACCAAGAAATTGCGTCAACTCATTGCTTTCAGAATACTGTTATATAAAGGAAAACATTTGCAAATGTAAATATATAAATATAACATATTGCAAGCATGCAACCAATCACATCTTAAACAAATCAGAATCTTAGATATTTCTATAATACATACAAATAGTTGGGTTCGGTGGTGTCAAGTCAACAAGGATTGGCTTTGACGACAGGATGTTTTGATATCCTAAAGTATTCACAACATGGAAATTAAAGTAGATGAGATGGTCGTGAGTCAGCTGTAGATTGGTAAATTCAAATCCCTTGTTAGACCCAACTCCAAGCCTTTCAAAATGCATGTAGTTACCATCCTAGCAAAAGAGAAAACCCATTTCATAAATATAATTGTTGAACAATATCAAATAACAATACATGTATATGTATATCATATTGCTATGCAATGATATCTTGGATGTTTAGACACAACATTGATATCCTCAGACCCTTGATATCTCCAGATTTTCCAATAGTAACAAAGTTACCTGTATACATGAAATTTATTTGGCCTAAAGACAAGGTTTTTGAATGAACTTTTCCACATTCTTAGTCATTAATGTAAAATACAAATAATATAAAGTACCCAACCACAGTTCATGATAAGTCCTTCAAACATTTTTCAATTATCATAGTATAAAGTTAATTGAGTTAAGAGCAGTGCAAGGAAGAAAATCATGTCAGCCTTATACAATGATTTTCCATTCCTTATAATGTTTGATAACATATACATACATCTCCTGTAGTGTAAGTATTAATTTTAACAAAAAATACATCATTCATTTCCCAACTGGTTGCATAAGAGCTTATCAAATGCTCATCTGGGTCTTTGTTGCATTTTTTTAATGATTAAAATGCTATATTGACACGAAAAAGCTAACAGACAGACAGACAGACAGATAAACATGAATGCCAAAACATACTACCACTACATGTATTATGTTCCATCTCAAGAAGGACATATAAAAAGACTGAGGGGCAATGAAATATTTAAGACAATCTTTACCACAGATACTTTATGGTCATGCCCCTCAATAGCCTCCAGAAGTTCACAACTGCCTGCATCAAAATCATAGTTAAAACTCAGACACTTTGTTGCAAGCATTTTGTTGCACTGGACGGCACACTCCTCCACTGTTGTTAGTTTTCGATATTCTCCAACTTTTATTCCTACTCCAACAAGACGGCCAGATATCCCATTTGAAAAGATGCTCATTATTTTCTGATTCAATGGATCATTACCTGCAATAATATAAAACAAATTAAAATTTGATCTACAATGACAGAATTTTAGAAATAAAATCAAACAGAAAATCTTCTGTAGTCAAATATGCTCTGACTATTAAAAGCCATTAATTTTGATTAGATTCAAAGATACCTCTCTAAAACTAAAGAAACTAAGACAATGGAGATACTATGGGTAAATTTGATCAGATCTCATTTTATTCAACAAGTCACAAAATACTGTACCAGTGGAAATTTTTAGTGAGATGCAAATTTAGCGATTTGTCCTTAAAAATTGGTATATTATTTTTAGCAAGATGTAATATTAGCGATTTGAAAAAGCTCATTTGAGAAGCTATTACAAATACCGGTAAGATACAACTAAATTTTAGCAATTTTCAATTTTAGAGATCTTGGCATCCTCACTTATAATGCCAAAATTAAATCCTCGCTAAAAATTCTACTTGTATGGTATAAGGAAAACCATTACATGGGTTTAATCAGCAATGACCATTAACATTATATTATGTCCTAACAAAGAAGCTCCATACCCACATCATAGTTAACAGTGTTGGCAGCTAATGAGACAGTTGTCCATCTGACAATCTGCTCTCCCCATGTGTTCTTGCCATACCCCACAGCTACTTTGGTGTGTTTGAGGGGTGAGTCTTCATACACTGTGACTACTGCCTTCAGAACACTGGGATTACTGGTGGAGGTAAAGGCCTCTGCCATCCTCCCTCCTGGTATTGTCATGTCATACGTGTCTAGTTTACAGGAAGCTGGAACACTCACTCCTGCCTCATTTGACACATGGACAGTGAAGTATAAAGGAACTCCAGTTGGTTTCAAAATCTTGAAATAAAAGACATTCAATGTACAATAAGCCAGATATTAATCCATACTTTAATAGAAGTATCCTCAAGTTGTTAGATTAAATTTTTCCTCTTTCCTCTAATCATAATTTCTGGGGGTAGCACATGACCAAAACAAGGTGTCAAAGTTAACAGCATACTGTAGGAAATACCTTTTAAAATCTTGTAGAATCAAGTTTGCTCAAATAATGTCCTCAAGCAGTTGGGAGGGGAGGGGGGCAAAAAAGGGCCAAAGTTTTACTAAAGAATATATAGGAATCATTTTGAAAAAAATCTGTTCAAGAACAGCCAAGCTGCAATTATTTATTTTACATAGAACAGAGTATCTAAAATATGACCATAAATTTTCAAAAGTAGGTCTCTGTGACCTACTTTTCAGTTGTATAAAGTTAAAAAATGGAAACAGTTTGGTAAATTATAAGCCAATTAGTATCTGAAATATGTCAATACATGTGTATACCCATAAATTTTCAAAAGTAAGTCATGTACTTAACCAACTTTTCAGTTGACACAAGATGCATCAACTGATAATCTTTGATGGTTCTCTGCCCTAGGATGATGCCTTGAACAATTTCAAATCTACAACATTTCCTTTAAGAAATATTGGTGATCTCTGCACAGTGGTTCTTATGAATATTTTTCAGTAACTATGTCTTTCATTTTTGTTTTCCTGATTATTTCCTCTTGTTTAAGGGTCAAGTCCCTCGCTATAGTTTAAGTATAAGCAAGAGATTTGACAAAAATAGACCAAATAGTTCTTGAGATTTGGCCCACATTCTAAAAGAATTTTGCAATTGCACAATTAGTCATAGCATTTGCTGTTTAAGTTGGCTTAGAAGAGCTAAAAATCACACAAAGATCCTTCAATTATTGGACCTCTAAAATTGTACAGGAAATAATGTGAAATCACTTATTTTAGTGGGTAGGTTAATTTTTTGTTGTTTTAAAGGTATGTATCTTCCTCAAACCATGAAAATTTGACCTTTCGAAAATATCAATTTTACAGTTTGACAAGAAAGTTCAAAACTACCACTGACATGCCCTTAAATCATGGTTACCGTAGTTTTGTTCATATTTTATTTTTTTTTTTTTAAATAATTCTTACATTATTCAGTGCAGTAGAAAACCCCCCTAGCTGCGTTTTGGACATAACATCAGAAGCACCAGGTACTGTTCCAATGACTAAGTGTAGATTAACATTACTTCTGTCATCCTCTGCCATAACATTGATGATAAATTCAGGTTCTGTGTGATCTCTACCTGCTACTTGTACAACACCACAGGATCCAGATGGAGTTGTCCCCTGCCAAAATTCAAATTATCATTATTATCCTGCTAAGGATAAAATATCTTTAGTTAACCTTAAATGTATGCATGTTTTTTAATGACTTATACTTGTATTAACTGACAAATTAGTTGCATATTACTAATAACCACAAATGATATGTAGTACACTGGTAAAATTCATGCCAAACTTTCCCATTTGTCAAAACATATGTAATACAAGATTACAAAGCTCACCTCTACAAATGTTATCAGTTTAAGTAATGCTTACATCATATTTTCTTAACAGTTAGTATTTATCCTGACAACAATAATCAAGCAAGTTCTGTTTAAATAGGTCTTAAAGTACATTGAAGATTAATCTGTTCCAAAAACTTTGACCTGGTCACTCGTTTTGAAAATTTATGTCAAGATCCAGCATCCGAAGCAAGTTTCCATTGTCCATCCTTAGATGAATCATCCATGCAAGTTTGGTCCAGGTAGGGCTTATAGATTATTGGGAATAACCTGGTCGCTCATCTGGAAAATGTAGGTCACATCCAGCATCCAAAGCAAGTCTGGTAGTGTCCATCCCTAGATGCATCATCCATGCAAGTTTAGTCTGGGTAGGGCTTTTAGTTGTTTGGGAATGGACCTGCTCTAAAAAGTTTAACCTGGTCACTCATCTGGAAAATGTTGGTCAAATCCAGCATCCGAGGCAAGTCTGGTAGTGTCCATCCCTAGATGCATCATCCATGAAAGTTTAGTCTGGGTAGGGATTTTAGTTATTTGGAAATGGACCTGCTCCAAAAACTTTAACCTGGTCACTCATCTGACAATTGTTGGTCAGATCCAGCATCCGAAGCAAGTCTGGTAGTGTCCATCCCTAGATGCATCATCCTTGCAAGTTTGCTCCAGGTAGGGCTTATAGTTACTTGGGAATGGACCTGCTCTTAAAACATTAACCGGGACGCTGATGCTAACTCCGACACCAAAGCCAGGGGTATAGCATAAGGCCTATCTTTGACCAATATTTTTTTATAAATTGTATATCATACATGGGATTTACTTTATAAAGGTCGGGATCTAGTAGCTTTTATTGCAGCATTTTATTCAATTTAAGAATCAGTGAATCAGTTGTACAAGACATACCCCCAAAGCTCTCTAATTTACAACATACCCCAAAGCTCTCTAATTTTGGTGGTGTTTTATCCTCCTCTGCTTTGTAATTATCAATCAGTTTTTTCCTTATTATTGGTGTTTCAAACTCCCACAGTCTTTTCTTATACAGTGTTTTCTTTATTTTTGCAAATATAAGATCAACTTCAAGAGTAACAAGTCCATACAGTCTTAATTTTACAGGCCTGAGTCTTAAATACATCTGCAATCTAAAATATTTAAAAAGAAATTAATACATGTATTGCCTTTTTAGAGTAAAAATTGAAACAAGACCAATATGTTAGCAGAAAAAATCATGCAGGAAATTAGCAAAATACATGTACAATATTTTTTTATCAGAAGATAATGTAACATTTATAAAGAAATTTTATAAGCTGTTACAAACTCATTCCCTCATCATAAGATTGATACTACTTAGAAATATTGATATAGTATGCATGGTCAGGCATTATTTTGTTTAAAGAAAAATGGATTCATTTCATTTAACATTTTCTTAAAACAAACAATTTACCTAACGTCTAGTGGAAACTTATTGAAAGTAACTTCAGCTTTTGTTGGAAAACCTGTGTCCATTATATATCCGACAAGTTTTAGTTTACCATACAGTACATATCCTATGCCCAGCTCTCCCCATACAGCCAGGCCTCCAAAAGGTTCTACCTCTACAAATCCCTTCATTTCCAGTACCTTAGCTCCAACTATAAACTTTACACCAAAGTAATAGTCTACTCCAAATCCTATGAGCAAAATAATAAAGGATAAAAAAAGTTATTTTCAGTTCAAAAATAAGCAATATTAGGATAAATTGTATGTATTTTTGTACAGTACAAAGAAATCTTAATGATGATGATTACAGGTAAAGTTTCTTGTCATCAAAATCTCATAAAACCTTGTTTACTATGAGTATAATATTAATTGTGTTCACAAATAAATTTCTTTCAACATGTAACACTACAGTTCTTGCATTTGTTGAGGAGTTTTCAACAAGGTATGATGTCACAAGAGAAAAAGAAAAAAATTGATGGAAAAGCTCAGGTTGGTTAAAAGTTTTGTGTCAGAGTTTAAAATACTAGGGACCAAACATATTTTTGTCATTTGGCCTTACGCAAAAAAAAAACTTTCTGCAAACCTATTTAAACACCACAAATGTTCACTCACCAAATTTCATTGTAATAAATCCTCCAACAAAAAATATTCTTTCAATTGAAAGTAATTGATCCTGCTTTTTGGGAAGACTGAAATCTCCTTTAAGCACCAAGTCAAAGTTCTTAAATATGCTGTCATCATCACTAAATACCTTGCTTATGAATTCTGAGTACTAAAATAGAGGAAAGAAGACAATTTCCTTATTTAATGCTAAGACAAAAACTTTAAAACTTAAGATTCTCTTTTTTAATCTGGTCTGCAATACTGTGAAAATATTACTCACAAGAGCTTTTGCCAAGTCTTGTATGCTTTTCATCAGTTCAAATACTTTCAAAGGATCAATGTTCTTCAGATGTAGTAGTGCTTCCAAATCCCCAATGGTCATACACGCCAGTTTCATCCCAAGTAACTTTGTACCTACAGTAGTAAGGCCTCCACCTACTACATATGACTGCTTACTAACACTTGAAACTGTTGTTGATTCACTCATCATAGCTGTGATTGCATCTCCTAGAAGACAGATGTATTATTACAATTAATTAAATGATGAAAGGTTCTTTCAAATAACAACAAAACCTGTTTTGAAAGCTGTACAAATTACTGTACATGTACATAAGTTGGCATATTCAAAATTTAGTGCAATTACTGGGTATGGAGTTGTTGGTGTAATCATGAATAAGCGATTCACATGTCCTTGCCTATATTGTATATCTATTAATGATTTCTTAGTGGTATTCATGAATTAGCACATTCTTGACTGCGCCAAAGCTGCAAAAATATGAAGCCCTCTTTTTTAAGTACATATACAGTACCTAAAAAGGGCCGGGGGGGGGGGGGGGGGGGGGGGCAAAATTAGTCAGGTAATTTGTCCCAAGCCTAAGGACACTCATTAAAGTATTTGAGATATTAACCAAAAAATATAGTTAGTGGTGCTGAACCTTTCATCTTAAATCAATCTCATTTCAGTTTAGGCTATCATAGTGTAAAGATGAATTTAGAACCATTTCACAAATACATTACACAAATAAGTGTGATTTTGTCCCCAAATTCTTAAAGGTGGATCTAGTAAGTTAGAGGTAACATACACATGTAAAGAAGATTTTTTATGATTATACATTCATTTTACTTTTGCTCCACCCCCTTGATCTGAGAAACTGCTGAATTCTTCTGGAAAACTGTCTCTCTTGCTAAATTACAAGCATATTTAACAAATTCAATGTCTTACCACCCTGAACTGTTATAGAAGTATCACTTTCTTCTGTAACTTTGATGGTAAATGGATTCCCAGAGCCCAGAGCTTGTACTTGAGACTTGATTCCAGTTGAAGCATCATCATTAGATAAAGCTGTTGCTGCCAAGTTGGTCAATTTTTCTATTCGCTGTGATTAAACAAGTAATATAACTGAATTTCTCAAAATTTCCTTATCACATGTACATCTATCACATACATCTATCATAAAATTCATCTTTTATTTTTTTCTTGTTTTTTTTTTTCATTCCTGTAGTCAGAAACAGAAGCCTATTCACTAGGAGAGAAGAACAGAAATGAGTATATTGCACTTACACTTTTCTCTTTTACCCTTTCTTGAAATGAATCAAATAGTTCACTTGATGCATTAGCTTCCAGAAGAGCCCTAATGCCTTCTATGAACTTTGCAGGATCCAAGCTTTAATAAAACCAATGAACCATAATAAAACCAAGTCAAAACAAAGTTCAAAATATTAAAACCATTAGATTATATGTCACCTCCTTTCACCTTTAATTCTTATAACTAACATTGGGTCAGATTTAATTCATATTCTCAGCTTAAAAACAAAGCCTTGTGTATAATAAGCTAACTCAAAGTTTATTTAATTGAGCCTCACACAAGCTTATAAACAGACAAATCTTTTAACTTTAATTGTGGACAATGAAATTACTTGGATAGGTCCACAGATCTCTTCCTTCTTCTTCTCCTACCAGTACCACATTCTGATGGAATTATTCTGGTTGTATTATGGTCCATAACACTAAAAGTGACTAGTCCTGAATTTTCAGTACCGATGCCTGCTACTATCAGTTTTACACCAATTGCATAATTTGCCCCATTTTTGGTTTTGGTGTAATTCACTTGGAAGACTGCAGGTGATCCAATAATCTCAGAGTATTCTAAGCCTGCAGGACAAAAATTTGAAATGAGAGATTAAAGATTTTTACCAGATGAAATAAAATCAATACCAGGTATCACATAGTATTGAATCTTTTAGTTCAATCGTGCTTTCAGCTCAGAAAGGTCAAGACAAACTCAATGAATATCGAAGCAGTGACCATACCATCAGTGAGAGCTGTAAGGGATTTCATAACTTTTTTTGTTTCCACTTGATATTCTATGTTGGTGCAGTCAATTCTGGCCATGAAGTACACACTTCTATTTCCAAGATTAAAACTGTTCTCCAGACAGCATTCTATCCCACTACAGTCTGACAGGTACTGGCAGTGTTTTTGCATTTCCATAGGAATGCCTTCAATTTTTGTATTTTCACAACCTGAGAAAAAACAATGAAGATAAAAATTGTTTGGGGGGAAATCAATTAGAAATAGGTTTAACAAATCCCCTAAAACAGCTTTGAAAATGTGAAAGGCAACATCATTTAAGGGGAAAAATATTAAAAATCACAAATTTCATTCTTTTATCAATTACCAAAACTATAACAAGCAGTGTAATGTAATTAATTAAAACTGACCTGAGAGATCCAAGTTGAAAGATTTACACTGAATTGGCTTCCAAAAATCAAAAGTAACACCTACAAAAAGACTTCTGAATTATAACACTTGAATAAGTCAAATTTTCCACCAGGATTTTTTACTCCTCAATTCTTTTGGCATATAGACAAATCACCACAAAATTAATATTAAATTTTAAATTCAAATTTTGAGGGGGTGTGCAGTGTGTGATTTTGTGTGGCTTGCAATGTCCAAAATGTGCCATAAGCCATATGTGCATGTATACAGTGATGTCCTTGTTAATCTAGCTGATTCCCCTTCATAATGATTTAAGTATATTTCAAATCAGTAATCCAGGCGGTTCATTATAATCCTATAGGTTTAGATTTCAAGCAATCTATAGATTGCTTGAAAACAAATATCCAATTAACCAGGATCAAGTAATCATTATATATTTTGAAAGGAAAAAAAATTCAGAGTACCATAAAATAGAAAATATCTTGCAACTGTCAAAAAAAATCATGTAAATTAATTGACAAAATTAGGTCTGTCACCTAGAAACTGCAATGAAATTTTAGTAAAAATCAAATGAAAATTCGTTAAATTGTTGATTAAAGATTGTTTTTATTGTAAGAAAAAATACTGAAAAATACCATCAAACACATAGCATTAAATCATTTTAAAAGTTTACCCCCCATGTTTCTTTTTCCTTTAATTAAATTTTGAAGAAAAGAGAGAGATAGATCTGACCTAACATAGTGTAAAATAATCCGATACAGATTAAGATATATGTTTTCTATTATGTACAAATTATCCAGCAGAATTTGTTCTAAGTTAAGATCTTATATTTAAAAAAAAAAAGGGAAGTATCATCAAATTAAATATTTTATCAATTTGGTTTTTACCTTCTATAGCCACATCTCCAGTGCTAATATTACAATCTTGATAAGCAAGGAGAAGGTCATGGAAAATTGTGATATTGATACTGCAATTGCCTTGTTCAAAACACATCTTTATGCGACCATCAATTCTGAACCTTTTTTCTGATACAACATTAGTAACATGATAGCTGAAAAAAGAATTCAGTTTATGTTAGTACATTGAAAAGACATTTCACTTCTATCAATATTAACCTAGATTATTGTTACTACAAAAAAGCTATAGAGCTGTCCCAACTTTACCAAATGGGAAACACTCAGAACAGATTTGGGATAATTATCAGTAAGCTGCAGAAAACTATAATTTTCAAGAAATTAAATTAGATCATCTTGCCATTTCATTGGACCTTATAAAATCGAGTGAAGGTTATTGTTGTCATTAAGGAGTATATCTTTGTCATGTGTGAGCTATATCATACAAGTGTATCATAAGCAGCATTATTTCTTTGCCTGGACACAAATGGATGACGAGACAGATTAAGAGACTGATGAACACAGTGATTTCTCTATATCCCCGTTCTTTCTTGGGGAAGAAATAAATGTGTACCGGTACTTTAAATTTGTACTGTATGTGAGAAATGTTGAATTTTTGCAAATTAATTCTTGTGAAAAATTATTTGGGTATTTAAGTAACGGTAGTTTTTTCAATCATAAAAATATCTTGTACATTGGCAAATTATTTCAAACTAATAAATCGCAAATAAATTTGTATTGAATAATAGTTAGTTTGCAGACAAGAGTAAGCTTACCAGAAATTTTATACCAATTTAAAGCAAAACATGAAATTTTGAAATGATGTATTTCGAAATTTCATTTTGGTTTGTGATATCCAAGAGACATCATTAAAGAAAATGAAAATCATAAATTATATTACCCAAACAACACAACACCATGGATTCCCTGCTCTTCCATTTTCCCTGAAAACAAATTAATTATCAACATTCATTCTCTGAACAGACATTTATAATATTATATAATTACCATGTTTAGAAACCTTGATATAAATTTCTCATTTACAGCAATTTGTCAAACCTTACCATAGTCATAACTGAACAAGTTGTGGATGACTTTGAGATTGTCAATAGCTCCTTCCATCTGATAGCTGCATGTGTTTATCAAAAGTTCAACTTGAGCATGTCTTTGAACAGGAGCAATGTAAACACAGCAAGACACCCTGTCACAGGATGAGGGAATATGACAAAGGACCTGATCTCTGTTTGTGATGGTTGTAAGAGTATGGTTGGGAAACTTTAAACACTCTAAAGTAGAAAGAAGAAACGCCTTTTTATAGTTGCATAAACAAGCAAATTCAAAGAATTGTGGTCCCCTGCTTTTGGTTTCTTTGTGGGTGAGAATTTATCTTTTATGACATATTGTGTGTAATATGAACATCCTATCATATGTCATTTATTTAGAAAGTAACATTGAAGTTGATTTTTTTAAGGATGAAAACCCTAATCCTGACCGTTAAAAAATTATGGCCAAAGTAAAAAGTTTTTTAAAAGTACGTCAACTCCAAGGTCGAGATCGAAGGGTCAAAATTGTTGATATCCAATGAAAGGCTTTCTCACAAGGAATACATATGTAAAGTATGAAAGCCCTAGCCCTTACTGTTCAAAATTTATGGTCAAGATTAAAGTTTTTTCATAAGTACGTAAATCTCCAAGGTCCATGTCAAAAGTTCAAGGTTGTTGTTATCCAATGAAAGGACTTGCCACAAAGAATATATATTTTAAATATAATAGTCCTAGTATTTACCGTTCAAAAGTTGTGACCAAAGTTAAAGTTTTTTTGAAAAAGTAGTTAAAACTCCAATGTCAAGGTCAAAGGGTAAAAGTTGTTGGTATCCAATGAAAGGTCTTCTCAAAAGGAAAACATATGTGAAGTACGAAAGCCCTAGCCCCCACCATTCAAAAGTTATGGTCAAGGTTAAAGATTTTTCATAAGTACGTAAAATCTCCAAGGTCAAGGTCAAAAGGTCAAGGTTTTGATATCCAATGAAATGTCTTGCCACAAGGAATACATATGTGAAATATAAAAGTCCAACTATCTACTGTTTAAAAGTTGTGACCAAGGTTAAAGTTTTTAAAAAGTATTTAAAACTCCAAGGTCAAGGTCAAAGGGTAAAAGTTATTGGTATCCAATGAAAGGTCTTCTCACAGGGATTACATATGTGAAGTAAGAAAGCCTTAGTCCTCACCGTTCAAAAGTTATGGTCAAGGTTAAAGTTTTTTCATAAGTACTTAAATCTCCAAGGTCAAGGTCAAAAGGTCAAGGTTGTTGTTATCCAATGAAAGGTTTTGCCACAAACAATACATATGTGAAATATGAAAGTCCTAGTACCTTCCATTCAAAAGTTATGGTCAAAGTAAAAGTTTGAAATTTTTGTGTAAAAGTGGGTCAAACTCCAAGGTCAAGGTTAAAAGGTCAAATTTGGTGATACCCAAAGAAAGATCTTGTCTCAAGAAATACACATGTGAAATATGAAAGTCATAGCTCCACTAAATCAAAAGTTATGGGCAAGGTTAAAGTTTTTGTGACGGACAGACTGACAGACTGACGGACAGACAGACAGACAGACAGACGAATGAGATTTAATGTCCCCTCACTTTCGCAAAAGCGGGGGACAACAAAGAAAAATTAAAAAGTACCAGAAAAAAAATCTCTGTGAATGATGAAACCCTGAAATCATAGCACTACCACTATATATTATACATGTATATACCATTGTTCCATCCATTTCCTGCAGCTGCTCCATACACTGTGTCAGACAGAGAGCACCTGTCTGTAGAATCCAGGAAGTGGTCCAGTCCTAGTTCTGTCAGGAGATCACTGGCCTGGGGCACAGTCATGTCCTCTACACTGGGTATAGAACGAGATGCCAGCCAAGCACTGAGGGAAAAGTCTGAAAAAGATTTAAAATAATAATATGCCAGAAAAAAAACATCTTTAGCTAGTGGCCTTGAACTTGTTCAAATAAGCATGGGTCAAAGGTGAAAATATTACAGACAACAGATGTACGTGTGATCTGAAAAGCTCACTTGACCCTTCAGCTCAGGTTAGCTAAAAACTTGTGTGTGCAACAAATTATCATATAGGAATAAACATACTAGAATTCAAAAATTCTCCTTGATTTGTGCAAGTTTTCATGTCAAATTTGGTCTGGTTCAAAACGGTTATTATTTGGTCACATCCAGCAGGTTCAAAGCATGCAGCAGTTGTAAGGTGAATGTTGTATTTCTTGGCTACACTATCCTTTGTTATTGTATATCTACAGTACAAAGATATTAATAGCTTTAATATATATCATTCAGTAATAATCAAATTTGTACAGCATTCAATAGAGAAATTTAATCAACAAGCCACCTGCACATTTATATCACTGACCTGATTTCAAAAATCCCTCTTAGTGTAAACTTTTGTTCACTTCCTGGAATTAAAGCAAGTGATGTGAAATAAAATAACATACATGTATAAATAAAATTGTATATGTCTATTTATTTCAGCATAGGCATGAATTCAAAAATCAATTTATAAAACCAAAAAGAGAAAGTTTTCTTTATAAGGAAATACATAACAAAAGCAGACTGTACATACCAAAACCAAAATCATGCAGATACACTGTATGCTGTATTCTTTCTATTGTCAATTTTAATAAATTATTGCATTCTTCAAACTCTAAAGCAACTTCAAGAGATCTGTTGTTGAATTTATTGATATCCATACAACATGTAATAGCTGTGCAAGATACATGTAAATGGCATATTATTTCTGTTGGAAGGGGAGGTGTGTAGATAGTAGACCCACAATCTAAAAAAAAAAAAATAAGCATGTAAAATTAAACATTTATGGGCCTCGTACAATATATTCTGTATATCTTTTAAAAGCAAATTTTTGTAAATTAAAATTTCTGCAGTGGCAAGAAAAAAATTAAACAATTACCATTCACCCATCCATTGACTGGGGACTTGGATGTATACTGCGAGTCTAATGTTCGGTCACATGGTGTTCCTTTCATCATATTAGACATACTCCTATCTTCTAGAACCAGATACTCCGCATATTTTGGCAGACGTGAAATGGTTGAATTTAATCCAATATCGTTCAACCATTTTTGTAGTGAAAATCCTGTGTCTGTAAAATTTAATGCATATCTATTTAAAAATCAAAATTATCTAAACATATAAAATCTAACTGTTGCAGAAAATACGTATAATTGAAGAAACTTAAGTTGAGATTTCAGTAAAAGTTACAGAGAGATATTTTAACCCAAATTCAAAAATATCTTTAGATGAAAACATGAACATAGTTTGGGGATTTTTTCTCATCCTTGGAGGGCTTTTCATAGTAAAAAAAATTGAAAAATTTAATTATATATCAAACCTAAAAGACTTGAAGTCCAGTCACAACTGCCTTTAGGAAAAACAGCATTTTGTAGGATAGTAAAATCCAATTCACAACTGCTGCTACTTTCAAAACAAAGAGCTATACCAAGATTCATTGCATAACTCTTCCGGTGTACCAAATTATAGAGATTCAGTCTACAAAAAAAATGTTATAATCTGAACTTGTCCTGCAAGATTTACATTTTTGAGCATTTATTCTTATCTAGTAAAAAATTATGAAAGTTCATATATTTTTAAATTACCCTTGGTGTTAATTTACTTGCTAAAAGCTGGCTTACCTTACTCTCAGCATACCAACAAGACTGTACTCGTATGCATTTCCTAAAACAAAATTATAATAATAAAACCATTGACTTTAAAGAATTTTCCTTTTTCTTAAAAAATTATGAAAGAAAAATTTGAATTTTTAAACATTTTAATCAAATTCATTTACCAAAATGAAAGTCAAGAAGATCAACTTTGATGGTCAGCCTCTCAAGTTTGATGAGCATAATCTGGGAGCAGGGATCAAGACTGACAACAACCTGGAAACTCCTTCTGATGCTTTCTGCATTCATACAACACTGTATCTCATTACAGAAGCTGGACATATGACAGGTCACTGGAAGTCCAGTTAAATTGCCTACAGTGACATCTCCAGGACAATCTACAATAATAGTAAAGAGTAATCAAAAAGAAGAAAAACTTACTAGTATTTCTATAAAAAGAAATATACAGTCATTAAAATTTATACAAACCGATAAATAATTAAATAAAAGTGCCTGATTTGTCAGATTACCAAACTAAGAAATAAATTTGTATGACATTGAGCAACTGCTTAATTTATCTATCTGTCAAGAAACAACTAGTTGGACACAAAAATGAGACCAAAAGTGAATACAAGGTACTTCATATTACATTTTAGAGGCCATGCATACTCATACTTATTTTTAATTTGTGTTCACTTACGATTGGTCCAACCATTAACAGCAGATGAGTAGATTTCTGAGTCTAGGCCACACGAGTCAGACAGTAAATATCTAGCAGCTCTCATTTCTTTCATAAGCTCAGCAGATTGGGAGTCCGATAGAGGAGTGGTGTAGCCATTGTTGGTCATCCAAGCCGAACCAGAGAAATCTAAAGAATGCATATATATAGTCATATTTTTCACAGGTATGAATAATATATAAAGTTATCTATGTTGTATGGTCTTTATAATTACTTTATCCAGGGCAAGTTAAAATGATGCATTTATTTGCCAAGCAAATATACCGTAAATCTGGAAATTTTTACGTCGATTTATTTTTGCGAATTTGGGTCAGAAAGCTGTTGATTAATTTTTACGCTTCAAATTTTTGCGAATTGTCACTGGTGCTAAAAATAAAAATCACTGAAGATTTTCATATCAGGTTATGTTTCAAATAATATGCCCAGTTAGAATACCACCAATATACTCGAAACGTTGCAAGCGATTGCAAAATCGCTCCGAAACAATTTTGATAAAAATACAAAAGGATTTGTGCTGGAAAAAAAATTCTAAATCAATTATAACAAACATTTTAGTGGTTGCCTTTTAACCTAAAGAATAATCCAAATGAAGAAAAAATATAACTACTTTTCTCAACGTTTGTTTTTTTTTTCTCACCTAAAATTTACACACCGCGTTTACATTTGGAACTTTCTAGTAAATACACCGAGTTTGAGTTATCGCCCGTGTTGATACACGGTTAGATAAAATGACAGTTCTCTCGTTATTGGCAAATTAATTGATGAAAATAATTTAAATAGGGGTATACCGCCTCAGTGCTTGTCAAATCATCGGACGATATTGCATATAATGAGGGCAATTTACTCTCACGGGTAATTAACTTGTAGTTATATAGTAGACTAGTGTACCGGGTAAACAGGTTTCTTTTAAAAATGACCAGTGCTTACCGACGCCTATTCCCTGAGTTAAAAAAGACACGAGTTCTCAGAAAAAAATTCTTCACATGTTGATTTATTTTTAAGAAAAATATTTTTGCGAATGCAATGCATGCGCAAATTTGCTAAAAATTTATCTACAGTAAAAATTTCCAGATTTACGGTACATCATTTAAATGAGTTCAATATTACTATATATTTTTTTTTTTTTGACTTTGTTTTGCAAAAAATTGAAACAAGGTTTTGATAAAGATTTTTTATATATTTTTTTTTTTACCAATTGAAAAATTTATTATGCAAGACTTTTTGTGCATTTCAATTTACTTCTCTATGGCAAAATTGAGTATTTGCAGAGTAATAGAATATCATGTATGGTCATTTTCTTCAAAAACTACTAGTATAGATCTCGGAATTATTTCTTTGTTTATATATTATTGGTTTCTTTAAAGTGGCAATATCACACATCTCTTCAAAAACAGACTTGTTAAAATTTTCCTATAGGATTTGGAATTTTTTTTTCATACTAATAAATGTATACTCTTTCAGAAAATTACAAATTTTCAAGTAAATAATTCTGATTATTTCATTAAAATTAATAATTATTTATGGTACATAAATATATACATTGCAACGTGTTCGAGGTTCCACATTCCATGCTATACACGCACATGACGCATGCATATAGCTTTCATAAACAAAACAGCATGGTAAGAGAGGGAAGCCCGGTAGGCCTGCTACATTGACAATTAAGTCGACCAAAACGAAAAACAAAACCCAAAATAGGGATTGAAATTAAAAAACAACTTTCCTGACAAAAATTTAGTTTGGAAATTAATGTAATCATTGGATGAAGAAGAAAGGGGACCTCGGCGACATTCACGTGTGGCTCGCGAAGGTTCTACCCTACAGATTTGTTGATATACATGCTATCATTTACCGTATCTCCATAGCTTTCAAAGAAAAAAAAAATCAGTGTAAACTCAACATAAAAATGCACTTATGACATATAAAAATTATTGCCATTTGAAGTGCAAATTGTATTAGAACTGCAGAAAGATATTTTGTTTGACATTTTGCCGTGATGACGTATAATTTGGTGGATTTTCCTTTCCTGCACCCCAATACACAAAACGTCAACATTTGTACTTAATCATGTTAAATTTGTCTAAATGCAGACTGAAATGTTAATTATTATTAATTTACCGGAGAGTTAAGATATTTTGACTGAGAATTGCTTTTACCTAATATTCCATTATAATTGTAAACCCTACATTGTGTGCACGTGCCATTTTAGAATTCACTTGGTACGATCTAAGTTGTACGACCCTTGATTTTCCGGCAGATTCTAATTACGTTAATTTTGTATGAGGGGAGAATATTTATTTTTCTCAAAATGCTTACTTCAACTTTTTACCTTATTCCTGAATGATATATTAGGTAAATTTGTTTGAAAAAGCACACGATTTGCAGCTGTATTGCCGCTTTAATTTTGTATTGCTCCCTCATTTAATACATGTCAGGCTTGATCCATATATATTATTATAACAGTAACTTGATCTGAAGGGTCGTATCATGTCGAGTTGACAGGCGTGGATCATCAGATCTAACGAGAAGCTTTGCGTCTCGTTAGATCTGATGATCCGCGCCTGTCAACTCGACATGATACGTCTAACCATCTCGTAAGATCTGATGATCCGCGCCTGTCAACTCGACATGATACGACCCTTCTGATCAAGTTACTGTTATAATGATAAATTTATTATATACCCCCTCATAACTAGCAAAACATAGTAAAAGAAAACTTTAGAGATCAATTGCATAACATTTATCCATAAAACAAAGCATAATAATAAGGGACTTTTTAACGCGCAAGAAAAATAACGTCATATTTCTGCGTACTATGTCATCAGTTTCAGAGAGTGGTGATATGGATTCAGAAAACCACAGTGTGGTACATGAATCTGAGGTACAATTTTACTGCAACATGAAAAGGAATGTACTTTCCTTCTTTGGTTTGAGATAATAGTAAAATGTGATAAAAGAAGGGGTTTTTTTGTCTATACAGAACCGTTCACTTAGTTAACTGCAGAAAGAAGGAATAGTGAAGTCTGGTCATTGAAAAGTTCAAGTTCAGAAGATAACTAGAACTGTCCAAAAGGGACAAAATGCCCCCTGCTGGGTTTTTCAGAGGTGCCAAATCATGAATATTTTATGGATCCAAGGGAAAAGAAAAAAGCTAAAACATTTTTAGTGCAAATGTAATTGCTCATTATATCTTTTCTGAATGAAATGAAGGTGCAGCCTAATAAAAAAAAAAAGACCAAAGATAAAGACCAGGCACGAATTACGAACTTTTTCTGTCAGTGACCTTACAGATCACTCAGGTCATAAGCAATCTTTGTGTAAAATGTGAACTCAACATGTTGACAGATATGGACCAGATATGAATTATGATTTTTTTTTCTGTCTGTGTCCTTGAACTTGCACAAATGACCTTGGGTCAAAATCATGACACGCCCTCAGGTCATAAGCAATCTTTGTAAAACAGGAACTTACAAAGTTTTTCCATAAGAAAGATATGAACTAAACATGAATTATGAACTTTTTCTTTCAGTGACCTTGAACTTGCACAGATGACCTTGGGTCAAGATCATGACAAACCCTTATGTCATGAGGAATCTTTGTGTGAAATGGGAACTTACCAAGTTTATCCATAAGAAAGATATGGACCGGATACATATTAATAACTTTTTCTTTCAGTGACCTTGAACTTCCCAAAATGACCTTGGGTCAAGGTCATGACACACCCTTAGGTCACAAGGGATCTTTGTGTGAAGTAGTAGATTCTAATGTTCCTCAAAAAGAAAGATATGGACCGGACACGTTTGCACAGACAGCTGGACAGACAGACAGACAGATGGACGTACCAGATGATTACTATATACCCCCCAAACTTTGTTTGCTGGGGGTATAATGACACAATGGGATAGCTCTCGACTAACTAAAGTGTATTTTATTATAGGAGGTTTGATTCAGATCTCTTTAAAAGTGAAGGTTGAGGTCAAAAGAAGAACAAAGTCATGAGGAAAGTCAAGTGAAGGTTGAGGTCAAAATTAAAGAAGAACAAAGTCATGAGGAAAGTCAAGGTCAAAATTTATAACTGATTTAGATTGCACTTACCAATAAGAAGCTTTGTATAAAGTCACAGGGAAGGTCAAAGTTATGACATTCTTGAATAGTTCTTAACAATTTGTACATGTGGAAAAAGTTTAATAAAAAGTAAACATCAGGAACAGTTTCTTTGAACATAAATTCAAAATGAGGAATGGTTATGGAGTCAACATCAAGGGGGAAGGACAAGCTCCCACCATTAATGTATCAGTGCAAGAAATGTTATAGATATATCATCTATAATTGATTTAAAAATGATTTAACACAAAATAAGGACTGATGGGGTCATATCACAGAAGGTAAAGATATAATGACATAGTTGAAAGTGTTAAACACAGAAGAAAAAAAATTTTAAAATAGTTGATTTGAAATTGAGCTAGACACAAAATAGGGAATAAAGACACCACAGGAAAGCTAGGGCAAAGTTAGAAGATTATCTATATTTATACCCGTACTAATCTTTTAAACATTAAGGTCATATACCTATAAATTTAGTGCCCCATATTATAAATTTTCATGTATTTTATTGAACATATCAGAGTTTTTGTTTCATGTTAAAATCCTGTTTTTATGAATCTTACAGCCAATATTAAGCCGAATTGTGTAAGCAACATCCGAAAAATTTTGAAACTACACTGCAAAAGGAAAATAAAATAGTACTTGAATTGACAAATCCCTCATTCCATTGACATGGTTGTTTAGGGAGCAGCATGTTGTTAAATATTGTGTAATTGGCTTCACATCCTGAGGTCTCTGTACAAACACTCAGCTTCACTGACATCACATACAACTTCTCTGCTAGCAAGTCCTCTATTCTGTAGCTAAAAAGAAACATTCAATTTTTTCTATAATAATAAATACATTCACCATTGACCAATATTCATTTCTTCAAATAATCAAATTAAAGAGATATCTTGGTGTATTGAGTTTTTTTTTTTTTTTTTTTTGACAGAAGAGAAATGCTTAGTATAAACCAATAATAGTTTTACACAATGTCATATATCAAAATTAATTAAAATCAGAAGTCTCTGATTAGGCTCTAGCTCTACTTGTCTGCATATATCGCCCATGCTGTTTGTATTACGGTATATGTTTAATGATCTTGAAATTGAGTTCATAAAGCAGGGTAACACGCCTACTGATTTGCAGCTACTAAGCCTTTATCTTTTAATGTATGCAGCTGACATGGTATTGTTTTCAGAATCAATTGATGAATTACAAAGCATGTTAAATACACTAGAGTTATATACGCACGAGTGGGGTCTAGATGTAAATGTATCAAAAACTAAAGTTGTTGTTTTTAGAAATGGTGGGAAAGTCCGCG
This sequence comes from Saccostrea cuccullata, assembly GCF_032062105.1. Classification (NCBI taxonomy): domain Eukaryota; kingdom Metazoa; phylum Mollusca; class Bivalvia; order Ostreida; family Ostreidae; genus Saccostrea; species Saccostrea cuccullata. Next base: position 853,095 of record NW_026926065.1, on the reverse strand, counting down.
CAAATGAAAAATGGGCTTATAAAGGTGAAAATATAGAAATAGTAGACCAATTTGTCTATTTAGGCATTGTGTTTAACTATAACTGTAATTAAATTCCTTATTGCTCAAAAACAATTAGCGACACAAGGTCGCAAAGCTTTGTTCACTCTTAAATCAACAATGAAGCAGCTTTATCTAAATCATTGTACGGTACTTTGTTTTCTATTTTTGATACCTATGTGTGTAGTATCTTAAACTATGAATGTGAAGTTTGGGGATCCCACAAAGGCCAGGACATTGAAAAGGTTCATCTTGAGTTTATATGATATGTACTCGGTGTCCGTAAAACTACAAACACGTCCATGTTGTACTTTGAGACAGGGCGTCTACCTATGTACCTTATTCGTATTTATCGAATGTTTAAATTCTGGTTTAAATTATTACAGTCTGAAAATTGTATATTAAGAGCTGCTTATGATTGGTCTTATTGTAGTTGTGAAAATGATAAGCAAAATTATCAAAGTTGGGCAAAATTTATCAAGGAGCAATTACATTGTTTGGGCGTTGGGTATATGTGGAAAGACCAAAGGAATCTGAATAGTCGTATTTATTATACTTCTGTTAAAATCTTTCCTATATAAAGTTCAGAAGGTAAAATAACTATTCTTCATAGTCTGAAAATTTCCCCGCACAGAAAGCTATACCCCGGGGTATAGTTTTTGCTACCCACCCCTCGGAAAATTTTCATGCAGTTTTCGCCGCCAATTTTAATTTCCATCGTTAAATCCATAGTCTGATGATGTCATAATGACTTCAGTAGCATTGTGACGTCATCAGGATTTCAGCTTATTCTTGCAGTATTATCTAACTCCAGAGAAAATTCAAACCTTAGAAATTATAATATACATCAGTATAATAAAACACTTATCCACTGGTTGTGAGTGAGATAGCTCTTTCATCAAACCCTTGACAGTAACTATTCCCTTCGGGCAAGCCCTCGGGGAATAGTTCCCTGTCGCGGGTTTGATAAAAGAGCTATCCAACTCACAACCATTGGATAAGTGTATACTGTCTGCCAATCATTCGTCAAAGACTTACTGATCACTTTATACAGACCCTATATAGCAAAATGCAGACAGAATCAAAATGTTATATTTATAAGCATTTAATTGACAATGTTTGCTTGCAATATTATTTAGAAAAATCGATACCAAAGGTGTACAAAAGATGTATTTCTAAAATGAGGTTGTCCTCGCATAATCTGTTTATTGAAACGGGTAGGCATAAAAATATAACAAGGGACAAAAGATTCTGTAAAATATGTACTACAGAAATTGAAGATGAATATCACTTTTTACTTGTATGCCCAATTTATTCAACATTGTGAACAAAGTTTTGAAAAAATATTATTGTTATAGGCCATCTATGTACAAATTAATACAGTTGCTAAGTGTGAATAATGTAAAAGAATTTTGTAATTTAGGGAAGTTTATCTATAAAGTCCTCGCACTTAGAAATGATTTAATAATGTAATGGTGTGTCATTTCCTGATTTGTTACTCCTATATTGTTAATGATTATATCTGCTATATTACATGTCATTCTCCATATGAACTGTAAAGACTGTTAATACGAGTATATATGTGCATGTTCCATAAGGATTTACAAGACTGACCAGCCATTATTTCCTTTATTTCATTTGTTTATATATTGTATAAATATAAAATACATGGTTACTGTCTTGAAATATAAGCGATATTTGGGCGAGGGTAAGAAAACGTGATAGAGGGCGAGGCTTGCCGAGCCCTCTTACGTTTTCGACCCGAGCCCAAATATCGCTTATATTTCAAGACAGTTATTATGTATTTTGTTTATCCTGCAACAAAATTTTACATTTGAACGTCCAAAACAAGCTATTTCCGACAGATTTAGGCACATCTCTGCAGTTGAAACTATGACGCCATGGCGTAAACATTGCAGTATACGTGACGTCACAATGCGCTTAGAACGTCGGAATACATGCACAAGGCTTTATTAGGGCAGTGACCGGATAAAGCTTTGGTTTATTAGGTTACCTTTATTAGGTCAATGCAAGGGGTAGTTGCAGGATAAATGCTATAAGACGTATGTCTTTTGCAAATAAAGAATTGAATTGAATTGAACAAAAGAAATCAAAAGCACTTAAATTTTAAACTTTGCAACAGGCAGCATGGACAGCAGTAAGTACCTAAGTGTAGTCTAATTATGAGCAAAGTTATATTGAAATCAGACCACAACTGTAGGAAGACTAGTGTTTTAAAGGTTTTTCACAGAAATGTCTAATTTTAGTAACCATGACAACACCATTCATCTAAATCAACAACTGATGCACTAGATCATGCATATTGTGTAGTTTACTTGTGTGTGCAAAGTTTTATAGAAAATCAGATAGAAATAAACTTTGCAACAGGCAGCATGGACAGCATTAAGTACCTAAGTGTAGTCTACTTATGTGCAAAGTTATATTGAAAGACCAAAACTGTATGAGGAATAGCATTTTAAAGAAATTTTCACAAAATTTTCTATTTTTAGTAACCATAGCGACATCATTCATGAAAAATGCACACACTAAATCATGTATCTTAGTGTAGACAACTTGTGTGCCCAGTTATATTTAAATCAGACCAAAACTGTAGGAGGAAAAGAGTTTGAGAGGAATTTCATTTTTAGTTACCATGGCAATATTCTTCATTGAAATCGAAAATAGATGCACCAAATTATGAACTTTAGTGTAGTCTACTTATGTGCTAAGTTATATTGAAATCAGACCAAAACTGTAGGAGGAGTAGCTTTTTAAAGGTATTTCATATAAATTTCTATTTTTAGTAACCATTCATCTAAATCAAAAATTAATGCACTACATTATGTATCTTAGAGTAGTCTACTATTATTGTGTTATGCCCAATACGTAGTATAATTAAAATCAGACCAAAACTGTAGGAGGAGTAGCATTTTGAAAAATTGTTTACAGACAGACGGATGGCTGAACAGCTAGCTAGATGGACAAATGACAGACACCTTACTATTGCATAAGCTTTTCTGGCCTATGACAAATAGAGCTAAAAAATCAAAATTAAAAATCTTACATAAGTTTTAAGATCCCAGCAAAGGAAAACAAACCATCATCTCCTTTAAAGAAAGAAAGGATGAACATAAATCGGAATTTAAAATGGCAATTATTAAATCTATACTAAATAATAAATTGTGCACATCTACATTGCTTTTTTGTGGGAATGCAGACTTTGTTATTCAAACTTAATTTGCCAACATCTGTTTTCTTACATGTCAGTATAACTAATTATTTAAGTTTAACTGGGGAGGTATTAAAAATAAATTATGAATTCACTGTTTTCATTCTAAATTTTAATTTTTTTCAATTGAGCTAATTTTGAAAAATATCTCATATTTTAGTCAGCCTGAATCTCTCATTTATTTTTTTTTATCATCTAGTGTTGATTGATCAATGAGAAAAAAACTTGTGATTTCTGACATTTTCATTCATAAACATACAGGTAAATAAAATACCTTGTATAAAGTTCTGTTCAGAATTTTACTCTGCATTTCACTTTCCTCTCAGTATAGTTCACATAAACTCAATAAAGACTATTGCAGACTATACTTACCAAATGTATACTGATTGAGTGACCTCTGGAAGCTGTACTTTTCTATTCCAATCTTGAGCATAAACTGACAAGGATCAATGGAGATGTAGGTATGGAATGACATGTCCAGTGAGGAGACATCTACACAACAGTCTACAGCGGTACAGAGGCTGGGTACATAACAGGTCACTCGTCTGGCGGAATCTAAGGTCAGTGGGTTGTTTTCCAGATCTACAGCCAACTGACACACTAAAAAGAATACTTGTTAAATTTACCTATACTCTATTCTTGACCCAAAAATTTTCTAAATCTTTGTATTTTTGGTAAAATTTCTGTAACTTTTTTCTCACAAAAAATTCCCCCATCTGAACACTTCCATGTTTACAGTACATTTTTTTTTCAAGTCACCTTGAACTTGCAAAAAAAGTGACCTGGTTCAAGAACATGACACCTTCTCTAGTCGCAATTAAGCAACCTTTGTGTGAAGCATGAACTTCAATCGTTTCTTAATTAAAAAGTTATGCACCAGAAATGAATTTTTCACTTTCTGTCAAATTCAATGACCTTGAACTTGCCATAATGACCTTATATTAAGGTTATGACATACCCTAAGTTCATAAGCATTATTTGTTTGAACCATTAACTTCTGATCATTTCACATAAAGTGTTAAGATCTGCATAAAAATTTTATGCTTTTTCTATCAGTGACCTCAGACTTGCAAGAATGACCTTGGGTCAAGGTTATGACACATACATAAGTTATATTTAAGTGAAATACATATGTACTTCAAACTTTTCATATGTACTTCCAACTTTTCTTCATAATAGACTGGAAATGATTTCTCACACTTGTACTATATTAGTGGAATACCTATACTGTGAGTAGGTGAAGGAAAAAGATAAACTTATTCTCTCAAATAAATCTCTTGCAATGAAGCACTGTGAAATCTTTGTTATCAAAGAGTTCATTTTCCATTACATTTCCTCACTGGAGAAAAATCTTTTATAATTGGACTGTCTACAAAAAGAGTCCCCTAAAAAAACACAAAGCAATGCATTGTCATATGGCTTAAATTCTGGAGCAAGCATCACACTGGTTACCAATTTCCATTATTAATTTTAAAAATAATTGGTTACCCATTTCCATTATTAAATATTTATATTTTCTATTTTCTTTTAAGAAAACCTTAATTTTTCTAGAGTCAGGTGGTTATGGCCTGGACATGACTGAAAGGATGAATAGTCAGACAGCTGGTCAGAAAGCTGGACAATTGATTCTTATATGTAACCCACCTTATATCTTTGCAAGGGGAAAGAAAACTAATAGCCATTTTTTGCGAACCACGATACAAAAAGCCTACTTTAACTTTGCATGCAATATTACTCACATTGTGAAGAACTAGAGGAATTGAGATTAAATCCTGTATTGGCTGAACTAAGCATGGTAGACGAATAAAATCCTTCTCCTCGTTTACACTGATCTGTTTCAATATACTGAGCAATGTCCAACTCTTCAAGCAGTAAATATTTAGCCCAGTCAGGAAGCTTTTCTCCATCTTGAATACTGTGCTCATTTTTCCAGCGACTCAATGAGAATGCTATTTAAAAATTATTTTAAGAAGATTAATTCCAAAATTATAAAAGATCTGGCTCAACATGGCCCATCTAAAATATCTTTAAAAAGGTTAAACTTTTCAATGGAAGGGCATAGAGCTAACTGGAAAGTTTATAGTTACCATATAAGAGGTAATTTAAGCGAGACAAAAATTAAGCGATTTCTCGTTAAAATATGGTACATGTATTTTATTTTTGGCAAGAAGCAATTTTAGCAATTTTAAAAGGCTCACTACGAAGATATAACAAATTAAACAGTTTATTTTTAGTGATATTTAATTTTAGCAACCTCAGAACCCTCGTTAATAATGCCAAAATTAAATCCTCTCTAAAAATTCTGCTTATACAGTATGGTTTTTTTTGCTGGAAACATATAATACCATTTCATGATTGTAAAAAAGGACATATGATTGTTAGGTATACTTACCTAGAGATTCATCCCAGTGGCAAAGTTGCTTGGGTAGCAAAGTTTCATTAAAAACTGTAGTAGTTTGGTAGCAATCTCCATCCGATTCAAAACAGAAACTGATGTTTAGGTTTACCAGATATAATCGCTCTCCATACATATCCTCTATAGAGAAGCTGAATTTACAAAAACAGAGCAATGAAGAATACAAGTTTTTAAAAAAGGCAATAAAGATGCTTTATTAAATTAAAAATTTTCCAATTTCATCTCCACAAAGTGTTGCAATGCAAAGAAAAATCTATAATGCCCATAAAAATGTTTGAAGAATTTTGTTAAAAATAAAAAGAACATTTACAGCCAGACTAGCATACTACTACAACAGATATACATGCTAATATCATTTGAAAACATTCACAATTTAGCAAACTTTGTCAGAAAGATTTATCTTAAACATGGCAAGACTAGGACATAATTGGTAGCATATTTCTTTTTAACCTTTGATCTGACAAGGTAAAAATACTGACTTGATCTGATGCTGTAACCATTTTCATCTTAACTAAATATAACAACTAAAATTTGTTTTGAAAAATTCAAATAAATAAATGCCATTGTTTAGGGTACATGTACAATTGACAAAGAGACAAATATAACCAAACATTATATGATAGTACATGTACCAAGAAATCTGCTCCAATGATCTTGAATGCTGATGCAGCCCAGGTATAAGACATAAGCTCTCCTAACATTGTTGTGATGTGAGCTAAATACTGTCTTTTATCATCAACAGAAATAAACCATTTAATTTACTTTATGTCTGACTCATTAATAAGCACAGACTTTGGAAATATCACATAATTTGCTAACAGACGGACAGAAAAAAGAATGATTAGTTTAGGTTTATATAATCTTTGTGAAGCAAATTAATCACTGTGACAGTAATGATTCAATAAACTTACTCCATTCTTGCCACTCCTCCAAGCCAATGTTTCTCAAGCTTTCCTGATTAAAAAAAGAAAATTTACAATTATTTTAATTAAATTTTGATATGGGTGTATTAAAATAATTATTTTACAAGAATTTTATTTCAAAAAGAGCAAACAACTAACCAAACTGGTAATCCACAAGTGATATATTTCTCCTGAACTTTTCAATTCCAACATTAAGGACTGAATTACAGGGATCGATGTTTAAGAAGGTCTTAAAGCTGTGCCTTACGAAGTCGACTTCAAGACAACATTCTGATGAGGTGCAATCATTCTTTAAATGACAAATGCCTCCCAAGATCCTAGGTTTTAGAACAGTTTTTATACATGCTACAAAAGTAAAACAAGAGATGTTTGTGAAACACTCATGCCCCAACCTCTTGGACATAAATAATAGGGTGCACAAGCCTTAATTACGGGCAGTATACATTAAAGGAAGTGTACTGGTATATGGAAATGAAAAAATCTGAATATCTATTTTCAATTTAGTATGTGCAACCTCTGCAAAGAAAATGAACGGGATTGTAAATTATTGGAATTTTTTTTAATCCAAGGGACATCTTCAGAAAAAATTGCTTGATCCAACCCAAAACAAAAAATCCTGGACTAGATATTTTAAGATTATAGAAAAAGAAATCTGTATATAAAATTTCATTTCAGTATGTCCAACCTCAGCAAAGAAAATGAACATAGACTATTGGTGGATAAAAATACACCTAATGACCAACAGAGAGAAGCAAAGCAATATAATCCCTTCCCTACTTCAGAGAGGGGCATAATAATAGATTTTGTATTCATATGAAGCAGAATTTGTGCAAAATCTTATGTGTGAAAAGAAGAAAACACTTGCTGAGGCCTTCAACTCACCATTTAGATATATATCGGCAACGTATTGTCAATTAACAATGGTAATTTCCTTTCCTATATATGTTGATATGATATATCCTGGTAAGCTTGAGATAAAAGATACCACAGAGTCTGACACATCTGTTTCATTCTTGGATATTGAAAAAGACGTTATTTGGTAATCTAACAATCAAGCTTTATGATAAACGTGATGACTTTTCTATTGTCAACTTCCCTTACTTATGCTGCAATATACCTTCATCATCTGCATATGGTGTTTATATATCTCAGTTGATTTGATACACAAGAGCATGCTCTATGTATTATCATTTTCTAAAACGAGGTAAATTATTGACAAACAAGTTGATGAAACAAAAATATCAGCAGTCTCATTCAAAGTCATCATGTCAGAAGTTCTTTGGTCGTTATAATGACCTTGTCTCCAAATACAATTTATCGAGTCAAATACTGACTGACATTTTTCATACCAATTGTTAGTCCATTATTTATGTACTGAATTGATGACGGATTTTTGCGTTATTTCCCGATCATGACAGGGAGAACATGGCAGGTGTGACCGGTCAGCAGAGGATGCTCACTCCTCTATGGCACCTGATCCCTTCTCTGATGTTTAAGAGGTCTAGTGTTTGCTCTGCTCTTATTTTGTATTGTTTTATGGAATTTGATATTGAATACTGTATGTTATCTCCATATCCTTCATTCTGGTACACTAGTAATCAAATGTATTTCTTACAAAGAACTTTTTTCGGTAATAACCAATATTTGCCCCCCAAATCAAACTTTGATGGAGATATATTTAATTAAGTTCTTAAACAGGGGAGTATATGCTGACTTCAAAGCACTGAATATTTTCATAAGTAATGACGCCATATGTACGTAATGACGTCACAAACATGACGTAAATTTCAGTTTTTTATGAATTTTACAGAAAAAGGAACACATTTCGTCGATATTTTGAGTAAAAGTCACCGAGCGCATGTGTGTTCAGGATCAATATTTTGATATAATGTGTAGAATGATAATATCAATGAAATATGTCAATACTGTTCCTGAACAAACTTGTGCTCTATAAATTTTAAAGCTAAAATTGTTGAAATTTTGTCCATTTTGTCCTCTTTCTGAAAAAGGATATAAAATCGGGACTAGTTTGTGACGTCATAAAAACAAAAATTGTGAATACACTGCTTTGACACTATAATATTTTCTGTTAATTTATATTTCTCATACAATTTATTGAATTCAGCACATTTCAGGAAGTTTTCAAAATATGACTTTTGTGGGGGCAAATATATGCAATATACCGCATATAGTTCTTTAAGTGCATAAAAGTTTAATAGAATATAGAAATTAAATTGAAAAGGTTTGTGAGATTTAATGTTTACATGAAGTCCATCCCTCAACAGCCATGGTAGATGTAGGACTGCACGAAGTTGTTTCGAAGTACTGAGATATGGACAGTTCATCTAACAGCTTAGACAATTTATAATCCTTATTCATCAGTTCTGTCAAATTTTTAAGTGAATTTTCCACCAGCCATGCATTCAAAGAAAAATCTAGAATAAAAGAAAGAAAATGAGCAAAATACAGATGAAACATTTTCCATAATATGAAGAATTATGAAATCATCTTTACTCACTTGTTTTGACAAATCCTCGATTCCAGGAGCAAATGGCCTTAGGGAATGCAGTTTTGTCCAGCACTGTAAACACCGAAGTTGACTTGCATTGAGGGTCTGTTGATTCATAGCAATCCATCACATCCATTGACACTAGATACAAGTTCTCCTCTGGGATATCTGATACACTGTATCTAAAATTGAAAGTACACACAAATAAAAGAACAGAAAAGCACCAAAATAAACAAATTTACCCTTCAAAAATATGAAACTTAATATTCATCCTTTTGATTCAAAACTCCTCTTACCTTATTCTGTATACTCCAAATAATTTGAACTCATGAATTTTTCCTGTGCAAAATGAAACAATGAAATGTAACAATGAAAACTGTCAGTAAATAAACCAACATTGTAGAACACATTATATCTCAATGTTTGTTTGTAAGCTCATAGTCTACAAATCAGTAGTTCATACTCACCCCACTGCATTCCAGCCAGAGTTTGGTTGTGGAAGACTTGTTCTATTTGTATGCTAAGGCTACTGGTACAGTGGTCAATGTTGAAGGAGATTTCATAGTTCCTCTTCAGAAGTGAAGCATGCACACAACATCTCACTCCAGTACAGGAGGATAACAGATCACAGTTTACACTAGGGTCCAGAGTGGGTAAGCTGATGTTCATTGCACAACCTGTTCAAAAAAAAATAATTTCAAAAACAATCTTTCAAATTAATAAAACAAATCTATAGTCTTATTAAAGCTCATTCAATGGTATAAGAGAAGTTGCAGATAAGAGATGGGTACCCCCAAGTGTAACAGAGAGACATTCAGATAGACAGATAAGCGCACAGATGGACACCCCCAACACTCAATACTAGTACCCTCCTGCTTTTCAAGCAGGGGGTTTAACAAGAGACCCAGGGATCCTGGCTCATCTGAACATATTGGCTAGAAAAAAGCATGCTTTGCTGTTCATGAGCAGCATTTTTTCCCCCTAAATTTTCCTATGTAAAAATTTGATCTACCATTGTTGCCACCCCTGGAGGTCATGTTTTGAAAAGAAAAACAAGAGGCCTATGGGCCACATCGCTCACCTGAGAAGCTTTGACCATTCTGTTCTTTACCAGATTTCCCCCTTGTTATACATAATGCATCCCCATCCTACCCCACTGATCATAATATAGACATTTTGAAATCTACACTACCCCATGATCCTTCCATGGGCACATATGTTTCAGCTTTTTTGGCCCAGTGGTTCCTGAGAAGAAGATTTTCAAAGATTTTTCCTATATATTTCTATGTAAAACTGATTCCCTATAATGGCCCCGCCCTTCCCCCGGGGGTCATGATTCCTACAATTTAGAATTTACACTACCCCAGAATGCTTCCACATAAGCTTCACTTTTTCTGGCCCAGTGGTTCTTGAGAAGAAGATTTTCAAAGATTTTTCCTATATATTTCTATATATATTCTTAAAAACTTTGATTCCCCATTGTGGCCCCGCCCTTCCCCCGGGGGTCATGATGTGAACAATTTAGAATCTACACTATACCAGGATGCTTCCACATAAGTTTCAGCTTTTCTGGCCCAGTGGTTCTTGAGAAGAAGATTTTCAAAGATTTTTCCTATATATTTTCTATATAAAACTTTGATTCCCCATTGTGGCCCCGCCCTTCCCCCGGGGGTCATGATTTGAACAATTTAGAATCTACACTACCCCAGGATGCTTCCACGTAAGTTTCAGCTTTACTGGCCCAGTGGTTCTTGAGAAGAAGATTTTATAATGACCCAACCCTATTTTTGTCTTTTCTTGATTATCTCCCCTTGCGAGGGGATATGTCCCTTCATTTTAACAATTTAAATTCCCCTTTACCTAAGGATGCTTTGTACCAAGTTTGGTCAAAATTGGCCCAGTGGTTCTTGAGAAGAAGTCGAAAATGTGAAAAGTTTACAGACGGACAGACAGACGGACGACGGACAAAATGTGATCAGAAAAGCTCACTTGAGCCTTCAGCTCAGGTGAGCTAAAAATGAATTTACACTACATGAGGATGCTTCCATATAAAAGTGACTTATGGTTTTGCTGTTCTTGAGAAGATTTTTAAATTTTTTTCCTATATATTATTATCATATAAAACTTAAGCCCCCCATTGTGTACTCACCCAAACTATGAAATTTAACCTGTTCACTCATCTGGAAAATGTACGTCAGATCCAGCATCTGAAGCAAGCCTGGTAGTATGCATCTTTAGATGTATCACCCATGCAAGTTTGATCAATATAGGGTTTATAGTTACTTTAGAATGGACCTGCACCAAAACTTTAACCTGTTCACTTATCTAGACAAGAGGCCCACAGGCCTTATAGGTCACCTGAGTATTGTGTAACAACTTTCAAACAATCAAATTTGGTTCATGTTTTAAACCAGAGGCCATTAAATTCACAATTTGCAATTTTGAAAGAGGCACCATTGCTTATCATAATTAAAAAACTTGGCATGCTTACTCTACTTATTCAATACCCAGAGGTAGATCTGAGTTACAAAGAGAAAATGTTCTTCCACTTTTTAACCAGTTGTGCACCTCACCCCAAAAGAACCACTGACCCTGGGGCCACATATTTCAAAATTTTGCAAATTTTATCATAAATGGTTGATTAATACCAAAGAGCAGATTTCAAAGCATTAATTTGTTTTCAGACTATGTAACTCCCCCCCCCACCCCACCCTTGACCCAGGAGGGGGGGGGGCATAAAAAATAATCATTTTGCTAGATGCACCTTTCTTCATTATAAATATATATACTTGGATCACTGGCATAAACCCAGAAGCAAAGGAAAATATTTTCAAAGAATTAATGTATTTTTACTGAATAATCAAAAGAGCCCTAACACCTGAACCCCTGATCCTGGGGCAATAAAATTCACAATTTTGGAAAAGGCACTTTTGCTTATCTTAACAATGTGCTTAGTTAGTTTGATTAATACTCAGAAGCAGAGAAGATTTTCAAAGAATAAATGAATTTTCACTATATAATCAATAGAGCCCGCCCTAACACTAGAACCCCTGACTCTGGGGCTATAAAATTTACACTTTTGGAAAAGGCACTCTTAAGCTTGCTCATCATAACTTTGTGCTTAATTAGTTTATTTAATACTCAGAAGCAGAAAAAAAGATTTTCAGAGAATAAATGCATTTTCACTATATAATCTATAGAGCCCCGCCCTAATACCAGAACCCCTGACCCTGGGGCCATAAAATTCACAAATCTGGAAGAGGCACTCTTGCTCATCATAACTATGTACTTAGCTAGTTTATTTAAAAAGCCAGAAGCAGAGAAGAAGATTTTCAAAGAATAAATTATAGAGTTATTTATAATAAAATATAGAGCCCCACCCTAACACTGGAACTCCTGACCCTGGGGCTATAAATTTACAATTTTGGAAAAGGCACTCTTGCTCATCATAACTATGTACTTAGTTCGTTTATTAAAAAATCCAGAAGCAGAAAAGAAGATTTTCAAAGAATAAATGCATTTTCACTATATAATCTATAGAGCCCCGCCCTAACACCAGAACCCCTGACCTTGGGGCCATAAAATTCAAAAATCTGGAAGAGGCACTCTTGCTCATCATAATTATGTACTTAGTTAGTTTATTTAAAAACCTGGAAGAAGAGAAGAAGATTTTCAAAGAATAAATGCATTTTCACTATATAATCTATAGAGCCCCACCCTAACACTGGAACTCCTGACCCTGGGGCTATAAATTTACAATTTTGGAAAAGGCACTCTTGCTCATCATAACTTTGTGCTTAATAGTTTATTTGATACTCAGAAGCAGTGAGGAAGATTTTCAGAGAATAAATGCATTTTCACTATATAATCTATAGAGCCCCACCCTAACACCAGAACCCCTGACCCAGGGCCATAAAATTCACAAATCTGGAAGAGGCACTCTTGCTCATCATAACTATGTACTTAGTTAGTTTATTTAATACCCAGAAGCAGAGAAGAAGATTTTCAAAGAAATAATGCATTTTCACTATATAATCTATAAAGCCCCGCCCTAGCACTGGAACCCCTGACCCTGGGGCCATGAATTTCACAATTTTGGCAGAGGACTCAATGCTTATTACTTTCATGCTAACAGTTTGCCTGCTTGATGTCCAGGAGTAAAGAAGAAGATTTTTAAAGATTGCAATAATTTTAGTGGTTTTGGCCCCACCCCTCAGGCCCGGGGGGGGGGGGGGGGGGGGGGGGGGTATGAAATTCACAATTTTTGTTCCCCTTCACCCATAGATGCTGCATACCAAATTTGGTTGAAATTGGTTTAGTGGTTTCAGAGAAGAAGCTGAAAATGTTCAAATGTTAACACACGACGCACGACAATGGGCGAAAACAGATAGCAATAGGTCACCTGAGTTACTCAGGTGACCTAAAAATGTAGGTCAGATGAAGCATCTGAAGCAAGCCTGATAGTATGCATCCTTAGATGTATCACCCATGCAAGTTTGGTCAACATAGGCAAGTTACTTGGAAATAAGACCTACACCAAAAACTGCACCAAAAATGTTAACCTTCTCCAAAAACATTAACCTTGTCATTTCTTAGTTGAAATTGCAGCATCTGTAACCTTGACTGACACAATGAAACACTCTTGAAGCATATTGCCAGCATATCTGATCAATGTAGGGCATAGAACTACTTAAAGGGAAAACTGCACCAAAATATTTAACCTGGGACGCCGACACTGACGCCGAATATTTCACATAACTCCCCCAACTTCGTTGAGGTGAGCTAAAATATATATTTGTTAATGTTAATTTCACCTCTTGTCCATCCCTTTGATATTTCTGATGAATTTTCAGGAGACAAAGTACACATTGGGTACTTGGAGTAGGCAGTTAAACCCAATTCTTCCATCAGCTGTGATATGTAAGGATTTTCTATTCCATCAAAAGACATATTTAGTCCATTGCTTAATTTCCATGTGTTTAGGGAGAAATCTATAAATAAATACAATCATCGATTAATTTAAGTCTCATAGATTAACTAGTCCATAAGTGATCATTTCAAAAACTAGAAAACAGAATAGTAATTTTTTGACAATAGTGAATACAAGTAGGATTTTATCAAGAACACTAACATATGGCTTAAATCATTCACAGATCAATATATATAAGGTCTGGTTAATTGTAAGCTTCAAACACCTTTGAGTTAGCTATTCATGCACCAGAAATATACAAATCTTAAAGCATTTTATGCTTTATGTGGGTTGAATTTTTATGAACATAATACATGCAAATCTCATTTAATCTTAGCAAAAATTAAAATGCAATGGATACACTATAATTATTATCCCTATAGATGCTGAAGGATACAGAAAAATGTTTTCCTCTATCAATTTGTTTGAGAAATTGACTAACAAATTCAAACAACTGGTAACATTTTGTCTGCTTTGTAAAAAGCATTTTTCCCCAAGAAATTTCACATAAATTAATATAAATATTTTCTGAATTGAAGATGAAAGTATTCATGACAACTCACAAACCTTGAATCTGGAAATTCCTTGACCAATCACACACAGCTTTTGGTATCAATGAATTTTTGAAAAGAACATGGTGGACTTCACAGTTCTCTGGCTCGTAACACTGACTGATGTTCATACTTAGAAGATACTTCTGATCATTGTAAAAATTGTGCATCAGTATGCTGAAAAAATAACATAGAATGTGACATAAACCATGTACCGAAAATACACTGACTGATGTTCATACTTAGAAGATACTTCTGATCATTGTAAAAATTGTGCATCAGTATGCTGAAAAAATAACATAGAATGTGACATAAACCATGTACCGAAAAATTTATTTTTTCTCAAAAGAGGTCATTGAAAAAAGACAGAATCTCCCAAGGTAGACGTCATCAAAAGTCAGCATTATGATTGATTGATGACTTGTACAGAAAGCTTTAAAGTTCTATTGCAGAAAATCCCTATGTTAAGTGAATAGTGTTGCCCTAATTATTATCTCATCTTTTCCTTGGGACAAACATTTGATATTTAGAAAGGATAGACATAGAGAAAAACTCTAGTCAGAAAAACTCATTTAAGTCTTTGTCTCAGATGAAGTAGACAGTGTAGAAAATCAATCAAAGATCTTTTTTTTAAAGTAAAATAATTTAAGAGAAAAAGACTAAATTTAAGTTTCTGTTTTTTCCCACACCTATCCAGCTAGTTATGCATGCATTTATAGTTACATACCTCATTTCATAAATTCCATACATATCAATTTTTAGTTGTTTGTCTGGAAACAAATTGAAGTTTAAAATTAAAATCATTGATTAAAGATAAGAAGAATGTCAAATTTGCATCTTCAACAGTTGACTTTATTAATGGTATGATATTTCAACATACCCCATTTCATGGTTAGAAGATTGATATCAAAATGAAGCTTTTCAATCTCTACTCTCATGTTGAATTTACAGGAATCAATACTTAGTCTAACTTCTATATTTCGAGACAACACACGGTCAAACATACAACAGGTAACTGTTGTACAGTTAGAAGTCAGGTAACAGTTGATTTTGTCAGAGGCTGTAAACTGGGTGATGCCATGAACCTTTCCACACACTGAAATTAATAACTTTATTTCACTTCTATCTTATATTCTAAACAAAAAGTCACAAACACTTCATAAGTGCATTTTTTTTCTTCAAATTTTGAAATGCGCTCTTGCAATTGCAAAGCATGATATTTATAGCATGAAAATATAATTATTCAACAAAAAAAAAGATCGCACAAGAATATTCATTAATTTTCTAATTTTACACATAAATTCTTTGCTGCTTTTTTTTTTTTTTTTTTAATAGTCTTTTTTAAAAGTATGATGAAAGTTCTCCTGAAAACTGAAATTGCATACCATCATTCCAGTAGTTTTTATGAAAAAAGTAATTTTCAGATTCTCTGCTACAAGAGTAGGGAGACAAATATTGTGAAATCAACAGATGTTCTTCCAGCAGAGCAGCATTTCCTTCTGATATTGCTGACATGTTGATGCTATGATCTGAAGTCCACTTAGCAAGGGAAAAGTCTACAAGTCAGTGAAGTTGAGAAGTCAACAAGTCATACAAGTTAATTTTAATGAGCATTAAGGTATAAAATCATTATGGACCATAAAAACTTTTGGAATGAATTCACCTTCAGTTCTTTATTTCTTATGAACTGAAAGAATGAGTAATGATTTTCCCTCAAACCACATCTTATGTAGATCTAGGTTATATGGCAGCAAAATAATGAAATTCAAATATATTGAAATAGCCAATTAATCTGATTAATCACTATCAGATAACATGAAACCCATCATTAATGTCCCTTTTTAGTTGCAGTTTGCAGTCAATAAAAATATGAATCAGTTACATTACTACAGATACAGTATACTACATTTAGTTTTTCAGCATACAGTTGCATTTGCAGTGATTTTAAGCTTATATCAACAAGACAAAGTTAAGCAAAGAAACTCTTCATGATCCCTACTTTCAACCAATTTTGCACAAAGAATTCCTGCTTACTCTTCTGAGCAAATCCAGTGGAAAGACTACAAATTCTTTTTGGTAAGAGAGCATGCTTGATGACATCTGTTTCAAACAAACAAGAGGCCCCTGGCTCCAAGCAAAATCTTATGTGAAGAGTAACTTGGAACTTCCTCTCCATTTTTAAATCATATACTTTGTATCTAAAGTTCAATTAGAACAACAATCAATGATACACATCCAAGAGTCCCCTTAAAAAGATTAATAATACCCATGCATAAATTTAAGTTTCCTTCACTAAATTTAATATCAAGTCTGGGAGAAAATTTAGCATTTAATTTTTTACAGCTGTGGCAGAATATACAGTAATTCCAAATACAGAAAACATATTAATAATAGATGTATTAGTTCGACACATGTTACCTGAGTTTAATAATATCCTTCCAATGGAAGTAGTTTTCTTGTCCTAGAAATAAAATTTATATGAAAGTTAGCTGTATAGTGATAAAATATTAAATACGATTGAAAAAATTTCAAATGGGTTAAATGCATTCTCACAATTTGTCAGACTTAGTATATTTCAACCCTATTTTGATGTTCAACTGTGTATTTTTTCCTATCAGCATATCTCAACAGATTTTGTTATCAAATAAATTAATTAGTTTAGGCCTGGCAGAGAAGACAATAGAGCTAGGACATTTTTGAAATGTTTGCTAGCAGAGGTATATTCTCTCTCTTTCGATGCCCTCTTATTCAAACTAAAAAAAATAATCAATAAATTTTCATGCATTCAAAATTATAGAATAATAAATGGAAGTACACACCAAATGCCACATCAAACATAGATATGTTATGAATAAAATTCTCAATTCCAATCAAGAGCCTGTTATCACAAGGGTCAAGATCAAGAAAGATGGAAAAGGATCTCTGGAATGGAGTACTGGCATTGGCACAGCAATACACTGCAGTACAGGCGGTGGGGATATGACAAGCAAGTTCTGTTGGTAAATCTTCTGTTTGTATGTCAAATGGACATTCTGTAATCAAAAGTGAAAATCAGAGGAAAATGTGGACACATTCAATTAAATTATGACTCACTTAACAAATTCTGTACCATAATTTATCACCTTTATTCCAGCCATTTATCAAGGAACTGAAATTGGTGCTTTCACTACAAGATTTTTCCCTCACATACATGGCCAATCCAAGATCTTCAAACAACTCTAAGCGACTATACTCTGGTAAGGGTAATTCCATTGGAATCTCCCTCTTAGCCATCCAAGTTGTTAGTGAAAACCCTGAAAATGCATAACCATAAATACTATACATAAATAAATGGAAAAAACAAATTGAACGTACATTGTAATTAACCTTATTCATTTATCACTACCTAATTCTGCTAACCACTTTCTCATAAAGATTTCAGCAATAAAAGCAAAAACTTGAATGTCTGAATGAATGAAAGAAAAAGTGCACAAGCTCACATAATTATACTCATTCACTGCTTGATAATGCTACACATAATGAATGGCAATGTTATATGATCTACGAACAAAAAATAATACCCCCCCCCCTTTTTTTTCATTTATACAGATATTTGTGAAAATTATTGAATGTCATTCAATCAGAATTTCCTGTGAATATGCACATGTACACAGTATCCACATTAACTAAAATGTTACATGAATTTCTGCTGAGCAGTTTCAGAGGAGTTTAACTGACAAACTGTTTCCGTAGCATAATTACGTAATTTTGGCCAAAACTTGCTGAAAAAACAAATCAAATTAGAATTCCCTGTAAATCTACACAGTTGTTTAACAACAAAGTTTTATGAAATTATGTTGAGAGGTTTCAGTGGAGTTGCATAAGTAAAACATGTCGTGCCGATGAACAGCTGACTGAAGAACTTACTGACTGGAACTTCAAAAACATTATTATATCCTCAGTTGATTGCAAGAAAGATAATATATCCACAACAAGAGGCCCATATGGGCCACATCGCTCACCTGAGCCTTGTGACTTGGAAAAAGTAGAAATTGGTTTACTATTGAAAAGTTTAAATCCAAAAGTTAGGCCCCGCCCTACTCCCGGGTCATAATTTGAACAAACTTGAATCTACACTATCTGAGGATGCTTCCATATAAATATGAGCAATTAAGGTTTTGCTATTCTTGAGAAGATTTTTAAAGAGTTTTCCTATATATTTCTATATAAAACTTTGGTTGGCCATTGTGGCCCCGCCCTACCCCCGGGGATCATGATTTGAAGAAACTTGAATCTACACTACCTGAGGATGCTTCCATATAAATATGATTAATTATGGCTTGCTATTCTTGAGAAAAAAATTTTTAAAGAATTTTCCTATATATTTCTATATAAAACTTTGGTTGGCCAGTTTGGCCCTGCCCTACCCCCGGGGGTCATGATTTGAACAAACTTGAATCTACACTATCTGAGGATGTTTCCCCATAAGTTTCATCTTTCCTGGCACAGTGGTTCTTGAGAAGAAGATTTTTAAAACATAACACCAAAGAAGATGGGCGCATTTGTCGTGTGATCTGCAGGAATCATTTGTACGAAACATTTATGGTTTAAATGTCCATGATTTGGTTGGCTGAACATAGTTTGTCAGAGTTTAAAAACACTCCCATAGGTTTGTCTTTTTTTCAATTAGTTTGAAAGTGTGAGATTGTAACATTTTTGTCCGTTTTCCTAGGGGGTACTATAGCATAGTAATGTTTCACAAAAAAATGAACACCTAAAATATTTAATGCATATAGATGCATGATACGTGTACATGTACATTATATAGAATAGAAGATTAGAATCGATTTCGCTCGAGAACCAAACTGAACCAAAATTAATCTAATTCAAAATTTTAATACTAGTATATCAGTGCATGAAACAAAACTGACAAAAAAATAGTTGTTTGCATAAAAAAAAAAAATAACGCCCCATCTCAGGCCCGAACCAAAAAATTTTTGATTCCAGTGCACCGAACAAATAGCCAAACTGACTGAGCTATCACCGCTTCACACACACTGATGATTTTAAAAGGACAAAGAAACATCATATTCACACATTTGGATTTTATTTTGGAAAAGTTCGTTTTTCGTGGTCTCTGGGTCTTCTCTCCATTTTTTAAATACAGTACAGCTCACGAGTTTCTTCCGGATTCCACCGGCCACGGTGGACCTATGTTCCACGCTTTTCCGTGGAACTTTAGAAACGTCGGCGTCTTTGAAGTTCGGTCTCCGATCCACGGTGTGACACGGTGCCTAAAAATTGCAATAATGTTCCTCCACGGTGCGACACGGTGTGCACACGGTGCCTAGAAAGTGCGGCAATGTTCGTCCACGGTGCGACACGGAGTTAATCCACGGTGCGAGTCGGTGTTTCAGCACGGTGTTAAACGGTGCATTTCTTCCAATTCTACTTAAAATGTTGTATAATTCTTTAATTCTTCAAACAAATCACTCAAAGCAGGTCCATACATATATAAAATCAAAGTAATATTCCAATGTTAAATGCTCGTTTTTGGAAGACATGTTCTAAGAAAGTATATTGTTTTAATTTATTTAGATAGTATAGTAATGGATAATACATTATTCTAATGTGTTTACTTTATACTTCTATTTCCTATTTATTCTTATTCTATAATAATGTCGAAAGAATATTACATCGTCTTAATACGTCGGTAGCGTATAACCTCATAGGCCTGAACCCTGTATTAG
Source organism: Saccostrea cuccullata (assembly GCF_032062105.1). Classification (NCBI taxonomy): domain Eukaryota; kingdom Metazoa; phylum Mollusca; class Bivalvia; order Ostreida; family Ostreidae; genus Saccostrea; species Saccostrea cuccullata. Next base: position 832,730 of record NW_026926065.1, on the reverse strand, counting down.
TTACACCCGTAGGCGATTGAACACAAGATGACACACCTGTATACACACGTGCCTGGTCCTGACGTAACCCACATATCATTGTTGACCCCCCCCCCCTATTTTCACTATTACATGTACATCCTTCCTTGATTTTTTTAATATTATAAATTTGCATGGCTCAGTTCTTTTAAAATTCCTGTGTCACACATTCACTGCGATTTCTATATACATGTACCTGTTACATATTCATATACAATGTATATAATAACAAAAATTCTCTAATTATGTAACAAAAACAGACGAAAAATAATTCATTTTAAAATTACTTGTGGGGTTATTAAAAAGACAGTATGAAACATAAAGCCCCATTTTATAAATTCTCTCTCTCTCTCTCTTTCTATCTCTCTCGGATACCAGTGGCGGATTCAGAGGGGGTACACCAACACACACACACCACCCTTGGATTTGCAAAAAAAGAAACAGAAAGAAGGAAGTCCCAATTTTTTTGTTGTGTTTTTACTATAGAAATATAGATATGTTAACTGAAAGTCTAATGTAATATATTATGAAATTTGGTTGCGAAAACAAAATGAAACCCCACCCCGTTAACAAAATAGGATTTTCGGGTTCGGAGATATGTTTTGCTTTCTTTTACAAAAACTTTCAGGTAATCCATACAAATACTTTTCCGAGGTTGATCAACCTCCCACGTTTAAAAACCATACTTCATCCTATATCCCATCGAGTTGTTTAATTACATGTATATGTAAAACGTACATTATAATTACAACTTTTTTCCCTTCAATCCCCTGTTTGAAAAACCTTTCAACCCCCCTTTCAAAAATTTATATAATTTCAACACTGTGTGTGTTACTACTGCTTCGTACATGTACTCATTTATACAAGGTTAAAACTTCCTTCTTCAGAAAGCATTAATTCGTAATTTACATGACTGTATACATGTTTTGAAAATACATTTTGTCACTCAATGATCGACATATTTAAACTATAACTCAGAAAGTGTTAGGTAAATAAGGTATGATTGCTTAAAAAAATAATTAATTTTTCATCAAAAGAGACGGTTAATATCTTAAATTTGCGCAGTTTCCATGTCCTATCATTTACCGAAATCAAAGTCTATCAATTTCTTTGAAGTGATTATTACTCGGCAAATCATTGGTTAAGATAAGGATTATTGCAGTTATAAACACTGAAAACCTATAATAAATGTAAAATATGGAAATAAATATTAAATGCGGCAAAATCTACTGAACAGGCAGAGATGACAATCCGATAAATTTTATTAATTTAAGTAGTGATCAACTTACATGCTGAATAAAACAATCACCAGCAGAATTTTTGGCAAATAAAATCTACTAACCTCCGTACAATTATTACTTCATTCAGAAATGTATATCTTATGAAAAATGAAAAGAAAAAAAAAACAGTTAGCGGCGAAAACATTGATATTTAGCGATTTTAGAAATGGTTTTATCCCCCCACCTACCCCTTCTAGAAAGTGATACGAATCGGCTAATTAAAACTTTATCAGAAGTCAGCAAATTCATTTAAGGTTTTAAAAATCTTAATACATGCTTATTTGTGTCTGAAAAAGGATTAAAAAAATTAACATAGTACATGTTAGTTTATATTCATTGTTGTAGTGAAACCTGGAAGATGAATTTCGTTTGATATCAGTTGAGTGTGTTACATGCATATGTATACACTTTCTGTGATCAGAACTAAAGAATGTGAAAGGTGTGATAAACATACGGCGCCCCTGGCCCACCGGCAGGGACCCAATATATTTTTAAAACAGGTGTGAACTCGGAACTGAACCATGAGAATGTTTCAAATCACGAGAGAAATTCTTTCCGCGTTAACAGACTTTGAAGGTCACCTAGCGTCATGCGATTTTGATTGACAGGTGAATGAGTTGATGCACAAGAATCTCGTGCGTACAGCATATACATGATTCATTGCATTAAATGAGTTTAATATGAACCAAAGTTGTGGAAATTAATTAGAATTATAGAAGGATTAATTTTGACTTCCGTAACCTAAATAAAACGAAGAATTAAAAAAAAAATGATAACAGACTATGTCAGAGGGAGTTCTCTCTCTCTCTCTCTCTCTCTCTCTCTCTCTCTCTCTCTCTCTGAACATTTTAAAATGTAGAACTGAATTAAAATAAGTTTAATTATTATGAAAAAAGTAAATTATATATGATTTGTAGAGGAATATTTAGAATGCTGCTTTAGCAGTTCAAGCAATTTTTTTTTTACTTTTTTAAAAAAAAGTTTTCGTACTAATCGCAGACGATTTATAAAGAAGAAAAGAATACCCGATACTCAGGTAGAAATACTTCCACATATTCGAAAGAAATTGAATTTTTCTATGTCTCAAAATGTCAGGTTAAATCAATGGATACATACAACTGCCAGATTTTTTTTTTGGTGAATGTGTACAACTAGTCAAATACCAAACTACGTATAAGAAATTATCGTGAATACTAGGGTTTATTTTTCTTGCATGCATTTTTTCTTCCTCGCATGTAGCAACTTAATAGTATCTTCATTGATATGTGGTCTATCTATTTATACTATAATTATTTCTACAAAATAAGGGTATATTCATAATCTGTATATATACTGACTCGCTTTTTTTTTATTTCACTATTTTTATTTACGAAGTAGGAATCAGATAATGTTGAATTAGCTATCTGATACATTAAATATTTGTGAATATCCTTTTATAATAATTATTTTACAGAGAAAATAATCGCTAAAATTATCTATGTTTCGCACTGAATAAGTTAAACGGCAATGTACTGTCTTGTACTTGGATTTGTACATGCGGATTTATCGCTTATATCGGAAACATAATAATTTGCACAATAGATAAATATAATTGTTCTTGTTTTCAAATAAATATGAAATATGAATTCAACAGAAATAAAATTTAAATTTATTCAATAAACTTGGCAATCATACCGTCAATGGCGAACCAAAGTTTACACCTCGAAGCTGTTATATTATGAACTCACATGTTTGTTAACGAGCTGTTTGTATTAAGTCAATCTTCATTTTTTTTTTCTAGCTATCAAATAATCATTATTTATAATTTCAAAATTCTATAACTGAAATGATTTTTATAAACAAACTATTTACTTCCGTAATTTTCTCACACGGTGGAACACGGAGGGTCCCCGAAGGAAATGGTGATGTCCACGGTGTTACACGGTGCGTCTCTGGAATGATCGCAATATACACACACCGTGGAACACCGTGTACACGGTGTTACACGGAGTATTTTACACCGTGTATTTTCCACCGTGGGGTGGCAAAAACTCGTGAGCTGTACTGTAAGTATATTCGTTTCTTTGAATTAAAATACACACAAATAACGTTTCAAAATCATGGAGAGAAGACCCAGAGATAGAAAAATTTTAGAAAAACGTTTTTAAAAATGTACCATTTTGTACCAAATGTTTGATTTGGCCAATTTTCAAGTTATTTTTTAGCAAATCAAAGCTCAATTTCGGGAAAATATTTTCCTTTCCTGTTGCACAGGAACCCGATAAATAGAAAAATGTTAAAATTTCATGTGACATGTCGATAAAATTTTCACTTTTCAATTACGCCCAGATTCCTGCCGAATGACAATCAAAAGCGCCCTCATTCTTTTCATTAATTCCCAATTATCTCCCCTTGACTGAGGGCGTGGCCCTTCATTTGAACAAACTTGAATCCCCTTCACCCAAGGATGCTTTGTGGCAAGTTTGGTTGAAATTGGCCCAGTGGTTCTTGAGAAGAAGTTGAAAATGTGAAAAGTTTACAGACAGACAGACAGACGGACAGCTTGACGGACAGGTAGACAGACGGACGCCAGACGAAATGTGATCAGAAAAGCTCACTTGAACCTTTGGCTCAGGTGAGCTAATTATATTATGGTACAAGGATTATGCAACTAAAACAATGTTTTTCACAATAAATTATCCCTGTACAACATCAGATGTAATGCATATTGTAACTACTCACCTTGTTTATCATAATCTGTTGAATTAAAGGCACACAACTGCTTTGGAAGCAACATGTCTTTAAGTATACTCTCTGTCAGTCCACAATGATCTGGTTCATAACATACACTGATGTTTACACTCAGCATGTAATGCGAGTCAAATGTCAAGTCATACAGAGTGTAGCTGAAAATAAATGAATCATGAATCATTACTTTCATCTGCTAAGTAGTTAAAATTATTTAACCAAATGCAAAGATATCAAACACAAATATCAAATTATTAAAGAGTCATATTTGATATGAAAAAAGCTATTACTCGAAAGGAGCTTGGAATTACCTTAACTTGTAAACTCCACCAAGTTGGAATACTTGTTCTTCACCTGCAAGATGCAATAAAATACTAACAGTTCTGTCATATTTTTTTATTTATTGAAGGATATGATTTTATGTATAATAACATTTTGTTTCAATGATTGTACAGAAGGAAAAGATCACCAAAGTTGAAGTCAATGAGAGAGAAGTCAGCCTTCCACTCCTCTATGCCGACACTCAGTTTAAGATGACAGGAGTCAATGTGTAAGAACCAGGAGACTGTGGTCTGTAGCTCTGTGTCCTCTGTACAGCAGGTGATGGAGGTACAGCTAGAGTGAAGCTGACACGACGTCTTCTTTTCCAGATTGTAAGGGAGGCCTGATAATCTGCAGTCTGCAAATGGGTGTTTGTATAACTCTTTCAAAACTTATTCACATCATTATGTAGAAATGTATGTAAAAGATCCATTTGTTCATTGTTAATCTAAACCAAATATGCATAAAAATAATACTTGTGTTAGATTGTCACATTACACTTATGTGTGGTATATATACCTCCACTCCATCCATGATAGGTAGGCCAGTAGGGAACAAGTCCCCTGTTACACCTTGGCTGTTTTCTGTAGTTTGCTAGCTGTAAGTAATCATCAATCTTTGCCATCTCAAAATCTGGCAAAGTTCCACTGTTTTCATTTGAATTGTTAAATTTCCAATTTGAAAGTGAAAATCCTGAAATATATATGAGGTGGACATAGGTTAAAATGGTCACTTCTTGATCACCTTAATTATGATATATGTATTTCTGTTTTATATAATGAAAATTTTCCACATTTTTAAAGGGAAGAGTAAAACCATCCTAGCATATATACAATATATTTCATTGCATTTATAACTTTAATAAGAAGCATACCCAGAATGCAGAAACAAGCATGATTGACAGTTATTATAGACAGGAAATTCATTGATCCTTTCACAACAAAGGGAATACATGTACTTCGATATCAATATGATTAGCAATCATGCTGTTTTGGAGAAGATGTATGCACCATTTAAAATTTGATTTCATAATTTTAGTTCCATCCTACTTGCAGTCTCAATAATTTGAAAACTATGATTCTCTTGAAAAGAATTTCTTTATTTCCTTTCATGTAAACTACATTTTACTTGAAAGAAATATATTATTTTGTAATTACAAGAGATGTCCAGTCTGCTTGCAAAAATTTCATTCACTAAAATATTTTTGTTATCAAAGTTAAAACAATATCTGGAATTCATGAAAATTTGTCTTGCTTGTCAAATTCCTGATTTTAATAAATTCATCTTGTGAAAACAACATGTTTAAGTTTAATTATCTTTAGTATATATTCAAATGTAAAACTCTTATCCTTGTTTTGGTCCAAGCCTACAATATGGCTACAGTTGAACAATTTAACTTTACACTATCTGACGTTTGCATATTAATGTGCTACATACTTCCTACAGCATGAAGCCACTTTTATTAATTATTACTCCAATATGTCTCACAAACTCTCATTTACCTTGAGGAAGTGGCTGTTTCCAAACACATATTTTCTTTGGAAGAAGGGTATTTGAAAAAATTGTCTGATTTGCTATTTCACAGGTGCTGTTACTGCTGAGGCAGATGCTAATATTCAGATTGATCAAGTATTTGTTTGCATACCACAAATTCTTCAAATGAAGGCTAAAAGAATTAAAATGTTTTCATTAAAAGAATTATGATTTTTACCATTTAGTTGCAAAATTTCAAATTATATTTCAAGGAGAAAAACAAAACTTACTCCATTCTCACAACTCCAAAAAGCCAAACAGGTCTGACAAACTCTGTATAATGAAAGCACATTAATTTAATTCCACCTTAATATATATTTCCCATATAGATGTCAATTACTACACTCTCGAAATTTTTCTCTATTGAACACTTACCAGTGTCAAGCATGTTGATGGATTCCTTTGACAGTTCTGTAAATTTCCAGTTGTCAATACCCACAGTGATCCTGGATGTACAGGGATCAATGTCTAAGTAAGTCCTGAAGCTCTGTCCCAACTTAGTGCTGGACACACAACAGTCCAGTCCTGTACAGGAGCTAGGCAAGTGACAGGTGATTGCACTTGGTAAAGATACTAAGTCAGAGATACCAGGGCAGCCTGTAAATAAATACACATAAATATATACAATATATTGAAACAAAGTCATCAAAAGACAGAGTAAAACTATAGTTGTATATGTTTCCATAGGAAGCAAATGCCCAACCACATGCAAAATTTCTATTTGGGAGAGGGGGGGATATAGAGTTTAACATTTCATTTAACTAAAATGATGTGGTACTAAAATAACACAGCAATAAAATATCTCTTCTTAGAAAATGGAAGCCTGTAGACCAAAAGTCGATCAAGCTGAGCTCTCTTTCAGTAAAATTCATGCTTGTGTGGTGCCTCCATCAAAATCTCATCCAAAACTTTTGTAGTTGTTGCAGAGAAATGAAATTCCATTTCAATTGCACAATCCATACCCTTTAACCCTAAACGCAAGGTTAAAAAAATTTACATCCCATCCCAAACATTCCTAAATTTATTGCAACGCCTTATTCCTTTATTTATATGATGCTATACTATTTGACCCCCCTGTCCCCAAAAGCAAACCATTCAAGCTATTTGTTAAACCAGCCAATAGTGCATCAATCCAACCAAAAACTTTGCTGTAGTTTTTGAAAGCTTAAGAACAAAAGTGATGCCTTTTAACCCCATTATAATAAAAGCAATCCCAACTTCTTCATAAGAGAGTCATTCTACGGTGCACATATGAACATTGTTTAATTGCATGGAAACTAATGAAGGATGAAAAGGCTCGTGTAATCTTACATATTCCTCATTTTACTGGGTAATGATATAAAAATAATGTGCTAGAGGACTTTCCATACTCCTTAAAGTAAGAACATCAGTTAATGCCCCTATGTTCTATGTTAACCTAGGATATATGTAGCAGCAAGTCAAAAGTATCTTGCTTTGAACATTTAATTTAAAATGCTGGAATAGCCTAGGTTTTAATCAAGGAAGCATCCTCAAAGTATCTGCCTACCAATGTTCCATCTTTTGCTGTCAGTAGGTGAATATGGACTCTGTGCTACATCACAGTTATTTCCCTTGAACTGGCTTAAATGAAGATGTTCCATCAGGTCCTGTAACGGTACACCAGTCAGAGGAGTAGTGTCCGTGTATCCCTTGGAAGATAACCAGGGGGTCAGGGAGAAGTCTATCCAAAAGAAAAGATGTGTATAGAAAAATGCAAAGCTCTAAATCATAACCAAATAGTGCTTGATCTTTGACCCTGATATATAGAACCTGAACTAAAAGGACTTCTTATCTGATGTAGTTCAAGGCAGATGGACAGGATCAAAGTTCCAAAAAAAACTTACATACAAAAGTGGTAAAGTAGTTTACTTATTAAGCAATTCTGTTGATAAACAGGATATATTATAGATTCCAAATAAGAAAAAAAAAACCTTTTACCAGAATCAATAAAGTCTCTCTTCCAGTTGCAGTATGGTTTGGACAAAGATTTTGGCAGTCTGGTATTGGACAAAATTATATATTTATCACAGGCATGGACTCCTTTCCAACAATCCAAGATGGAAAAGCTGACCAGATACACATTGGAGTTTGTCAGATCCTCCAAAGAAAACCTAGCATCACAAAGAGTAAAGAGTGAGGAAATAGAAAAGTTTTTTTATTTAATTTTAATATATGTAATTTTGAAATCATTTGAATTTTCTATCTTGGTGAACACATACTTGATGGTATAAATACTGCTTATATTCAAAACTTCTTCTTTTCCTGGAAGAGCAAGTCAGAGCATATGAATATACAATGAAAATAGTTCTATTAAATAATTTTTGCATGTCAAATGCATATTAACAAAAGAATGTCAAAGAAAGGAAAAATAGAGATTACAATTATAAGTACCATAAAGTCACGAGCATCATGATTTTTTTGGTCAGAAAATTGTTCAAAAGTAAGGGACTTGTACATATATATTGCATATATGGGAACTAAATCAAACCCACTTTTTTTCTGGACACTTTTCATAGCTCCAAGGTGCAATTTCTGATTTCAGGTTGTATTTTTTTTTCATATTCCACCATAATTTAAAATTTTTCACATACCCAGTATGATATATATCACTGTACATTCAATATATAAATATTGCATGTAGTTGAGTGTAACATTGAAAATTTTCAACCCCAAAAAAACCATTGCGCCTCGGTTGACAATGGTTTTGGAAGGGTAAAATTTTTCAATGTTACACTCAACTACATGCAATATTTATTATTATTATACTGAATGTTTTATACAAATACATGTATATATAACAGTGAACTGTACACGCATAAATTCTGTGCAGTCACTATTTTTGGAATATCACCTGTCGTAAGTGACTGTTGACTGTTGCTATGCTGGAGGGTGTGGCTTCATTATTCAGCGGATAATAGTGTTTTTTAACAAATGTTTCTCGACCAATCAGTTTCAACTAATTTACATGAAAGTATAATATTAGTAAATATCACATGAGTGTAATACTATGCTTTTCATGTGACTTTATGGTATTTAAATGCTGTCTTTTACCCCAAGAGCCATAGGTTCTGATTTTCATCTCCAGAGTGAATCTGTCAATGGCAATTATGATTTTATCCTCACAGAATTCTAGATTTATTGAGATAAGAAGATTTTTTGAGATTTCCTCTGCAAACACACAACATTCAACACTTGAGCAGGAAGAGGCCATGTAACATGAAATACTTCCACTAAGCTTAGGGGGAGATGAAGAAAGCATCACTGGACAATCTGAAATTAAACATGTATGGTAAACCACATAGTTTCACATTTTCTTTAGAATGTACTTCAAAATGCAAGACTGAAAGACATATCATTTTTCAGTCTGTTCAAAAGATCAAAATGGTCAAGATCATGTCAGCCCCCCCCCTTTCAAAAAAAAAAAAAAAAAAAAAGAGGCACCATTCATCACAATTATACACTTAGCAAATGCTTAGTGTGGTTACTGAATACCCATAGGCAGGGTAGGGGAACAAAAATGAATTTCAACTATCCAGTAATATTCAGCAATAATCTCAGTAGTGCCCCTACCACACATGAACCCCTGACCCTAGGTCCATACATTGCACAACTTTTAAAAAGGCACCCATGCTTTTCCGAGATATTTGATTAATACCAAGGAGCGGATTTCAAACCATTCATTCATTTTCAGTATATAAGTACAGCACCCCCCCTTCTATGGTACCCCTGACCCTAGGGCCTTGAAATTCACAATACCGGAAGAAGGGCCCTTGCTCATCATAACTTAGTATATAGGTAGTTCAACTGCTTAATACCTATGAGCAGAGAAGAAGATTTTCAAAGAATTTGTGTATTTTCACTATATCATCAATAGAGCCCCGCCCTAACACCAGAACCCCTGACCCTGGGGCCATAAAATTGACAATTTTGATAGAGGTACTCTTGCTCATCATAACTATGTATGAAGTTAGTTTATTTAATACCAAGGAGCAGAGAATATTTTCAAAGAATTCATGTATTTTCACTATATAATCAATAGAGCCCCGTCCTAACACCAGAACCCCTGACCCTAGGACCATAAAATTCATTCACAAATTTGAAAGATGCATTGCTCATCATTAGTATGTACTTAGTTAGTTTATTTCATACCTAGAAGCAGAGAAGAAGATTTTTTTCAAAGAATTCATGTATTTTCACTATATAATCAATAGAGCCCCACCCTAACACCAGAACCCCTGACCCTGGGGCCCTGAAATTTATAATTTTGGTAGTGACACTCCTGCTCATCACAACTATCCACTTAATTAGTTTATTTCATACCCAGGAGCAGAGAAGAAGATTTTCAAAGTATTCATGTATTTTCACTACCAGGTATATACATGTAATCAATAGAGCCCCGCCCTAACACCAGAACCCCTGTCCCTGGGGCCATAAAATTCATAATTTTGGTAAAGGCACTCTTGCTCATCATAACTATGTACTTAGTAAGTTTATTTAATACCCAGGAGCATAGAAGAAGATTTTAAAAAAAATAATGCATTTTCACTATATACTAGTTTTAGCCCCACCCTAGCACTAGAACCCCTGGGCCATGAATTTCACAATTTTGGTAAAGGACTAAATGCTGATTACAATCATGCAAACAGTTTGACTGCTTGATGTCCAGGAGTAAAGAAGAAGATTTTTAAAGATTGCATTAATTTTAGTGGTTTTGGCCCCATCCCTCAGGCCCCGGGGAGGCAGGGATTCTGAAATTCACAATTTTTGTTCCCCTTCACCCATAAATGCTTTATGCCAAATTTGGTTGAAATTGGTTCAGTGGTTGCAGAGAAGAAGCTGAAAATGTTCAAATGTTAACACACGATGGACGACGGATGTCGCACGACGATGGACGAAAACAGATAGCAATAGGTCACCTGAGTTTACTCAGGTGACCTAACAAAAAAAAAAGGTGATAAGCAATCTTTGTGTCAAGCATGGGTTTACAATGTTTCGATGTTAAAGTTACAGAGCAGACAATAATTCAACATGCAGTTTCTCCATCGGTGACCTAAAAGTTGCCCAAATGACCTTGGATAAAGTTCGCACCTAACTCTCAGGCCATGAGCAATCTTTGATTAAAGTATAAGCATAGAAGCATAGAAGTTGACCTCCTTATAAAATTATGGACAAGGCACAAAATTCACACTTTTGCTTGGACAAATCACACACAACTTCAGGTGAATTTTTGTTTGTTTCTATGAAATACACTGTAGTATCTCAACAAGATATGACCATGACAGAGAAAAATACTACCAATGACGTTGAATTTGTACAAATGATGAGGTCAAGGTCTTGACATACCTTCATAATTTTTGTGTGCAGCATAAAAATCTAACTTGAAAGTTATGGATTGGAAATAAACTTTACACTACTATCGACCTTGAACCAAGCCACAGGACTATGGTTTAAAGTCCTGACACATCCTCAGGTCATAAACAATCATTGTGTCATGTGCAAACTCCATTATTAAAAAGTTATAGTCCTGTCATGATAACCGTTAAACAAAGAGAGAGACAGACAATGCACATAGCAATTCATATATAACCTCATGACTTCATTTGTAGGAGGCATTCTTATAATGCACATTTAAAAACAAAACTGATGAATACTTCTGTAATAATTATAAAATAATACCGAGAATATTAGCATTCTATAGCTACATAATTTAATTCTGGTTGTAAAGCTGTATTTGATTGGATAAAAAAATTACTTTATATTGTATAAAATGGGTTGCCTAGGTCACAATGACTTGCGTCAAAAATGTATCAATCCGCCTGATGTTACATTCAAATTTTGTACAAACTAAAGTCATTTTGTTAAAACAATCATCTTTTTTTCTTACATCAAATGAATGAAAATTAAATTATAAGCAATGAATTTAATAGCTACCCATTTTATACGGTATAAACTGGGTTCGAACAGTTTAGGCTTTTTTATAAAGCACCTCGCAGTTTATAAAGCGTAAACTGCCCTAATCCAGTATATACCGTATAAAATGGGTAGCTATTAAATTCATTCCTTAAATGTTGGCTACTTTTGTTTATTAACAATATTGTAAGCTGTGCAAACTAAAATATAATAATTTTACAGTTTCTGTCTTGAGGTTTTTACCACTGTTCCATCCAGATATTGCAGATGAAAATTTGCCATTTGAAATGTTACAGGTTTGGGAGCTGTTGAAGAGGTATCCATAAATTCCCAGGTCCTCAATAAGTCTGGCTGTACTAGCCTCATTCATTGCTGTATAATTATTCCGCTGCTTCCACTGATCAAATGTGAAGTCTAAGAGAATGATGAAGAAAAAAGCAAATCTATTTTTAACAATACATTTCATAAATGAATACTGCACAGTAAGTACTAGTATTACAACTGACAGTAAATAAATTGATACAATAATCATCATAAATCATAATTTTTTTTTTCACCATCAAAGGAAACTCAAAGATAGTACAGTAACAATTATGCATGTCTAAAGATGGCCAAAGAAGCTCAGTTGATAAAGCATTCAACTATAACTGTGCAGATGGCTGAACTCAAACTCCAAGCTGGTCTAAAGTAAGAGTCAGATTACACAAGGTAGTAAATGTTCCTTTGTAAAACGTGTAGCATTAGACAGTCAAAAGACCCCTAAGTTGACATAAAAATACATTTTATCACAAGATTCATTACTTGCCTTTCAAAGGTGATCCAAGTCGCATATCACAAGTCTTTGGTTTTGGAAGTAGAGTGTTGTTGAGCAAAATAATCTCCTGATCACAAATTTTTCTACTCTCAAAACAGGCCATGATGTGTAAACTGACTCGGAATTGGTTTAGTCCTTGTAGATCAGTGACAAAGAACCTTTTAAGTACATAACATTTATTTTAAAATTTATAGCATGTAGGATTCTTTTGTCTTTAATTTTCATTTAAGGACAGACGAGACGTTCCTCAATAATATATAATTTTTTTCAAGATTTTGTCATTGAAGAATTACTACTTTAACATGATTACTCACAAAAAATCAAAGTACCTTACCAGGCGTTTATGTGAGATACCAGAGGTTGGCATTTCTTATATAATCCTTTAGGAAAAAATACTTAGTTTGCCAAAATTACATTTTTAGTGTTTCAAATTTTTAAAAAACAATTAAAAACCGATTTAGAGAACAGAAAGTAAAAAAGATTTTGTATATTTATTATATCATGGAGATTTACAAAATAAATACTTGGGAACATATCATCTGACCTTCATGAAAAACATGTTCCTGAATTTCAAACTAATATTAAATGTTCCTGTAAGATACAATTTAAGCCACTCACTTGAGGCGATACAGTCCTTTCATCCAGAATTCATGCCAGACATCAAAGTCAAACTCATACAAAACAGTGGGTCTAAAAATTAACTTGTCAATGCCATACTCAATCATCCAATCACAACCGTCCAAGAAGAAATAGAAGTTGACTGCAGAATCCATCAACTTGGTAATATGCATGCAACAACTTATGCTGGTACAGCTGGAGGCCAGGACACACTGAACATAATCTGGCAGTGATGGGAAGGTGGAGGCAACATCAGTAGAGCATTCTGCATTAATAAAAAAAACTTTTATACATCATAACTATGGTTCTAAAAACTCTGTTTATTGTCATGTATGTCCACTGACTGCCACAAACACTGTCCTGAAGAACATCAATTATATTGATGTGTTTTTATCAATCAAACAAAAATATTGTTATAAGTGTATTAAATCTAGTCAAAATTTTATTCCATACCCTAAGAAGAGATATAATTATTAATACATGTATTTCCAAATTAGAATCTGATTTTCATCATACAGATCAACTTCCAACTTACCATTTTTCCAACCATTTGTGGCTGGAAGAAAGGTGTTTGAGGATTTGTTGCAAGATGGCTTAAGCAGAAAGCTAGAAATCTTCAGATCATTGTACAGATGAGCCAAATTATTCTTTGTCAGGTTGTTCATATCAAAACCATGTGCAGTCCCGTAATTTGTCAGGGAAAAACCTAAAAAAAAAAAAAAAACATAATAAAACAAAGTGAAACAGAAGTCTCTGTCGAGACTGTTGCTCTACTGGTTTATACTTAAAACAAAGGAAGAGAAAAGTAGCAGTTGGGACTTGAAACTTTAAAACAGCAATAAATAGAAAAATGATTCTTGCCACTCATCAAAAAAAAAAACAGATGCACAGAATTATGTATCTTAGTAAAGTCTACTTGTGTGCCAAGTTATATTGAAATCAAACCAATATTGCAGGAGGAGTAGCATTTTGAAAGAATTTCACAGTAATTTCTATTTTTAGTAACCATGGCAACACTGTTCATCGAAATCAAAAACCAATGCACAGAATTATGTATCTTAGTAACGTCTACTTGTGTGCCAAGTTATATTGAAATCGGACCAAAACTGTAGGAGGAGTAGCATTTTGAAAGAATTTCACAGAAATTTCTATTTTTAGTAACCATGGCAACACCTTTCATCGAAACCAAAAACCCATGCACAGAATTATGTATCTTTGTGTAGTCTACTTGTGTGCCAAGTTATATTGAAATCGAATTAAAATTGTAGGAAGAGTAGCATTTTGAAAGAATTTTACAGAAATTTCTATTTTTAGTAACCATGGCAACACCATTCATCCAAATCAAAAACCGATGCACAGTATTATGTATCTTAGTGTAGTCTACTTGTTTGCCTGGTTATATTGAAATTGGACCAAAACTGTAGGAGGAGTTGCATTTTGAAAAATTGTTTACAGACAGACAGACGGACAGACAGCTAAACAGACGGACGGACGGATGACGGACGCATTACTATCGCATAAGCTCTTCTGGTCTCTGACCAGTAGAGCTAAAAACAACTAGAAGTCTCTGTCGAGACTGTAGCTCTACTAGTTTGTAATTATAACAAATTATGAGAAAAGAAGCCTATGCCATTAGACTTAAACTGTAGGAGTAGCGTTTTAGAGGAATTTCACAGACATTTCTATTTTTAATAACAATGGCAACACCATTCATTGAAATCAAAAACAGATGCACTATTTTATGTATCTTAGTGTAGTCTACTTGTATGCCAAGTTAGGCCAAATAAAGTTAATCAATAGTTTCTCAGGCCCTGCCGCATCAGTTCAAAAATGGCCGCATTGATCAATTTTATTGACATGTTGAAAAGGGATATAACTCAATTTTCATTTTTCCAAGTTGAAAAAGAAAATCAAGTTATTCCTTTTTTCAGAAATGCTAATATAGAGGTTTTTATTTAAAAAAGAACATATTTCTTTAAAATTTATAATATTTAATGAATAAACTTTAAAATAAAACTTGTTTATAGACAGACGGACAGCTAGACAGACAGATGGACAGACGACGGACACTGTACTATCGCATAAGCTCTTCTGGTCTCTGACCAGTAGAGCTAAAAACAAACAACAAAATGTTGCATTGCAAACTGAACCCTAGCTATATTTTTCTAAGGCAATAATAAAATTCCTTTACAAAATAAATACATCCTGTGATATAAATATCAAAATGAGATATTTTTAATGGGGAAAAAAGGCTTACTTGGATCTTCAAAATTCATTCGATCTGTACATTTCCTCTTAGGGAGCAATGCATTTTGGAAGACTGTGGCTAGAAATTCACAATTTCCATATGTCTCCCAACAAACAGATACTGTCATGTCAATCAGGAAATGTTTCTGAGTGTAAAAATCATACAAGGTGAAGCTACAAAAGAAATCAACATAACAGTAGTGATGTGAACATGACTCAACTCAGAAAATTCAATAAAATAAACTATATCAAATAAGCAAAATCTTATATCCCTGTTGTAAATCAAAAGCTCTTACTCTAATCTCACAACTCCAAGCAGATAAAATTGGGTTTCTTGCCCTAAAATGTAACATATTTGAAATTTGTAATAATTTTTACAAAACAAGAGGCCCAAGGGCTTTAATGGTCACCTGAGCATACCGTATAAGTTGATTTTTTAGCGAGGATTTAATTTTGGCATTATTAGCGAGGGTACTGACATTGCTAAAATTGAATAACGCTAAAAATTAATTGTGTATTGTTTGTAATAGCTTCTTTAGTTAACATTTTAAAATCGCTAAAATTACTTCTCACTAAGAATAAAATACCAGATTTTAGGTAGGAATCGCTAAATTTGCATCTCACTAAAATTTCCACTTATACGGTAATACAACACTGTAAAGGATCCATGAAAGTATAAAATCAAACATAACAACTGAATGAAATTTAATGAGACTTCACAGAATTTTTGTTGACCTAAAAATTAAGAGCCTGCAAGATAATTGATTAATAGCATTCCCAACTTACCCCAATTTATATCCTGAAAAGGGATCTGACCCTTCAAATTCTCAATCCCAAGATACAAGACTCTGTTACATGGATCTATATTAATCATAACCTCAATGGTAGAGTTCAAAACAGGTGAATCAATGCAACATGTAGCCTTGTTACAGGTGTTGTCAAGGTTGCAGGTCAGAGGATAGGAATTCAGAGATTCATAACTATTAATATCCAAGCAGTCTGTAAATAAAAGCTTTGATGAGACAATTCCAAATGAACTTCAAATTTAATTGAATTTCTTAATTTGCTTAGCAGCATGCTTTTCATTATTTTGTCAATGGCAAGGTGAGGGAAAAATGATATATCCCTCTCCAAAAATGGCTGAAATTCCCATATTTTATTAATGAAATAGTACATAAACATACAGTTACATCAAAAATAAATTTTACCTGAATTCCATCCATGCTGATTTGAAGATCTATTTTTTAAGATACTGCAAACAGAGGAAAAACTCAAGAATGGATGAATCTGTAACATTTCTGTCAGCTCACTAATATGATGTAACGCTAAAGAATTTTTTGATGCCATCTTTTCCAATAACCATTGGGTCAGTGAGAAATCTATAGAACAAGTAAACAAAATACTATACTTATATCTGGCAAATTCTTAAAATTTCAAACTTACAATTTTTCTAGAACTCTAAGAATACTATTACAAGAGATAAAATTACAAATTAAAAGTAAAAGACTTAACCTTTAATTGAATAAAGTGCATTCCGGTGATTTGATTTTGGAATTAACACACTGGTTAAAATAGGTACATGAACAGTGCAGGTGACATTATCCTCCAAACAAGCTTCAGCTGTTAAACTAACATCCATAAAATTTCCATCCACTAAATCAAATATTTTGTACCTAAAATTTGAAGAAATTTATGTGATAACATGATTAAAAGTCTTATTTAACTAACAAAAATGATCATCATATACGGTGTTTCACATACATATGCACTGCAGCATATAACTACATATACATGTAGTTCTGGATTTTGTACTTTGATTAAGATATCTATCCTTTCTGGAGGAATTTTTTGACGATAATCTTACTTTATTTGAACACTTCATTTTTGGATGGTATAATCTTACTTTAATTTGAAGACTCCATTTATACTCAGTGTTTCTTCTCTTCCAAATGTGTATCCAATCAGAGACTGTCTCCTGGTCATCTTCTCCACATTCACTTTCAGTGAGTAATACGAGTAGTCCAGTTCCATTCCTACCTCAAATGTCCTGTTAAGGAGTGGGACATTGACACAGCACTTAATTTTGGAACAAGATGAGGAAACAGTGCACATGGCCTTATCTTCTATTGAAGACAGTGAAGTTTGAACTGACACAGGACAGTCTGAAATGACATATTTGGGATTAGTTTACATGATAATGCTTCTGAAATAAGAGCTACTGACATCATAAAATAAAAATCTTGAGGAGGGGATCCACTGGCTGCCTAGACCTCCTGCTACTTCATTTTTTTCCACTTTGTTAAAAATGATTTACCATGCACATAGGCACAGGATGGAAAATGTCAATATAAACAAATACTGTAAAGACTATGTTTTTTTTTTTATATTTAAGTTAAACCTTTAGGTGGAGAGCCATGAAAATTATAATTCTTCAAACTCCTAAATGATAAAGAAAACAAAAATCAGGGGGAAAAAAAGAAAGATTGTATAAAGGCATATTTTAGATGCCCAAACACCAAAACCATAAGGGTTACCAGCTCTGAAGAATTTCAAGCTTACAAGTTTGCCACTTTGTCAATGAGTTTGAATATTCTGTGTCTGTAGGCAGGCATGATGGGTAATGCATGAACCCTCCAACTTTAAGATTGGCCAAGAGATTATCTACAGCTGCATTCTGCAGAGGAACAGTGTTTGCTGCTTCCTCTTCTACAAGCCAAGATGAAAGGTTAAACCCTAAAATGAAATAAGAATAAAGTTGGTTTACGGCACATAATATACAGGTAACTCTCGATACCTCGAAGTCCGCGGGACCGATAGAAAACTTCGAGAGATCAAGAGTTCGAGATTTCAAGAGTCCGGAATTTTCCGGGTTTGTTGACCGGTTTTGAAATTAGTCTTACCGGATGTAATAACTTTCATCTTTTAATCTTTTACACGTGGTGTTTATATAAAACAACGGTATGTTTTCGTATTGTAGATAAATATTTATTAAATTGAGTAAATAAAAAATGTACTTCGTCACTTCATGTTTATTTATTTATTCTTTTTTATACGGACGTCAAACTACGCATTCGTTAAATGAAAACGACATTTTACCGCGTCGTACATACCAATGACTACTTCAAACATGATCATTAAACGTTGAACCAGAACGAAGTTCTGTGAGTATTTGTGCAACAATGGTCGTAGTATTGACATTGAGGCTGTTTCTGCATTATCATATTTCGTTAAACTTTGACACTGACTCGAAATAAAAATCAAACTATTTAGTGTTTTGACTTGTATTCAATTTACTATTTTTCATTGACACCGCTTCTCCGAATTATCGTAAGACAGTTGATGATAATTATTTTAATAGCACAAAGGCAACATATGATTAATTATAAATCAATTATCACCTAGCAGTATAAGTGTCACCTGAATAAACATCCCGTTTCTCGAGACCCGCGTCTTCTGCCTGGGGTCATTTAAATGTCCAGGTAAAGTCGCTAATTATGTAACATTGTATACACATAGCCACTTCGAGGTTTCAAGGGTAAATTTCAATAGAATATGCATAGCGGGACTGCATTTTGACTTCGAGGGATCAAGGGTTTCGAGAAATCAAGAGTTAATTTGCTTAGTTATATAGGGAAAAAAATTGGGACCGGAGACTCACTTCGAGCGATCAAGAACTTCGAGAGATCGAAGTTCGAGCCATCAAGAGTTACCTGTATAATGAAAAACATATGGCTAGACCAGAAATCAAACCAATGTTTCCAGCATTACTAGTCAGGTGCGCTCACCACTGAGCTATCCAGGCTATTTGTTTGAATATTACCTGTTTGTTTGAAGGAAGAATTCCATACACAGGTTTTCTTTGGCAAGAAGAAGTTATTCAAGACCTGATATGACTGCTCACAGATTGGTAGCTTTGTTGCTTCCAAACACACTTGGAGTTTCATGTTTACAAGGAAATAACCTTCATCATACAGATCAAATACACTGAATCTGAAAAGACAAAAAAAAACATTTTTGGAGCTTAAACTGAAGTGTATTTTTCAGAGAAAAATCCCTTATCTGTAATTTGAAGTTCTGGGGGGGGGGGGGGGGGTTATGAATTTCCATAGTACTCATTACAGGTCTGCAAACATGAAAGAAAACACAAAATGAGTCATACATCAAACAGTAAAAGGCAAAACAAAACATTTCTTGACTAGGTTCTTGAGCAGAATGCATGATAATAAATGCCAGCTGATATACCATCTTGTTGCTTTTGGCCTTACAGCCACAGGAAAACATCTAGTTCTTGTGTTTCACAAAATGCACGTTACCATTAAGCATTGGTAAAAAATTATATTGTCCTAAAAATAAGATCCTCATCATTTATATTCCAACCTTGTGGAGATGAAAATAACTCACATCATTCTGACCACTCCAAAAAGCCATACTTGTTCCTCTTTTCCCCACTCATAATCAAACAATCTTTTTGTGAACTTAAGTTGTTCAATCTCCACCGACATCAAAAAGTTACAGGGGTCCACCTCCAGTCTAGTATTAAATGTGGTGCTGATTATAGGGACATTGATACAACACTGCAAAGCTGCACAGGAACTTGGGATGTAACATGTGACATCATCACCACTTAGAGATGGGAGAGAGACTCGCAATGTCCCATTGCAATCTGACAAATACATGTATAAGGAAGCAGTTATTTGCTATAATTAAATATAAATATTTCACAAAAGCATGCATCATGTTAAGTTTAGAATTCATACATGAATGATATATCTCGTATAACCAGATGAGTTCAAAAAGAAAATCAAGTTTACCATTTTTCCAATTCTCAATACTGTTTTTATATGGGATTTCACTCTTCCTGCAGCGCTGATGGCTGACAAAATGGGATAGACCCAAGTCTTGCATCAATTCAGTGAGTAAATTAGGTGATAGTCCTGTGGTAAAAACCCCTCTTTCGTTTTTCCATGATTCCAGTGAAAAAGCTGTGAAAAATAGTTTGCCATTATTTAGATTCTTTTCACTAAAGAGAATACGTTCATAAATCCAGTGACTGTGAATGGCATTTGTTAAATTTAATGGACAAATATGAACTGCATGACTATGGGTATATATTATGTCTTACTTTTGTCAATGAAATCTGCAGTCCACTTGCAAGGGTTTTTGGGCAGTTTTGTGTTCAAGAAGACAGGAATATCTATTAAGCATGCCTTTGATGAGTCAAAACAAATTTTTAAATTCAAAGTAATCAAATATCTTCCTTCACCTTGAAGATCCTCTATGATGTACCTACAACAATAAATATTACACAACTAAACCAAAAGAAGCATTCAAAAACTTTAAAATTAAGCCAATGTCTGTCCCTCCTGGCATGTAAAATTGCTTCTCTAGAAGACAACTAAAATTATCAAAATGCTGAAAATGCTAGCAACTTCAAAATTCACCAGCTAATATATTGTTCATTTAATATAGCATGTTAGCTTTTTCACAGGAATATTTCTTTGAAATGTCTCTCAATATGATTTATTGTGGCCCTGTTACTCTTAATTATTTTTTTTCCTTTTCACCTTCTCATCCTATATTTCATGGGATCATGATTAAAACTGTAACAAGAAAAAGAAAGATGTATGGCTGGATGAGAATTAAACCCGAGACCCTTGCATCACAAGTCAGGTGCTCTACTGACTGGGCAACATGTACATAGGCCAATATCCACAGCCCAAACCATTACAGAATTCACACTGAGTGTATATAAAAGCTTGTATATTGAAGAATATGACTTAAAGCATGACCAAGTGGTTCTTAAGAAAATTACTAGTCATTTATTACATCCCGATTTAAAATTCTGAAAACCTATAATATGGCCCTTGTAAAACTTCTAAACTTCTCCACTGGGCACTGATTTGAACAAACTTAAATCTACTGTTCGTAAATCTTGCAATAATATGGTACTTTACATCATGGCTCTGCTGGTCTTTAGAAGAAACATTTCAAGACCACCCTCCCATTTATTCCCTTGTAAAATGTCAAGCCCTGCCCTACCCCTAGGGGTAATGATTTGGAAAAACTTAAATCAACACTTTGTCAGAAAGCTTTTATTTTAGTTTCATCACTTCTGGTCCAGTAGTTCTAGAAATTCTTTAATGACCCCATTTTATTTCATTTTCTTGACTATCTCTCCTTGAAAAGAACTTTTAAGGTAGCATAGCCCACTTTTTCTTTACCAGATGATACAATTTACAAAGTTAATCCCTTTGGATCTGGAGAAAAAATGAAAAAGGCAAAAAGTTCAAAGACAGATTGATGATGGACAAACTTTTAATTTGTTTCAGCATTTTTGATACACAATGGGTTAACTGAAGTAAAGAGAATTAACTAATCAAGATGAATTATTTTCAAATCATTCACAAACTTGCTTACTGAATTCTCACAACACCATTGATGATTATGTCCTTTTTACTCCCCATCTCGTAATCCTCTAGACTGACATTAACAGAGAATTTTTCAAATCCCACACTGAGTCTGTGGTTACAGTGGTCCACTATTAGCCAGGTGTTGATAGACCTGTCCAGCAGGGGGATATCTGAGCAGCATCTGACTCCAGTACAGAAATCATACAGGTGACACGTGGTTCCAGCAGGAATACCGATTAGAGAAACATATTTGTCACAGCCTGGTATATTGAAAATACATGTACATCAAAAATAATTTGTAAAGCAGATCAACACAATCTTAAAAGAATATTTTGCTGTATTAAACTAACAAAGGTATGTTCATAAATATCCAATTTGACTTCCTGGATAATGTGCAATTGTGGAATTCATTTCAAATTCTGTATACTGTAAATATATTTTCAGAGTACCGTAATATAGAGAATTGAATCAAACTATTTTCTGAAGAACATATTATACTTGTATTGTTTACAAGAAAGTACAGTATTGAAAGACATGTGCTTTAATTACCATTGTTCCATCCATTTTTGCTTGGATAAAATGGAATTGATTTCCTATTGCAATTTGAATACCCAAAGTACTGAATTATATCGAGGTCATGCAGTAATTCAGATGCACCATATGATGGCAGTACAAGCATTCCATCATAACCATGAGTTGACAACCAGTTGTCCATAGAAAAGTCTGCAAATAAAAAAAAGTGTATACCATGATATGAATTTAAAGCTTATTTAATTATGGGTAAGTTTAAAAACCAGTAATGATCACAAAAGGAGCTAAAACAAAAAAAAAAATACCTCTAAGCCAAATACAGTCAAACCTTGTTATCTCAAATTTGAAGGGACCAAGAACAAGAGGCCCATGGGCCACATCGCTCACCCGAGCATTGTGGCTAGGAAAAAGTAGAAATTGGTTTACAATACTATTGAAAAGTTTAAATCCAAAAGTTTGCCCCCGCCCTACCCCCGGGGGTCATGATTTGAACAAACTTGAATCTACACTACCCGAGGATGCATCCATATAAATATCGGCAATTATGGCTTTGCTATTCTTGAGAAGAAGATTTTTAAAGAATTTTCCTATATATTTCTATATAAAACTTTGGTCGCCCATTGCGGCCTCGCCCTACCCCTGGGGTCATGATTGGAACAAACTTGAATCTACACTACCTGGAGATGCTTCCACATAAATATGAGCAATTATGGCTTTGCTGTTCTTGAGAAGAAGATTTTTAAAGAATTTTCCTATACATTTCTATATAAAAATTTGGTCGCCCATTGCGGCCCCGCCCTACCCCCAGGGGTCATGATTTGAACAAACTTGAATTTACACTACCTGGGGATGCTTCCACATAAATATGAGCAATCATGGCTTTGCTGTTCTTGAGAAGAAGATTTTTAAAGAATTTTCCTATATATTTCTATATAAAACTTTGGTCGGCCATTGTGGCCCCGCCCTACCCCCCGGGGTCATGATTTGAACAAACTTGAATCTACACTACCTGGGGAAGTTTCCATATAAATATGAGCAATCATGGCTTTGCTGTTCTTGAGAAGAAGATTTTTAAAGAATTTTCCTATATATTTCTATATAAAACTTTGGTCAGCCATTGTGGCCACGCCCTATTTCCGGGGGACATGATTTGAACAAACTTGAATCTACACTACCTGAGGATGTTTCCCCATAAGTTTCATCTTTCCTGGCACAGTGGTTCTTGAGAAGAAGATTTTTAAAACATACCACCAAATTTTCACTAATTCTCAATTATCTCCCCTTAAATGAGGGCGTGGCCCTTCATTTGAACAAACTTGAATCCCCTTCACCCAAGGATGCTTTGTGGCAAGTTTGGTTGAAATTGGCCCAGCGGTTCTTGAGAAGAAGTCGAAAATGTGAAAAGTTTACGGACAGACAGACAGATGGACGCCGGACAAAATGTGATCAGAAAAGCTCACTTGAGCCTTCGGCTCAGGTGAGCTAAAAACTACAAGATATCCAAGGATTTGAGATATCAAGGGAAAAATAAATACTTAATAAGGAATCAGTGGTTGGACTGCCAGATCACTTCAATATACCCATGGTATTCAAGATATCAGTGTTTGGGATACCAAAGTTCATGCAGCTGTACAAGCAAAGATTATGTTAATACTAACAAAATTCCTCGCATTGGCTCATATTTGAATTACTTGATTGGATGAAGTCCCTTGTCCAATTGCATGTTGGCTTGTGTAATTTATGCTCATTTAAGAGCTGGAAAGTAAATTCACAAGGTCCTCCAGATTCAAAACAGACGCTCAGATTAAGGCTGGCTCCAAAGGAAGTATCTAAATCAATGATGATGTAACTACAAAACAAACACATTGTATGTTTGAATATAATACTGTAGATCACTAAATTTTCGCGAAATCTTATTTTCGCGAGATAGTCATTGACTCTTGATTATAGCGAGACAAAATTTTCACAAATTGTGGTTATTGTTCTATATAATCTTATGGAATACTATTATGCGCGAGAATTTAATTTTACAGTATTCAAAAACAATAATTTTTCAATTATTTACAGGTAAAAAATATAAACTTTTGAATAGACTCATGCTGAACAGATGAGACAACTAAATCATCCATTGAATATTTGTAAGATCATCTGAAGCTCAAAGGTACAAAAAACCCACAGGCAAAATTATTATTTTAGAACTTACTGCTGTAAATGCAATATTCAAATATTTACCACAAATTCATTCCTGCAGTCTTAAAATTACTTACTCTAAATTAACCATTCCCATTAATGAAACATGTCTGACATCTCCAAAGTTGTACCCAAAAAGTTTATCAGACCATTGGTATTTCTCTATCCCTACAGAGACTTTGCCATTACAGGAGTCTATACTGATGTAAGCCTGCAGGTTTTCTCCTAAAATGTTAGAGTGTACACAGCACATGACATCACTGCAGGATGCTGATACGGAACATCTGATGTTGGGACCTATTGCTGGTAGGTTCTCTGTTGTCTTGTTACAATCTGAGAATTATTAGAAGTCCTAAATAATAAGCCATTATTGACGAAATACTATCAGAAAGTAAAATTTCAGTAGGAAAATTAAATACCATCTGACCAGCCCTGCATGTTAGCTGAACTATATGGTGTTTTTGACCAGCCACATCTCTGATTATCATCTAGCAGGAGATGTGATACCCCAAGGTCTTGAAGTAACTGTTTTACATGAGGAAGATCTAAGGATACCCCTCCAGATACTCCATGAACAGACTTCCAGTTGGTCAATGAAAATGCTGTTAATAATTTTATAAACAAGATTTTAAATGCAAACCTATATTACATACTTTAAAAATCTTTCTGCTAAAGAATTGACAAGAGTTCTTGAGTGTAAAAAAAATTATAAATATGATGTTTCAGAGCAAACCATTCACAAATCAGGGTTTTTTTCCTTCTTTTGGTTACATGTATTTTGTTGCAAAATTTAAATACAAAAGCCTACCTTTATCAAAGAAGTTTTGTCTTCTATTGCATACTTCCTTGTTCATAACAGAGTTGACTAACACAGGAACTACAGTATTGCAAGGTTGTCCAGACTCTAAACAGATGCTGATGTTTAGATTCACCAGATACTGTCCATTCTCTCCACTGTAGTCCAGGTCAGTTATTTCAAAACTGATTATGAAAGAAATATATAAATTAACAAATGAAAGATTTTCTCTTTTAGTTTATAGATATACCTGCTCTCTGGTTACTTGATATTTAATGACATTAAATTATTATTTATACACAAATTGTCTTTTCTAGCCTTTGTGACTGAACTAAATTTGTTGCATTTTATTGTTTCTGTAATCAGGATGTGTTTCTATAAATAGTTTTTGTTTATGGGGTATTTTTTGGATGGACCAATAAGAAAAGAGTAGCCAGGGGCATTGATGCCTAGAGGGGGAGTCTGGCAATTGCAGTTGGAGCCTAGAAGTCACGGACTATTGTGCAGAAGCTACCCACCCTCCATCCCCTGCAGCACCCTTGGCTCTCTTTGGGGCTGCTCATTAGCGTTCATTCCTGGGGAATTTTGCCCCCAATATTACTTATTTTTAAATTTTGTGTGTCTGAAGTGGATTAGTTCTGTTTAAATACTTCGATTGTATAGTGTAGTACATGTATATATGAATACTTATATTTTATGCATCAAAAACAATGGGATTAGCCCATAGTTTGAACTCGAAGGTATTTGTCTGGTTATGTAGCCTGCTGGGATCAGCCTCAGGAGTGATTCACTCCTGGGATCAGCCTGGAGTGTGGGTTCTACTTTAGCCCTTAGGGATCAGCCCAAGGCTAGGTATCTTGTTTACATCCTCTCGGGATCAGACCAGAGGTCCGTCAGGTTTTCGTGGCCTGCTGGGATCAGCCCCAGCCATATCACTCCTGGGATCAGCCCAGAGTGGCGATTTGTGCTTGCCTCTAGGGATCAGCCCTAGGCATGTTTCTTGTTGAGCATCCTCTTGGGATCAGCCCAGAGGATTGTCTTGTTAGTAGCCTGGAAGGAAAGGTAGAGAAAGTAATGAGTAGCCCCCAGAGCGCCAAACAAGTATGAGTTTTGAGATTTACATTATTGTATATATTTTTTTTCTATGTGTTCATGTTTTTTATGGATTTTTGATATGTTAAATATTAAACCAACTGAACCTCTTAAACCTTGTTTTGTTTTGTGTATAAATATAATTAATCTTTTGAAACTTACTCAACTACAGCCAAACCAAAAAGGTCAAACTTCTCCTTCTCCCCAAACTTGTAGCCATATAAACTTTTGTTGAATTTCAGGTTTTCTATTCCCACCCTCAGTTGATGATCACATGGACTGATTTCAACAAATGTCTCTACAGAGAAGTCTGTGTGAGGTACGCTGACACAACACTGTACACCTGAACAAGATTTCTGTAAGTAGCAGGTAGCATTGCTGGGATCTAATATGGGTCTACTGACTTCTCTATCTGTTGGACAAGCTGTGAAAAAAATCATGGAGAATTAATATAAATTTGTACAGATTATTAAAAAAAAACTCATTTGAGTCTTTGGCTTAGGTGAGCTTTAAAGTTTTTAAGGCATAGATACCCGAATTCCATCCTTGATATGAATTTCTGTAAACTCCTTTTTCATGATGGCAGTGTTCTTCCTTCATGTATTTGGAAATTCCAAGTTTTTCCAATAGCTTTGCAGCATTCATTTTGGAAAGAATTCCAACAGGTGACAAGTTCTGAGCAGAGCTCCAATTGGCAAAAGAAAAATCTTGAAAAATACATAATACTACACATGAACAGAGTCTAAATTTACTTAATAGTCTAGATATAAGATAAAATCTGTCCTATTCAGTTAAAGTTCAATGCATCAAAATGAAGTTATGTTAATCTTTCCTAATTTTTTTATGTTTGTTTAAGTTCAATGAAGACTTACTCAATATGGAAAAATGTTTGCACAGGACATCATAGTAAATAATGCTATTCTACATTTTTCTCTATAACATAAACTCTGGCTAAAAGTGTTGTAATTATAGTTTTATACATATACCTATCAGGCTATCGCACTGTAGTTGATCAGAAAAGATTATCCATATAGAAACATAAATTTCTTTAATCTTGTCCGATTACATTATAAACAAACCTTGCTCCTTGTATCCTGTATACCAAGCACACACTGGTTTAGAAACAAGATAGTTACTGACAATAGTGTTTTCCAGCTGACAAGGTGACCCATCACTGAAGCACACAATGAGCTTCATATCTACCAAATATTTCCTTTCACCTCTCAGATCTGTTATTTTGTATCTAGAAATAAACAAACATTCATTTCAATGTATTGTACATCAACCTAAACTTGTAGTCCTCTAAGATTATGCACAATGAAATTGGATGATAGGCTAGTAGCAATACCCTACTGAGTACCTTTCTTAAAATAATTCATCACAAATTTCTTTACAGCTTTCAGCAATTTAGCATTCATTTATAGATAAAACTGTGTCTAAATTTCCTACCTGATGGACAACACTTGGTCAATAGTAAATATCTGTTTCTCTCCAAATTTAAAATTCAAAAGAGAAAGGTAGAATTGGAAAGTCTCTATTTGCAACATCAAGGAATGAGCACATGCATCAATGTTGATTGAATAGTTCAGTGTTCGTCCAATGAAAGAGATGTCTGTGCAGCATTGTATAGCAGTACATCCTGAGGATATTCTACAGTTTGTATCAGCAGGTAGAGTTGTGACATAAGAGGAAACATCTTGTTTACAGGAAGGACCTGTTAGTGTGAAGCCATAAGTTTAATAATCCACATACTTAAAAAAGTAGCATACAATACATAAATATTAATTAGCAGAATTGTGAAAATACCAATCAGAAATCCAGATGAAGTTCCTGAATAAACTGTTCGGTTACACTGTGCACTTCTAAAAAAATTCAATACTCCAAGGTGATCCATTAGCTGATCTGCTATCAATTCTGGGAGACTTGTGACAGCTGTCGAAAGTTCCTTGCTGACCAGGAAATTACTCAAGTTGAATCCTGTATTAATTTTTTAAATACAGTTAAAGCATAAAATATGCAATATTCAAATTGGAAAAAGCATTGATTAAAATACTGTAAACCAACTTTTATTCGCGACAACTTTATTTCGCGATTTACCGGGATTAGACTAGGTCGCGTCGATTAATTTTCGCGATGAAGCCTTTTTTGATCTGTTCATATAGACATAATGGACTGGTTCACGGCGAGAAATATTCGCGATAACAAGGCCCTCGTGAAATTCGCGAAAATTTCTCGCACGCGAATAAAAGTTGGTTTACAGTATATTTTTTCTTTCAGTTTCAAATTTAAACAGCTAGAACTTACCTGGAACTGCAAATTGCTGCTGTTCAAATTCACAGCTCACAACTGGTATTTTTATATCTTTCATAATGGAAAAGTCCAACATACAGTCTCCATTAGTTTCAAAACAAGCACTAAATTTCATGTTGAACAGAAATACAGACTCTGCAGACAGATAATCAATCTTGAATCTAAAAAAAAGTTTAATTCAATCCTAAGAGAAAAATACAATTTGTATAGATGTCAACACAATTAAATTGTTTCATTCTTTAATTAAAGATGAAATTAAATTTAACTCACCCTAATCTAAAGACATTTTGCAATGTGTAGTTCTGCCATGTTGAATATTCAAAGTCCCTTAACATAATAGTGATCCTCAGCTTTTCCAAAGTGACAAAAAATTTTCCTCTGCATCTGTCCAAACTTATTTCTGTTTGAATAGAGGTCTTGAGCAAATGAAGATCTGTGCAACATTTCACTCCCATGCAGGTTTCAGACACAACACAAGATGTGTGGCTTGGTAAGGGTGGAACAGATATTTGCTCTGTGCATGCTGTAAACAGAAAATATTTTATCAGGCTTACATCTACAGAAATGTCATTGTAATGTACACTATAAATTTAATCATCCAAATCATTTTCCTCCTAAATTCTGAAAAGTAAAAAGTTTAATAGAAAGGAAATGAATTTTCAAAACATGACCAAGCAGGCTTTTCAGGCGGAACCCTAAATCCAGGAGTCATAAATTTCAAATTTTCATAGAAAAATGACTGTATTACATTCATGCTTTAAATTGCAGAACAATTTGCTTGCTGGTACACAAGCATATAGATTATTTTTGACAACTGCATGAATTTGGATGGAATGGGGTCTATCCCTTTGCCAAAGGAGATGTGTGAACAACAAAACTCAAAATTTTGATTCTTTTATCCTAGATGCTTAAAAGTATACATGCTATAACTTGCGCCAGTTTGAACAAGATTGGAGATTTATATATTTTGTTTATCAATAAAAGTTACGAAAGTACTGTAAATTACAACATTATAATTAAACGCGTTATAAAGTTATCAAATTATAATTATTTATATCCCTGCTAGTAGAGAAATACAATACTATATAGCTATTTTTAAATAAATTCATCACGTGACGCCGTCGCTACTTTTAGATTGATAAACAAACAGGGCGTGAAGAAATCTTGGCAAGGTAGGCCATTTGAGATACTACTCACTTTTGACGTGGATGGCAAGCGTCTTACTCTTAATGATATGTATATTTTAATGTAATCAGTATCAACCATCTACTCTGTTATGACGCATATTAACGCTTTATTAATAATTGTTGTCAAAATATGCAAGATGCCTCGTCTGTTATTTCCCGTGGACATGCGTTTCCATATTAAGCCTACTATTAACGCATTTCCTTCACCAATATTCATGAAAAGACCGAATTCTTAACTGCCAGATATTGCTTATTAATTGTTTTGTTATTACAATAACTTCTATAGTAAAATTTTGTGGAAAATGTTATTTTTCATTACACTTCATGTTTATCATTTTGTTTCACACAAAATTCGGGTTTCATACAGCGTGTAGGACTTTAACAAAAAATGGCTGAAACTAGAGAAAAAGTTGACAATATAAAAAAGAATTTATAAATAATCAGAACTACATATATGCACAAACACTGTTTCTTCTCATTACGGCAATTAAAATATATATATATATGTGTGTGTGTGTGTGTGTGTGTGTGTGTACAGAAATCTGTAAAGTTACTTTTATCTTTTAAATTTGACATAAAATGATTAATATTTTACAAAATCAGATCCAAGACAAAATCATTTAATTTTGGAGTTACCACTAAGATTCCAGTTGCCATTGCCGGTAGAGAACTGTCTTCTGTCACATTTGGGATTCAACAGATGATTGGATAACTTCAATTCTGACTTCAGTAGCTCTATAGCCCATTGTTCAAGGGTGTTTCCACTCATCTTGTCCTTCATCCAAGTGCTCAGGGAAAAATCTTTTAGAGCAAATAGCAATCATTTTAACACTTTCTTCAAACAAGAATTGTTCTTTTATCTTAGTACTATCAACTCATTTTCATGCCAACGTAACAGTAAAATTTACTTATTTGATAGAATATATCAGCACATCATTATCAACTACAAAATATATTCAAACTACTTATAAGAGGCATAATCACATGCTTTACCTGGAATTGCGAAGTGTCCTGGACTAAAGTTGCAAAGGGGTTTTGGCAGTTGGAATCCCTTCATAATTGTTATATCTTTATCACAGGGCTTGTCCTTTGTGTAACATAGCTTTCCCTTTAAATCAATTACAATCTGGCCTTGCATTGGCATATCATCTATTTTGTATCTATAAAAATCATTAAATTGAAGAAAAATTAAAAGGAATTTAATGCATTTCCTTTCAAATTTTTTTTAACATTTATGTTTTCTAAAGAAATTCAGATTGAAAAAAAAAATCAGTGAACTTACTCCAGCTGCAAAATTCCAAATAGTTGTGCAGTACTCATGGTTCCCATGGGATAATCAAACAAAGAAATGACAAACTTCATTTTCTCCAGTGTGATGACCAGGGTTTCTTCACAGGAGTCTACAGTGATTGAGATCTTGTAGGACGTCCCAGTGATAGAATCATCAAAACAACAGCTGATACCAGTACAGGATTCATTGATATGACAGGTGATATTACTAGACAGCACTGGAGGAACTCCACAAGCTTTTTATAATTAAAAAAAGCAAATTTTATGAGTATTGTGGTCCCCCAAAAATTTTTAGTGGTTTATTGGTTAGAGGCATCAGTATATGGCCTGTAAATGCCAGGTTTGATGGTATTTTGCAATGTTCCAGTGGAAAAGGTATGGCCAATGTGAAAAATTTTGTTCCTGAAAGTGAAGCTGGTGCAAGTTATGAAGTAAAAAATTATAGTACTCTCAACTGTCTAGTCAAAAGTAACATACTTGCCCTCATGACGTATGAATTGATATGACCTGATGATGGAAGTTTCACATGTGCAAGATTTCACCCAGATAAAATTTAGTGAGAGAATGTTAAAATGATCTATGTATAAATACCCAGGTTTGATGATCCTGTATAAGCCTCAAATAACCTTTACATGAAAAATTTAATGTTTGGACAAACAAGAAATACAATCCCAATAAAAAATACCAGTTGACAGTTCCTCATGTCATAAGCAATAAATTACATTAAAGACTCACATCCTGACACATTCCAGCCTTTGTGTGTTTCTGGGAAATATGGGGTTGCAGTTCTCGAACATCTCAAACCAACATATTCTTCAATGCCAATCTCCCTCCACAACATTTTGGTCTGTTCTGGAGTTAATACATTTCCAAAACTATGCAACGATTTCCATGATGTGAGATCAAAACCTACAAGTATTGATTTATATAGTGAAATTAATAATGAAACAGTTTTACATGAAATGTTTCAAATGCTTTTGATTTACCCTCTCCAAAAACTAACAAGAGGCCCACGGGCCTTATAGGTCACCTGAGTATCATGCATCAACTTTCTAACCATTGAATGTGCTTTATGCCATGGCACTAACATTTTGAAAGGGGCACAATTGCTCATCATAACTCCTGATTTAAACAATCAGTTAAATATTAAATCATAATAATATATTGACTACCATTGCATTCATTTGATGTGTCCAATTAAGTATCCTAAATAAATTATTGGTATGATTTTAATTATATTTTTCAATTATTTCATGATATGAAACAACATGATTGCTCAAACAACTGTCTGAAATTCCGTTATGAATTGTACAAAGCAATTTTCACTTTTATCATTTTATACCATCTGAAAGAAGCAAGGTTTACCTCCCTTTACGGGCTGGCCATTGACCTGTTCTTTCCATTCTACTTACCTATAAAAAGTGCATGCTTCATTTCAAAGGTAATTTCAGACAGTTAAAACATTAAATAGATTTTATGAAAAACATTTTATCAATTCAAATTTCAATTCCCATTAATAATATTCATAGAATGTTTTGGTGCATGTGCATGCACATACTTGAATTGGACCACTTAGCAATATGTGTACATATATAATTTATATACATCTAGGAAATAAATGAACCATAAAGTTAATCTTTTCTTTATAAAATATTGTTAAAAATTTCATGAACAAACAAATGCTTTACATGGAAAGTACTCAATCATACAAAGTAAATTCTGTTCCAATAGCATTTTTAAAAAAATGTCCCCTCAAAAAAAAAAAAATAAATAAATAAAAAAAAAATACATAAAAATTTACGGAATCCATTTAGCACTTTATTAATCTAGAGTATTTTCATTTAGAATTTTTATCAAATATTCATATCATAAAAACATAACTTTAATATGCTAGCTATTTCATAATAGATGTATTTGAACTACTATTTTAATCTTACATACCGAAATCGAAAAGAAAGATTAAAAGTAGTTCAAAGTCACCTGGATATATTTATCCAGACTTTTGTGTATATATACGAGTGCATGGAACAAATTTGAGAAGTAAATCTGAAGCATGCTCACTACTTATTTTACATTTATAGAAAAAACAATAATAGATATATAGTTTTAAGCATTTGCCTTTGTGCAATCTTATATACATTGAAAAAGGGGTGATTAAAATTACATTGAAGGAAACTTAAATAAGCTTCAAAATGCATAATTGATTTAAGGTATTCAACAAAATTGATAATATCTTACTTTAGTGATAAAAGTTTCTTATTACATGTTATTTAGTGAAAATTAAGTATTTCAAATAAAAAAGTGTAAGCTTCAAACACAGTTTTCTTTTTTATATAAGTAAATGCTCTCATCAACAGAATTTGAGTATTGAAATGAAGCATGCATGGAGTTGCTTGATCCGGGTGAATGTGGTGGTTATATACATAAATCAAAGTTATAAAATTCAAAAATTGCCTTAAGGAATTCAGCAACAATTGTATGTCATTAAAAAAATTCATTTACAAAAATTCAGAAACTAAAATGACAAATGAATTGTTAATACACTGTATATGACTATTCACAACAGAATAAAGATACAAAATGTTTTTAACATGTAACATATATGGATTTTTTTTAAATAGAGTTATCTTTCAGACGCATAAAGTTGATTCAATAGTTTTACATGTAAGAATTGCAGCCAGTCTCTTCAAACACACAAAGTTGATTCAATTAAGCTTTACATGTAACATGAAACTAGTCTTTTGAAATGCAGAATGTTGATTTTACAGTTTTTCATGGAAGAGATAATGAGCCAGTCTTTTCAAGCACAGAATGTTGATTTAATCATTTCAACAGACACAGAAAGTTCATTTAACAGTTTAACATCTAACATATAATGAGTTACTCTTTTTCTCCAAGGGTACATTTCACAGTTCATTTAGCACAATGTATTTCAGATATACACTAATGTGTTAAGTGCACAATGAAAGAATGTATAATGTATACACAGCATGTATAACTGCATATGCAAAGCACACAAATGTTTTCTTGTTCTTAAATTATATGTATCCATTAGTTTTAATACATAAAAAGGAATTAACATAACATTGATTTAAATGCCCATGAGATGAAATCGTATGAATTTGTTATCCATATACACATTTTACCAAACATACACAATACAAATAACACACAAAAACATCAATTGTAAAAAAAAAAAATCATTTATTGAGAAGTGAAGCTTTCTGCAACTTCATATTACATTTCCTGACATATTATAAACATATGATAAACAGATTATGATGTCACAAATTAGGAACCAGTTTTAAATAATTGGAGTTTTTCAATCAATCAATAAATTTGCAGATGAAGCTTTTAAAATAATACATTTATTTAAAGCAGATATTACTATTTCAACAGTCCATTCTATAAACAATACAGATATTTCTTTATTATAGAAGTTATCAATGTATATGCAAAATTACATGTTATTCTGTACATATTGAAGTTCTCTTTTAGATATTAATTGCAAGTCACTAGTGGCACCAAAAATGTTGACATGAAGTTTGTTATACAATAAATATATTTAAAAGTTATACATGTACATTGTTTTTATATACTAGTTTGTTGAATTAAAAAGGGCTGCAAAGTTCCATACATAATAAACAAAGTAATTTCATCTCATGGGAATTATAATTTATAATCACCTTTTTGCCCCAATAACTGTCCATAAAGCTAGAGTGATGAAATTTGAATTACATGTATATCAATATTATAAATTTTAGATTTAACATGGATTACATGGATTATTATTGGGACAAACAAAGTAGTTGATGAGTGGCAACCCTTGCTTTTGCTTAACCACTCTAGGCAGTTTGTAAATATTTAGTTTCCATTGGAAACTAAATATTTACATACTGCCTTGTTGTGCTCTAGAGGGTTTTATGATTACAATATGTACTTAACTTGTATCTCTAATATTAGAATAGCCTTGCCTAAGTCATATCTGCTGCACAATAAACCATATTGTGATCAGACCAATAAGTCTGCAGAACATCTGTTTGTATATTTTTAAAGTTGGTAAAGATTAGGTCTAACTGTGTGTTGCTTTTTGTGGTTACCTTGTTTATAACTTGGTTGCAACCAAACTTTTCTTTCATAAAACTTAGAAAATCTGAATTTTGGCCTGTATTTAAATCCAAATTAAAATCTCCCATTATCACTGTTCTTTCATTTTGGATAACAAATGGAAGCAAATGGTTTTTCATGGTTTCTTTTAAGTACTGAAGAGTACAAGAAGGTTGTTTGTATAAAACTACACACTGAATTAGAGAATTCATTGACATAAAGGAAATTATAGAAAATTCTACAGATTTGGAAGTGAAAATGTTGTATGACAGACACTGCAATTCAATCCTCAGATATATGACAATGCCATGATGTGATCTAACATTGGATGAACCAGCATCATTTCTGAACATTCTGAAACCTTCTAAAGTAAAGTCTTTCTCAGAGTCTAATTCACAAAGCCATGATTCAGCTATACCAATAACATCTGCAAGTAAAACACTTGGGTCTGATTTTATGTCAAGGAAGTGTTTGTGTAGAGATCTGGCATTGTTGAACAAAAATTTGATATCCTTACATACTGAGTAAAGTGGTGTGTATGAGAGCTGCAATTTGTTTTCTCTCAATCTTTCCATCTCTTTATCAACATTTTCATCTTTAGAAAGGCTCTTTTCATTAAAGTCTAGTATGAATAGACCATCAAGTGACCTTACTCTTGAGAGTGCAACATAATGTATATGAGGAATTTTGCGCTGCTTTGTCTGTGCTAAGCTGATTACTCCCTTTGAAAGAGTTGCTCCTTGCGCTTTGTGAATTGTTTTTCCAGCAGATGGTTGGAGTGGAAATTGAACTCTCTCATAGGTCTTCCTGTTATACACAAATGTTCTTTTGGCTTCAAATACGGGAGTCCATGCAGTGTTAATATTTGTACTGAACAAATGGCTGTACTGGTGTCTTCTTGAAATACCTATTTTTGAATCTGGAAACAGAACCCATACTATGGCAGGTCTTAATTTTGAGTGTTTATATTCAATGTATTTCACAACACATGAAGCACCATTTGTCATTCCATCTGTTACATCAAGATTCACTGATATGTCATAGAGCATATCTACAGCAATAACTAGATTGGTTCTTAATTGTCCAGTAGATGTTGAGTTTTCAGGTAAGTTTTGAAGAAGTTTTAATTTCACCGATTCAGGGAGTTTTGTTTGTGATATCACATCTGTGTCTGCTCTTACATTTACTTTACTTGTTGAAAGGTTTTCTATTAGATTGTTATTAAAGCTGTCAACAAACTTGTTCTCAATAAACAGATGAGGGGCATCTTTAGGATAGGCTGAGGAGTCTTGCTTGATGATACGTTGAGAAATGAGTTCTTTGTCTTCATCTGTCATCTTGTTTTCACGGAGTCTATTCAACAATTCAGCAAATCTGAGATCATCCTTTTGTCTCATGATTTCAGTTAATTCATGCATGTTAAAATGTTCATGCCACAAATTTTTGGCTAAACTCTGACCAGGGTTGGTAAGGTCTTTGAAAATCCACTTGTCTCCAACAGGTGGTAACTGATACAAATCACCAACAGCTATGATGCTAATACCACCAAAATCTTGTTTTCTACCAGTAAGTTGCTGAAGTCTATCATTTATAAATGTAAGCATATTATTTCCAACCATTGAAATTTCATCTATTATCACAACTGACAAATTTCTATACTTTGTCCTAAATGTATTCAATTCATCTGCACTCATGTGCTGCTGTTTTTGATACATTTTTCTGTGAAATGCTGATGCAATGGTAGTTCCCTTGATATTGTATGCGGCTTTACCGGTGTGAGCACAGAGTAATATTCTTATATCATCTGGATTTTCACCTTCTTTTGAATATAGGAATCTGTGTAATGTTTGAAAAATGGCATCAATAACCACAGATTTTCCTGCACCTGCTCCACCAGTAAGAAAAGCATATAATGGCTCTTCTTTATGTTGAATCCAGTTCGTTACATGATTGTAAAATTCTCTTTGTTTTGTATTCAGGGATTGCAGAAGTTTGTAATACTGCTCATCGGGAATACGAACAGCACTCATTTCTGTTTCAGATACTTTTGAGGACATGCCCAGTTCTGGACCAATATCAAAATCTCTGTGTTGAGCTGTATCAGGATAAAAATGAACCAATTCTTCAGATGGTTCTGAACCTATTTCTGCATCTTCTGCCTCATCATGTTCTGTATTTGGAGCTACTGTCTCTAAATTATCAAGATCGTCTTCAGCTTGAAGTCGAGCCTGTTCCAATTCTTCAACAAAATGTTCATACTGCTTTTGTTTCATGTTTATTATACTTGATTTTTGCCTGTAGTGCTGTTCATAAGTTTGATAACCACCAAGTAAGTCAGCATTCTCATTTCTCCATGGCAGATAGAGGAGAATTCTTTCTCTATAATACTGTTCAGAATTTGTTTTTTGGCTGTATCCTACATATCTAATAACCCGTTTGTTTTTTCGTCTTCTGATCTTAATTCCATTTTTTAAATGAACTAAAACATCCTGATCAGTGAAAATATTTTCCTCAGAATTTTCTTCTGGGTTATCCTCATTCATTTCCTCAGGCAGCTCTTTTTCCATTTCTTTTGGGAAAGTGACTTCCAACTCGGAAACAACATCAGCTAAGCACCAATTTTCGAGTTGTTTTGGTCTTCTTGCATATCTTTGTATCATACCATCTGCCTTAATATCAGTTGAATCCTTGGGTAACTCATTCAATTCATTTCTTTTGGGAAAGTGACTTCCAACTCGGAAACAACATCAGCTAAGCACCAATTTTCGAGTTGTTTTGGTCTTCTTGCATATCTTTGTATCATACCATCTGCCTTAATATCAGTTGAATCCTTGGGTAACTCATTCAATTCATCTTGATGTTTCAGTAAAAATACTCTGTCTTCAGGTGGTGAGGTATTGATAAAAACGACTTCTCTGCTGGATTGTGTAAGTGGCATCTGAAGGATTAAGTAACTTGCCTCTTGTGCACTGACCTCAACAAAGTTCAAGAACTTGTTTCCCAATATGTCTAACTTGTCGCTTAAGATCCATATTTCCCTCTGCTGCTTCTTGAGATGCCTTATCAAGCATAGCACTTATTCCTCTTTGAGATTTGCTAATGTAAGCAACAATGTATGTGGCACAGGCATATGGATCAAGTACAAACTGTATGTCCAAATTAGCATTCCAAGCCTTCAACACTGATGGATTGTAGTAATTCACTCTCATTTCAGATGGACTTCTCTTGAGAAATATTTTTGGACCTTTAAGGGATGCTCGTATACATTTGATATACTCATCCTCACACATTTGCACAACAGTTTCCAAGAAAGATTCATAGTCTAAACTGCAGCCATCTTTGTAATCATTCATCTTCCTCTGAATATCAGAATACATCTTTCTATAATGCTCAATATCAACATCTAAGGGTTCAAGAAGCATAGTTTTGGGCAAAGGTGGCAATGGAAATCCAAATCTGCATACAGATTTATTGCCCTTTTTGCAAGTCTTTGAGTGTTTATGTACTTGAAGCTCTACAAGCTGCTTTAGGAGGGGATTTTTTTCTTGCAACCCACATGTAACATACTTATCAACATAAGCTTCAATTTCTTCATTGCTATTTTCATTATGCTTTGGAGCATCACTTGTCCATACAAGCATATGAATATGTGGTGAACCCCTGTTTTGGAATTCTACTCTTCGAAACACATCAGTGACAACACCAAGTGGATTGTGGGAACTCTTAAGAACAGTATTGATGAAGAGTTGAACCCTGTTGTCAAAGAATCTTGCACATGTGACTGGATCTTGTTTTACTAGTTTACATTTTTCATTCCAGGTCAAATCCTCCAATTCTTCTTGCGACAGTGTTTTTCCATCCAGTGCTGCTAAACTTTTGAGCAAATCTTGCCACCTGGTATCAGCTGATGAGAGAGAAATAAACCAGGTTGGAAGACCCAACTGCCTTATCATGGCAAAAACATCTTTCTTTTTCGATGAAAGATATGCTGGAGAATTTCTTAGTGTTCTGAATATATAGTATCCTTCATTTAATCTTACAATTTTTTCTGCAGAGGCTGGATTTAAAACTTGTTCTGCAGTAATTTTCTTACCCTCTGATTTACATCTTCTCA
This sequence comes from Saccostrea cuccullata, assembly GCF_032062105.1. NCBI lineage: Eukaryota > Metazoa > Mollusca > Bivalvia > Ostreida > Ostreidae > Saccostrea > Saccostrea cuccullata. The sequence continues at coordinate 793,214 of NW_026926065.1, read as the reverse complement.
ATGCCAAGTTAACTTTGTCACTAACTTGCTTAATTTGAATTTTCTTCAATTTGAAAAATATGTTAGGTACAGATTGTGCTGCTCGCCTATCAATACTGCGCAACTCCCATTTTGCAATATCACTGTAGTGTACTGGAATTTCTCTATCCTCATTTTCAGTTCTCCTACGACCACAAAATATTGTAGGAAAACAGAGATATTCTGCATCTTTATCTGTAAATAAACTTATTGGTTTTTGGTTTTCACCTGGGGCAAACACATAAAGTTTATTGGTATCACTGTCTGCTTCATCAACAAGTGTATCAGAATTGCCTTGAATGCAATCATCTGAACTTATTTCACAAAAACCATCTTCATTCCCTTCAGGTTCACGATCATCTCTATCATTTGAAGTACCAATCAATTCTTGTACTGTTTCCTCATTACTTTGTTCAATTTCATCTCTCCAAGAATGATCTATTGTTATACCTGAATTCTTATACAATTCACTGTTTTTCATAAGCCACTGTAATGCATTCATTACTACATTTGGACGAACGTTTTCTGTGAAGCATGCCGACTTGTGAGATAATCTCTTCTTTAATTTCACAGCTATAGTCACATGCTCATCTATTTGTCGTGGAAGGGCATTTACAGTTGGCTGAATATCAACTGGAACATTTACAATATTTCCTTTGACTGACATCTGACCTCCTCTTGGTAATTCTCTTATTTGCATAAATGGTATCCGTTGTGATATCAACCTCTCTTCTAATGGATGTAAATTTAAAGCATCAGGTTTGTCAGGCCATTTCATTCCATTTTTAACTGAAAGTCTTGGAATTTTTTCATCCTTCAGAGCCGAGCAGCAAGTTAAGCAAAGCCATTCTATACCATCCACAGATCTTAAGCCAGTACAAATACTTCTACTACTAGCACTAAGATTAATTGTATCTAGCTTCACAACGCTTTTGAAAAACCAAGTCTGATGACAGCATGTGCACGCATAAATTGGGCCAATTTTTACTTGATCATGGAATTTCTTGATGCACTCATCTAAACTATTACCATAACATCTTTTCTTCAATAATTGGTTTTCACGGTCTTTGAATTCTGAATCAAGTCTTCTTTTAGCCTTAGAAACTTTTTCAATCTCCCTTTCTTTTTCTCTGTTATTTCTTCTACTTTGCTGTTTATATAAACGTTCCTTCTCCTGTTGTTCCACATCATTTCTTTTCATCCTTTTTGCTTCTCTTTCTACTGATCTAAACTCTGGATTTAGTCTTGCTTTAGTTCTACTTTTCAAAGCACTTTCTCTGTGTTTCTGCTTTGTCTCTAGATCTTCTCTAGCAATTTTTTTGGCAGCAAGTTCTTTATCTTTATATTCTTTACTAAGTCTTGCTTTAGTTCTACTCTTCAAATTGCTTTCTCTGTCTTTCTGCTTTGTCTCTGGATTTTCTCTAGCAATTTTTTTGGCAGCAAGTTCTTTATCTTTATATTCTTTACTAAGTCTTGCTTTAGTTCTACACTTCAAATTGCTTTCTCTGTCTTTCTGCTTTGTCTCTGGATCTTCTCTAGCAATTTTTTTGGCAGCAAGTTCTTTATCTTTATATTCTTTACTAAGTCTTGCTTTAGTTCTACACTTCAAATTGCTTTCTCTGTCTTTCTGCTTTGTCTCTGGATTTTCTCTAGCAATTTTTTTGGCAGCAAGTTCTTTATCTTTATATTCTTTACTGAGTCTTGCTTTAGTTCTACACTTCAAATTGCTTTCTCTGTCTTTCTGCTTTGTCTCTGGATTTTCTCTAGCAATTTTTTTGGCAGCAAGTTCTTTATCTTTATATTCTTTACTAAGTCTTGCTTTAGTTCTACTTCTACTAGACAGTGCATTATCACTTTTTCTTTTCTCCGAGTTTTCCCTCCTTTTCCGCATATAATTTTTCATATATTCTTTTCTGTTTGCTTGTGATGATTGACAAGGTACAATTTTTCTTGACATGTTCTCTTGGAACTCAAAATACTTGTCAATTAAAGATTGTCTTTCACTACCTGAAATGGACGCCCTTGACTTCTGTGTTGCAGACAATGGTTGAATTTCAAATTGACTTATCATTGAAATATTACAACTTTGATAAAATGCAAACATGTAATCCACAAGCTGATTAATATCACTGAAAGTAATTTTGACAGCTCTACCATCTGCAGATGAGAGACCATCCTCTCCATGTGAATGTGAATCAAAAAATACAGGAGAGTTCTCTTCATTCAGATATATTGCAGAGCAAATTCCTCCAACAATAATTAATCCCTGCTTGTAACTCATAAAGAGCAGCTCAATGCCTTCCTTCAAATTTTTTACTTTGACATGATTGATCCCAATTGATATGAGTCAGTGTTCCATAAATCTGTTCAAAATAGGATACATCATATTGGCTGTCATTGACATACACAGACCTGGGAAGTTCTTGAAATTGTAGCATTTTTGAAACAAATTGAACAGATGATTGTAATTCTTCAATTCTGACTCTAAATAAATCATCTCCAGCAAAAAGTACACTATCAAGTTGTGCAGACGTAGATGTATTTTGCAGAATGATAGACATCAAAGCATTGCATGTGCACTGAACTCCTCTTGAAAAAACTGGAAACAAATTACTAGATTGATTAATTGTTCCAAATAACTTTGTTATGGGCAAAGTTTTCTCAATGGAAGGCATGGATGTTGTAGACTGTTCGAAACTGTTTGATGGGAGAGAATGATCTTTGTTTTTTTTACCGAAAGAAAAATTATCAGTGTTCTTGGCATAAAAAGACATATTGTCTGATTTCATAGAATTTGATGACGATTTGTTTGAATTTATAGTGATTGAAGGCGAATTGGCAGAGTTCATGGTGCCCGAAGGCATATTTGCAGAGTTCATAGCGCCCAAAGGCAAATTGACAGAATTTATATCAGTGTTTTTAGCAATGTTTCTAGAACCCGAAGGCAGATCAGCAATGTTTCTAGCGCCCGAAGGCAGATCAGCAATGTTTCTAGCGCCCAAAGGCAAATCAAGTACTCTTTTTAAGGAGGCAGTATCCCCCCGGTCTTTTGTACTATTTTTTACGTGGCTAGTGTCCACGAGTCTCAAAGGTCCGTCAACTGTTGCGTCACTTGTTGGGTCCTTTGCACTGTTTTTTATGTGGCCAGTATCCACAAGTCTACTGTCATTGTTGGCTCGACTCTGGTTTCCCATCTTCGCCAAAGCTACCCGCCAGTTCTTCTTACGAGGCATGACAAAGATTCTGCAATTAAAATCAATTAAAAGAAACTATTTGTGAAAATTTTGAATTATATAAAATAATGCAAATAATGGGGAAAAAATACCAATTTCTGATTTTTTTTTTTTTAAAAAAGAGTACATTACCAATAATGATCATTTTTAATTAGAACTGTTCAACTGGGACAAAATACCCCCTGCTGGGTTTTTCAGACGTGCTAAATCAGGAATATTTTATGCATCTAAGAGAAGAGAGAAATGCTAAAACATTTTTAGTGCAAATGTAATTGCTAATTATACTCTTTATAAGTGAAATGAAGGCGCAGCCTAATGAAAAAATCGGCTAAATATACAGTTCAGTTTTTTTCTGTCAGGCATAAATGACCTTGGTTCAAAGTCATGACTCAGGTCATAAGCAATGTTTATGTGAAGTAGTAGATTCAAGTTTTTCCATTAAAGAGATATGAACCGGACACGAATTATGAAATTTTTCTTTCAGTGACCTTGAACATGCACAGATGACCTTGGGTCAAGGTCATGACACACCCTTAGGTCATGAGGAATCTTTCTGTGAAATAGGATCTTACCAAGTTTTCCATTAGAAAGATATGGACTGACAGAATTATAAAATTTTTCTTCCAGTGACCTTGAACTTTTTCAAATAATCTGATTCAAGGTCATGACACATCCTTAGGTCATGAGCAATCTTTGTGTAAAATTAAAACTTACTAAGTTTATCCATGAAAAAGATATGGACGCAGATACAAATTATGAAATTTTTCTTCCAGTGACCTTGAACTTCCCAAAATTACCTTGACCCAAGCTCTTGACACATCCATCTTTGTGTGAAATGAGAACCTACCAAGTTTATCCATAAGAAAGATATGGACCTGACACGAATTATGAAATTTTTCTTCCAGTGACCTTGAACTTCCCCAAATGACCTTGGGTCAAGGTCACGACACACCCTTAGTTCAGGAGCAATCTTTGTGTGAAATTAGAACCTACAAAGTTTATTCATAAGAAAGATATGAACTGGACATAAATAATGAATTTTTTCTTCCAGTGACATTGAACTTCTTCAAATGACCTTGGGTCAAGGTCATGACACACCCTTAAGTCAAGGACAATCTTTATTTGGACTAGTAAATATTAATGTTCCTCCATAAGAAAGATATGGACCAGACATATTTGCACAGATAGACGGACAAGCTGACCTATATACCCCCCAAATGACTTTGTTTGCGGGGGTATAACACATCCAGAGAATTTGAATTCCCCGTGTGGAAAAGAAAAAGAGGGCAGGGGAACTGATAAAAAAAACATTCGTAAAAAAGATATGGACCGGACATGTTTGCATAGATAACCACAAGCTGTCCTATATATACCCCAAAAACTTTGTGAACTAAAAAATGTTCTTAAGAGAATTTGAATTTTGGCTAAAATCAAAAGAAAAAGAGGGCATCTAATGATATATTTAAAACATTCAAGAGATGGTCAACCTTGACCTTTCAGTCAAAAAGTGCAAATGGGTCCTCTTTAAAAAATTGTAAATGAAAAAATTTCCTAGATAACATGCTGATCAATCTTTTCTTAATTTAATCTTTGACCTTTTCACCTGCAAATCCTGTTTGACGTAAGTCTTCTAATGCATATTTAATAAGGCGTAACAAGCGCTTTGTAAAACACTTATCATCCCTTGGTTAATTTTTGGCAAAAAGTCCAAATGCTCAAAGGCCGTTAAAAATGGCCCAAATTTACCTAAACCAGAATATAACTTATATCAGTACATCTGAGAGAGATCTGTTAAAAGTATTAATCATATCAATATGTGCAACCTCTACAAAGAAAACATATGAAAACTGCAAATAATTGAACATTTTCCAAGTCCAAGGGGCATAACTCTGTTAAAAAAAAAAAGGTCGAATCATTCCAAAACAGAACTTGACCTAGATATTCATCTTATATATTGTATACCAAATTTCATTTCACTATGTGCAACAGTTGTGAAGAAAATTAACAAATAAGCGGACCGACACACAGCAGCAAAGCAATTTTCATCCCTTCTTCGAAGGCAGGCATAAAAATTCATTACAAAATCTCAAAGATGACATGAGTTATCATCAAGAAATCATTTTATGAAATGATATGAAATTTTCACCTGACCTTTTGACTTAAAAAAAACAAAACTCCAAAAGGGTATCCTTTAATTAATTGGAGCATAAAAAATTTCAGAGAAAATTCTCAAAGAAAACCAAGATTTCATACATGGATTTTTTTTTTAGCATTGTATGAATTTCTGACTTGAACTTTACCTAAAGTAAATAGGGTTTTTTTCTAAGTCATTAGGAATAACTCATGTAAACTAACTTTCCAATACAACTCTTGCAGATCCTTATTTCATGGCATAAATGATAAGGCTGGAATTAACAACAATTGTTGATAAGATTTGATTTTTCTTCATTTCATGGGAAAAAACTTTTTTCTAATCCCTAACACCAATAGTCTCTATCATACTAAACAGTAAACACTAAATATTCTGTTTCTTCAGGGAAAACAAATTTTTCACTATATTTTTCATGTGCACACATACACATGTATATATAGACTTTTAAACTTTTTAAAAATCTAATTGCAAATTTGGGCCCACATCAAAATTTGTTTGCCCACTAATTAGTGAAAAAAATTTTTAATTCCACTTTCCCAGCTGACCCTAATTTATAGTAAGCCCTAAAAATTTTTTTCACGGATAGAATTGCATAAATATCAATGTATATTCTTAAATTTAAAAAAATTTCCAAGACAAAGAAGTTTGTTTCACCTTTCTAAAATCTTTTAAGTCACAAAAACTTTAAAACACGTGTTTTGTTTTTTTTTCATGGGTTTTGTGAAAGAAAAAAAAAAATCTGAAAAAAAATTCAGAAGGACCTACCTACCCTATATTTTTCCTGTGTTTTTATCACACCTTCAGATTCACGAAAAAAAATACGCATTTTGATCATTTTTTTTTAGAAATGCCATGTGTTTCTTTTCCATTTTAATATTATGCACAACAGAACTTATATAAATTTGAAGTAGAACTCTTCTGTTCTGTTAATGAAGATTGATATGGTTATTCAATGTTCATATATAGAGCATGTACATTTTCATTCACAAAATAAGAACAGTATTTTTTGGTTATTTGGGCTCATTGACCAGTCGATGCCTCATTGTGCCCAACACAATTACTCAGATGCTTTATGTACAAGTACTTCTTACTGCTAATTTAAAAGCACTTCATTACGAAATTATTGAGAGAAAAAAATACATTCAGACAAAATTGAAAAACAAATGTTTACAATCATACAATTTGAACTGCCATGTGTGCAAGTTGAACATAGTTCTAAGTTGGCCGTGAAACATTACTGGAAAATTGCAAGTCATCAACTGTTATTTCAAACTCTGATATAATCTACTTAACAGTGCATCATGATGTAAATATAATGCCGTCAACATTCAATAAGTTATTCCTAAAAAACAATTAGTTAGAATACTTAATATTTATTAAATGCCATAAAAAAATATTAAACATGAAAAAAAAACATTCAAAAAATTTAAGATGTGTTTGTTTAACACTATGCTCCAGAACAAAGTTCAAAAATATATTTTTAGCATAAATGGTCACAAAAGGTACAAGGTCAGTTTGTCATTTGAAAGAACTCATTCGTTGGAGTATGCAACCAAATTTGAAGTCCATCTCTCTCCTATGGTTAAAAGTTATGGCATGAAAGTGTAAAAAGCTATTTTTAGCATATAGGTTCACAGTAAAGGTCACTGATCATTGACCTTGTCATTGTTTGTGACTTTATTATTGCAGTACTGCAGTTAAACTTGTTTTCAGCATATGAAACCCTATCTCCTATGGTTCAAAAGTTATGACAAACAGTGGAAAAAGCTTTTTTAAATATAGCACAGTCAAGGTCACAAGGTCATGACCTAAAGTCCTTTGAAAACTTAATAGTGGATATACATATTCAAATATAAGTCATGTCTCTTTATCATGGTTCAAAAGTTATGGCAAAGGTTAAAGTTTTTTTTGTCATGGTCAAACAGATAAACAGACAGGACAAAAACAATTACGCCCGATCTATCGAAGAAATTATCATGATTCTTACCTTTAACCATGCATTAAATTTATTGCAACATAATTCCCTTGACATACAATTGTACAGTTGAATTAAATTTGAAACTGAGAGTGCAACAATACTAGAAGGTATATGTTTATTTTTCCACGGTTAAATTCACAATACATCAAACTGATATCACAGCTTGGTTCAATCGGTCAGTATTCATATAATCATCCAAAACTCATTGTTTTGTCAACAAATTGCAGACACCGCATTAAACTTGTTTTCAGCATATTTTAAACAAATACTTAACTGTCGAAAGAATCACTTTCCTAGTTTTATAAAAATTATTGAAATTAAAAAGGCAAGTGATAAAGCCTTTAAAACCAATAGCATTAAACAGTTATTCACAATATTTCATGTGTGTATTTATCAGGTTGGGAACATATGTAAATCGTATAAAGAATTCAATAGTGTTACAAATCGTATTGTGGGAACATAATCGAAGCAAACATACAAAATGATTTGTAAACAGGTCTGGTACAATCACTTTTGAGCTATTTTAAATTACCTACATACCTTTATTTATACCAAAACTTTCTTGAATTGTAATTTTTCTCATGATATGCAGAAAATCACACTTTTGATGCAGTGATAATTTAGCTTTAAACTAATTTGAAAACAATACATGGAAAATATTATAACTTAAAAATGTGGCTCTTTTTCACACAAGGTGGACATTTACTCAAAAAATAGAAATTCTAAATTTGCAGCAAGGTTAAACTATTGATGCATTTGTACAGTGATTGCTTTTTTAAACATCCTTTAGTATATTAATATTCAAGTGCAGCGAATGTGGTGCAAAGTGCCAATCGCATATGAATTGAATACATTGATACGAATCGTAGAAAATGTGGGAAACGTATATCGATGCATTTGTTCCAAGAGAAATTTACGAGTCCATGTGAAAAAAATACAAACTCCCAGTGCATAGCAACATGGTGGTTTAAACATTATACATAGCAATGACTTGTCCACTTGAAAAAAAAAATAAATGTTTTAATGCAATTTTCAGCCACAAAAATTATTGCCACTTAAACCACTCAGGTATTTTCAAATTTGTCAGAAACATTTGAGAAGTTATAGGAATCTTGATCCAGATGTCTGTGATTTTTTTTCTTGTTATGCATTTAATTCTTTTTTAAATGAACTGAGAATAGGCAGTGCAAGTAAAATCTGTGTATAGCCTATAGGTTTTTGAGAGTAAATAACTGTGCTCGCCCAAACAGTGACATCGTAAAACATAATAGTCATATACTTGTAATTTTTTTGTTTTTATTATAATTAAAATGAAAAGCAAAATTGTGCAAATTTGATTTAAATAATAGTAAGCTACCTGGGGTAGGTAAATAAAGCTAAGGTACATAATATTCTACTTACAACAATCTACTGATTGTACTGGACCTGGTAATTAGATATTGGAAGTTTCTATGGACCTACCCCAATACTTCGTTACACGGATAAACAGGTTGGGCACAGTTCCTTTTTTGGGTAAGTATTACTATAAAAGGGAACTATTACTCTTTGCAGTAATAAAAAAACATTACTCAATTCGGGCATTTTTGTCACATTTTTAAAATAATGCCTCTAATCCATTTAATAAATAAAAAGTGCATAAAAAATACGATGTGATGTGTTAAATCTTTATCAAACAAACCTCGCTGACCGCTAATACTTCCCCGAAAAAGGAACTGTGCCCAACCTGATAAACCATCATGTAAAAATAAAATGCTACTTGTATCGGGATAAATCTAACTAAATATATTCAACTTCTTTTTAAAACCATATCAACATAGTTAGGGAAAAACAATAAGACATATTATAACACAATAGAAATAAATTTATTAGGCCTACAAATTCGGAAAATGTGCAACGTACTTGACTAGTTCCACTTTGATGTCGCCACTTTAACTTCGTGACGAATGGAATCATATCATTCGCGAAAACAAATAAATTTCAATCTTATAAAACGCTATAACTCATACCCACCGTTCCTGAAACAAAAATATAAACACAGGGAAAGCGTAACTATTAGAAAGACGAATATATCCTCAGGCTCAGTCAGTGAAGTCTTCCTTCAAAATGGACGCTCGACAATGCGCATGCGTATTTGTCTAAATGACGGAGGCGTGTAAACAAACATGACCATTCCGGGATTGTTTTAAAATTCAATCAACTTTTAAAAGGACTTTTGACTCGTGGACACATTCAAAATATATACATATATAAATCAATACACAAACAATTCGAAAATACCAATCAGAAATTTTTAGGATTTTTTTTCAAAGAATTTATAATGTAACAACACATATATAATCAATGGAGCCCCACCCTAACACCAGAACCCCTGACCCAGGGGCCGTGAAATTTACAATTTTTGAAGAGGCACTCTTGATCATCATAACTATGTACTTGGTTCGTTTGTATATAACCCAGGAGCAGAGGAGTAGATTTTCAAAGTATTAATGCACTTTTACTATATGATATATAGCCCCGCCCTAACACAACCCCTGACCCTGGAGCCGTGAAATTCACAATTTTGAAAGAGCCACTCTTAGTCATTATAACTATGAACTTGGTTTGTTTGTTTTACACCCAGGAGCAGATGAGAAGACTTTCAAAGAATTAATGGACTTTTACCATATGATCTATATAGCCCCACCCTAGCACCATAACCCCTGACCCTGGGGCCATGAATTTCACAATTTTGGTAAAGGACTCAAAGCTAATTACAATCATGCAAACAATTTGACTGCTTGATGTCCAGGAGTGAAGAAGAAGATTTTTAAAGATTGCATTCATTTTAGTAGTTTTGGCCCCACCCCTCAGGCCCCTGGGGGGCAGGGACCATGAAATTCAGAATTTTTGTTCCCCTTCACCCATAGATGCTGTACACTAAATTTGGTTGTAATTGGTTCAGTGGTTCCAGAGAAGAAGCTAAAAATGTTCAAAAGTTTACGAACGACGTACGACGTACGACGTACGACGACAGACGAAAACGGATAGCAATAGGTCACCTGAGTTTACTCAGGTGACCTAAAAATGTTAATCTTAATTTTACTTCTTACAAGAAATATTTTATCTTAAGCTATTTGCTGTTTAACTTTGACTGAAGAAATTATAATTTCTAAGATACTTACCTGGATTTAAAAATGGCAAATCATAGGTGCAGGGTCTCTTTGGTAACAAAGTATTGTTGAATATAACCACAGAGTATACACAGTTTGTGGGATCAGATGACTCCAAACAGACACTAAGATTCATGTTCAGAAGGTATTTTCTCTCCATAACTAGGTTCTGGATGTTGAAGCTAGGGAGTAAAAATCACATACATGAAGCCTTTCTTATTCAACATACATTGGAAGACAAATTTTTTGTCAGATTGTCAGATAGAAACAAGAGGTTCAACAGCCATAATGGTCAGCAATTTATATATACCAAAAGAAAACCACCTCTATAGAATGTGGTCTCATCTCTGTGACATAAATCAGAGAAATGATAGTGCATACAGTTTAAATTCATTTGACATTTTATATTCCTGTTGTTCTTGTGAAAACAAGAGGCCCATGGGCCACATCGCTCACCTGAGAAATGTTGACCATTCTGTTCTTTACCAGATTTCACCCTTGTTATACATAATGCATCCCTACCCTACCCCACTGATCATAATTTAGACATTTTGAAATCTACACTACCCCATGATCCTTCCATGGGCACATATGTTTCAGCTTTTTTGGCCCAGTGGTTCCTGAGAAGAAGATTTTCAAAGATTTTTCCTATATATTTCTATGTAAAACTTTGATTCCCTATAATTGTCCCGCCCTTCCCCTGGGGGTCATGATTCCTACAATTTAGAATTTACACTACCCCAGAATGCTTCCACATAAGCTTCACTTTTTTTGGCCGAGTGGTTCTTGAGAAGAAGATTTTCAAAGATTTTTCCTATATATTTCTATATAAAACTTTGATTCCCCTTTGTGGCCCCGCCCTTCCCCCGGGGGTCATTATTTGAATAATTTAGAATCTACATTATACCAGGATGCTTCCACATAAGTTTCAGCTTTTCTGGCCCAGTGGTTCTTGAGAAGAAGATTTTCAAAGATTTTTCCTATATATTTCTATATAAAACTTTGATTCCCTATAATGGCCCAGCCCTTCCCCCGGGGGTCATGATTCCTACAATTTAGAATTTACACTACCCAAGAATGCTTCCACATAAGTTTCAGCTTTTCTGGCCCAGTGGTTCTTGAGAAGAAGATTTTCAAAGATTTTTCCTATATATTTCTATATAAAACTTTGATTCCCCATTGTGGCCCCGCCCTTCCCCCTGGTGTCATTATTTGAACAATTTAGAATCTACCCGGTACATTATACCAGGATGCTTCCACATAAGTTTCAGCTTTTCTGGCCCAGTGGTTCTTGAGAAGAAGATTTTCTAAGATTTTTCCTATATATTTCTATATAAAACTTTGATTCCCCATTGTGGCCCCGCCCTTCCCCCGGGGGTCATGATTTGAATAATTTAGAATCTACATTATACCAGGATGCTTCCACATAAGTTTCAGCTTTTCTGGCCCAGTGGTTCTTGAGAAGATTTTCAAAGATTTTTCCCATAAAATCTTTGATTCCCCATTGTGGGCCCGTCCTACTCCCAGGGGTCATAATTTGAACAATTTAGAATCTACATTATACCAGGATGCCTCCACATAAGTTTCAGCTTTTCTGGCCCAGTGGTTCTTGAGAAGAAGATTTTTTAATGACCCCACCCTATTTTTGTCTTTTCTTGATTATCTCCCCTTGCGAGGGGATATGTCCCTTCATTTTAACAATTTAAATTTCCCTTTACCCAAGGATGCTTTGTACCAAGTTTGGTCAAAATTGGCCCAGTGGTTCTTGAGAAGAAGTCGAAAATGTGAAGTTTACAGACGGACAGGAGGACGGACAGACAGACGGACGGAAAACGGACAAAATGTGATCAGAAAAGCTCACAGGTGAGCTAAAAAACAACATTTAAATATATTTTTGGAATTCTTTGTCTGCTTCGGCCTTCTTTAGAAAAAGTTGAGGTATTTCTTTAGAATGCCTTGCGTTAAGTTTGGTGGAATTTGACTTGTATTTGTTCAAGAGAACTTTAAAAATGTTCAAAAGTTTAAAAAATAGAATACATAGACTGAAAAACATATAATGGAAGATAAAAAAAGAAACCAATTGGCCATACAAGTGCCTTAAATTGACCTTGAAAAGATTTCTCTAATTCTTTACTCACTCTAATCTGATGGCTCCTTGCAATGTGAAATGATCAGTTTTTCCAAAATCATAATCAAACAGAGTAATGTTATACTGCATTTTCTCAATGTTTAGACTCATGATGGATTCACAGGGATCCATGAGGACTTGTACATTGATGGAATGACCACTAAGGTAGGCTACCTCAGCACAGCAGTCTATACTGGTACAGGTGTTGGGGATGTGGCAGGACACTGAACTGGGTAAAGCAAGAAGCACTGGGATACTGGGACAATCTAAAAATATTAAAGACCATAATGCACAAATACATATTGCAGATGAAAGGAAGTTCCAAATGAAATCTAGATGGTATGTCTGTAATATCACAGCTTTAAATGAAATTGGATTATCTGGATGTAATAGAATTTATTCTTGCATAAAAAATAAACTAAAGTGGTGTTTTACTCCACTGAAGTTTGAAAGATATCCACCCATTTCATAGTATTGCTATGTACTACCCATATAAGCAAGGTTCAGTAAAGTTTGGCCTAATCAATTTTCCGTTATCCTAGAACATCCTACCATTTCTCCATCCCTGAAGATTTGGATTATATGTTACAGCTGAATTATTGCATTTATCTGAGCTCTTCAAGAATTCCAACATTTCTAGTTTTGATAACAATGAGTTGACAGCAGTGTCAGGAAGAAATGAGTCTGGGTCAAAACCACTTTCAGTTAACCAGGTGTTCAAAGAGAAATCTGAAAGTACAAAAGGAGTCTATAATTCACCCATTCAATAATTTATAATCAAATTTGTCACTTTTACCATGAAGAATCACCTGATATAAACCCAGTGCCCCATTCACACAGAGTTTTAGGCAGTCTGATATTTTGAAGAAGGTTTATGGTATCTAAATCACATGGTCCAACTCCATAGCAAATTCTGATACTGGCTGTAATTCTGTAACTCTTCTCAACAGGAACATCATCCACCTTAAATCTATTTAAAAAAGTAAAACCCTAAGAAAAAATATGTTTACAACTGCAAACAAAAAGTGCAACAGTTTAAAATTTTCACTTCAAAACTTACTCGAACTGAACTACACTCATCAGGTATCTTTTTTCTGTAATACCTAAAAGTAATCATAGAAAATATTAATCATTCCAAAATGAGTCAGAAAAGCAGTCTGAAAAGGACATTTAAACTGACAGAAAAATTCATTTATGTTCTTGATTTAATGTCTATCACTTTTCTAGAGCCAAATTATTCAACTAGTCAATGACTGAAATTAACATTTTGTGCATATTTGTTTTGAATACTTTAAAATAATTAATAGTGTTAATAATATTTTGTATGATAATGGTGATACTGTTTATCAAGTTAAAACACTGAAGCACTTACCAAAGGCATATCCATTTAAATTAATGTCAATACTCAGTCTTTCTATTTGAAATTTCAAAATATGGTGGCAGTCATCAAGTTTGACTCCCACAGTAAAATGGTGCCTCAGTACAGAATCTTCTGCCACACAGCATGTCACTCCTGTACAGTAGTCAGGGATGTTACATCTTGTTGAAGATGGAAGAGTTGGAAGAGAGGCATTCAGGTCTACCTTGCAATCTGGTAAAAAAAAATTGTATGCTTTGTTTTAAAGCAAAGTCCTTCTATTTTTAAAAATCATCTTTTTACTTTCAAATCTTTAATCAGAACATACCATTGGGATATTGGCAACTTAATCAATCCTTATCAAGAGTTACAACATCCAGAAGTCTTTAATGACATTGTACATCTACTGGTTTGTAACAATAACTAAGCAATTACATGGACTTGAGAAACTATTATAATAGGAATAAATAAGATAGTAATCCTAATTTCAGTATTTTTATGAGGAAAGTTTCCTAGCAGTTTGACTAAAACTGTAAGAAAAGTAGCCTAGATTGTGAAAGAATTTCTCTCTTTTTTTTTTTTTTTTAAATTTATACAAAACTTTAGGAACCATTGCAAAACCAATTCTAAAATTTGTTATAATGAATAAAACTTCATTAAAATGAATTAATTTGTTATAATAAATTAAATAATAACATATTAAATTTGTCTTTATGAATTCAAAGAAATTATTATAATGAGCTATATTCAATTTGGTTATAACAAATTCTAAAATTTGTTATATATTAAATGCAAACATATTTTTTTGATATGTCCTAAATGGGCTTCTGTAGTGGTGCTATCTTCAATAATTTTTTGATAGTAATGGCACTATACATATTGCTCATCTTTAATATTTTTAAACGTCCTGTATAATTAATATCAGTTAAGTCTGAAACCTCTCAAAAAGTGTAATCATTTAAACTAACCATTTTTCCATTGTTTGTTGTTAGCTGGATGGTATGTTGTGGATGTGAAGGAACATGAATCTTTGTTAAGGTATGACCTTACACCCAGCTTATCCAAGAGAGCATCCCTGTTTAACTGTGAGAGAACAGAACCATGAGGAAGTGAAACATCTTGGTACCACTTTGTCAGATTAAAATCTGAAAAATAAAAGGGTATCATTTAGCTCAAAATCTCATTTAACACATATAATAATCAGTTGAACTTTGATATCTCCAACATTGATATACGGAATAATGTTAATTAATTTGAAAGTGTCAATTTAACTGTCAACCACTTATTCTTTTCATATTTTACACTCTATATTTGGAATCCATGGATATCTTGAAGTTTTTTTTCTTGGTCCCATCAAATTTGAGATAATTAGATTTCAAATTGATTATTCATTGCTTAATAATGCTTAGCACTCACTTGGAGTTGAGAATTTCTCAGTCCAGTTACATATTCCCTTGGGTAGAAGTGTATCTTTGAAGATATCAATACTAATGGTACATTCTTTGTCATCTGAAGCCTCAAAACAAGCTTTCAAGGCCACGGACACTTTGAATTGTCTTTCTGTTTTCATATCTTCTATCTTGTAACTAAATCAAATTAATTTAAGATATAAGAATAATAAACTCAAAATTGATCTTAGATATGTGAATAAATTCTAGGTGCCTTGTAAATGAACAGCACTCTACATTTCCTTTTTTTTGAATTGAAAGTTAAACATGAAATATTTCCAGGTGTTTGATAATTTTAAAGTGCAAAAAAAAAATTTAACTTACTCTATCCGTACTACACTGTTCAAATAAAAATTCTTCTCAATCCCTGAAAAAATACATGGCAATGCGTAAATGAAAGGAAAATGCAGTGTTATAGAGAGTTCACAAAGAATACTATGAGAATCATACAAACCAAATGAAAAGTCATCCATGCTTATGTTAAAGGACAACATTTCAATGCTGACCGATATCCAGTGATTACAAGCATCCAGTATGACAGAGGTTTCAAAAGACCTCTGTAGAAAGTCAATGTCCATACAACAACTGACAGCAGTGCAACTGTCCTTAATTAGACAAGAAACTGGGGCTGTGATTGGGTTGGTCAACACCTCCATCTGACATTCTTTAAATAAAAAATATCTTACATGAACTTCATAATATCTCTATAGGTCTTCTTTTTCATGTCAGAATTTACTAATAAAAAGTAATGTGAAAGAAAGCTTATCTAAATGAAGAAATTTACTGTTTGTTTAAAAATAGAAGTTTACACTAGGTACCTGATTTCCATCCATTAACATGTGGGCTATATACTGGACCTGCTCTCTGACATGATACTTTTTGTATGTACTGAGCAATGCCTAGTTCCTCCAGCAGCTTACTAGCAGCAAGTTCTGACAATTGTGAACCAATGCTTACCCCATTGTTACTATACCACTTCCTCAATGAAAAATCTGTTTTGAAAATAAAACAAGACTTTACAGATAAAAATTGTTGACATAGTACATTCATGTACTTCAAAAAAAATTGTTAAAGTAATGATATAGAAACCATAAAGTTTGAATGAGACCTTTTAGTATTTACTATTGAAAGCAATCCGTTTTAAAATTATAAAATTTATAATGAATAAAGGGAAATGAGATCTTAAAAACCAACCTGGAATTGTGTAAGGAAGATCCCAGTTACATCCAGGTTTACGAATAATCAGTCTATCCAGTAGTTTTACATCATATAAACATGTGTTTCTTTCAAAGCAGATCTTAAGTTGCAAAGACATTTCCAACAATGTCTTGTTCACTTTATCAATCTGAAATCTATTAAACATAAAATAAGAAACATTTTTATCATGTTTGTATTCTATATAGTTACTAAAAATCTGTAAGACATGAGCATCTAGGGCATTCAAAATGGAAAAGGTGAATGAGAATTCTTTTATTAGTTTGAATGATGCACACTAAAGTAATGTTTTATATAATAAGTTCTAAATCTGCACCTATTCAATTTTACAGGAAATATAACAAAAGGCCTAGGGGCCAAATTGCTCAGCAGAACAAGAAGCGAGGGAATAGCAAAAATCAGTTCAGAATGAAAAGATTAAATATAAGTCAAGGAGGGGGTAGGGGATTTGAACAAACTTAGATCTATACTTCCTGAGTTGGTTTTAAATTAATATGACACATATTTTTATTGATATATATCCTTATATTTCTTGGTATATTATAACCCAGCCAATTTAATTGCTCATCTGTTCTCCTGGTTGGTCATAATTTTTATTTTAAATTTAATTGTAATCCTACTGAAATCTTTGATCACCTATTACACACGGCCCCAACCTTGCTCCAGGGGTCATGATTTGAACAAACTTGTATCTACACTACTAGAGGATATGCTTCCATATAACTATACCAATCATGACGTTGCTGTTCTTGAGAAGGAGACTTTTAAAGATTTTTCCTAGGTTTTCCTAAGTTATACTTTGATCTTTCACTGTGCCCCCACCCTACCACTAGGGGTCATGATTTGAACAAACTTGAATCATCACTACCAGAGTTTCATCTTTCCTGGCCCATTTGTTCATGAGAATTTTTTTTAAAAAGAATTTTCCTTTGTATTTCTGTCAAAATTTGATCCCCCCACTGTAGCCCAATCCTACTCCCAGGGGTCATGATTTGAACTAACTTGAATCTACACTACATAAGGATGATTCCATATGAGTTTCATCTTTCCTGGCCCAGTGATTCTTGAGATTTTTTTTAAAAGATGCCATTATTTGTTCACTAATTCATAATTATCTCCCCCTTGTAAGAGGGTGTGGCCCTTTATTTGAACAAACTTTAATCCTCTTTACCAAAGGATACTGTTTGGCTAAAATTGGCTCAGTGGTTTTTTAAAAAAAATGAAAATCTGAAAAGTTTATGACAACAACAACAACAACAGATAAATTTTGATCAGAAAAGCTAACTGGAGCCTTTAGCTAAGGTGAGCTAAAAATGTTCTTACTCTATCTGGACTACATCAGTCAGTCGAAAATGGTCCAGCACACCTACAAGAGAAAAAATGTACAAGAAATGTTTGCCCTCTTCTCCGAAATAATTGGAATTTTTTCTAAGTCCAAGGGACATAACTCTGTCCAAAATGACTTAATCGTATCCCAAAAAAAACCTGACCTAGGTATTCTTATGATAAATCTGTATAGCAAATATCATTTTGATATGTGTAACCTTTGCCAAGAAACTGAACGGAAACTGCAAATTATTGCGTTTTTCTAAATCAAAGGGACATAATGCTGTCCAAAAATGGCTCGATCTTAACCAAGATAAAACCTGACCTAGATATTTTAATGATAAATCTGTATACCAAATTTCATTTCACTATGTGTAACCTCTGCGAAGAAAATGAACGGAAACTGCAAATTATTAGAATTTTTCAAAATTGAAGGGACATAAATCTGTCCAAAATGGCTCAATCATACCCAAAACAAAACTTGACCTAGAAATTTTTAAGGTTAATCTGTATATTACAAAATTTCAATTCAATATGTGCAACCTCTGCAAAGAAAATGAACGGAAACTCATGAAGGACTGACATACAGACTGACAGCAGCAATGCAATATGCCCTCCCTTCTTAATAGGGGGGCATATAAATATTTTGTAAACTGGGATTGGCAATTGAAAGGTTGCATCAAAGTTTATTTTCTAACTAATGCCTTAGTCAAATTTCCCGGCTGGTGGCTGAAGACCGTTGGTAATCCATGTTGTAGGCGATGCCCCAACATCAGTCCCTATCAACCTAGTAGTCCTTAAAGTATCAGTCACATTATCCAGCGATGGGGTAAACGATTGTCATCCAATGCATTTTTGATAAAAATGGCATGGTTGCTTACCGGATTTAAGTATCAGTCACATTATCCAGGGATGGGTATATGATAAGAAACTGATGCGTTTTTTGATAAAAATGGCGTGGTTGCCGGCCAGACATCTATAGTAATCGGACGATGATTGAGGCCATTTGGCGAATAGGTGGGGGTCATCTGTAGAAAATAAGTTGTAGTTAAAAATCAGCAATGTCTCACCGATGCCTCATCTGAGGTCATCGGGGGTTGAGTGGTGGGCAACAGACAGTGACCGATCATCGGTCGATGAACGACCAAACATTGGCCCATAGTCAACGATGTAGGAACAATGTTCATCAATGTATAAGCGATGTAATATACATTAGCCGATTGCGCTGAAACATCATTTTATGATTAGAAATACATCGCTGATCTTTTGCAAGTCTGGACCACTCGTTTTATCAAAAATTTTTTAGTTTCCCATCATATACCCCATCACAGAATAATGTGACTGATACTTTGAGGACTACTAGGTCGATGTGGACTGATGTTGGGGCATCACTCACACCATGGATTTCGACTGATTACCACCGGTCTACGGCCACCGGCTGGGAAATGTGACTAAGGCATTACAAAGACCCAGCTTTGCCTTGCTGATCATAAAAAGATGTTTTAGGGTAATTGGCCGATGTATAATATATCGCTCATACATTGGTGAACATCATTCGTACTACGGTCGACTATGGGCCAATGTTTGAAAATCAACCGATGATCAGCTGATGGGCAATCAATGCATTTTTGATAAAAATGGCGTGGTCGCTGGCTGGACTTACAAAGGCCCAGTGACGTATTGCTAATCATAAAACAATGTTCAAGTGTAATCAGCCAATGTATATTACACTGCTCATACATAGGTCAACATCGTTGGTAAGTCGTTTGACTATGGGTCAATGTTTGGTCGAACATCAACCAATGATCGCCCCATGTCTGTTGCCCATCACTCAACCCCCGATGACCTCAGATTCAAGGTACACTTGACGATGCTCAGCCAAACATCGGCCAATCCTTGAAAGATGTGTTAATGATGGGTTGCCAATGAGGAGCGATGTGGGACATCGGTTGAGACATCACTGATTTTTAACTACAACTTCTTTTCTACCGATGACCCCCACATATTCGCCAAATGGCCTCAGTCACCGTCCGATTAGGTGTCCATCCGGCAACTGTGTCATTTTTATCAAAAAATGCATTGGTTTCTCACTGTATACCCCATCGCTTGGATAATGTGACTGATACTTATACATCACTGGCATTGGTCAATGTTTTAATGAGCCAGAAAAGATTGAAAAGGATGGGATATTTTGGCGGTGGTTTGCAACTATAGAGATCAACTTAGGTGACCTGAAAACTTGCTACATAGTATCATACTGATATATCCTGTAGAGACACATTAAATGTGATTCTACACTAAGTAAGCACCTATTTTTACAAATATCAATTACCATATGAATAAGAGAAGAGTGTCCTCTCATAGACATAGTTTTCTATTCCCACTTTTAGTGTCTGTAGACAAAGGTCAAGGTCAAGGAAGAAGTGAATGGTTTGTTGTAGAGGGTCCTGTAGATCTAGACAGCATTCTATAGCTGTACACTGACTCTTTATGTGGCAGCTCAGGGGTGCAGCATTAACAATTCCTTGAACAAACCCTAAAGCTGATGGACAATCTGTCATTTATAAAATAAAATGAAATTTGTTATTATTATATATACAATGTGATGTTCTAAGCTTAAGTTCAAATCTGGGCTTTGACAAACTATTATATTACAAACCTATTTTCCAGCCCTGATTATTGAGAGATTCTGGTTTGTATACAGATGACATTCTATTGCATTGTTTATCTTTTGGCAGGAGAAAGTTTGTGATTCCTAGTGCTTCCTTTAAGATGGAAAGTTGAGTAGCTGAGAGTGATGAACCAGGAGAAAGAGACATGTTCCTGTACCACTTCTCAAGGGAAAAATCTGAAAATAACATCAACATCATATAATATTCAATGTTTTTAAAATCTGAAGACAATCACATAACTATAAAAGGCAAGACTGAGCCTTGCAGGCAAAACTGCTCGATTGCTTCAAGAACATTGTAGACTGCACTAGACCAGTTTTATTTAGAAAAAAATCTGAGGATGCACCTGCATCTCCCTCAGTGCCCCATGTACATGTTAACAAAAATGTAAAATTTAGACCATTGCCGTACATGGTACCATTTCAGCCTACTGCAAACCAACTTTTATTCGCGTGCGAGAAATATTCACGAGTTTTGCAACCTACATAAATTTTCAAATATTTCTAGCCGTGAACCATTTATTTTGCTGCGCCTGGGTAGAGAATGCTTCCTCAGTTGCGAAAATTAATGGGGGGTCATCGCAAAATGATTTCAAATTGACAAGTTGCAAATAAAAGATGATGTGAATAATAGTTGGTTTACAGAATTTGCAAAGAATTGAACAAATTCTGAAAATAAGATAACATATTTCTGAGAGAATACTTTATGAGAAATCATCAAGTCACATTCATTGTATAGCAATAAACTTACTTGATAAATTCATTGACCAGTCACATCCAATTTTTGGTAGGTGTAGATCCTTAGCTATATCCTGTGAAAACACACAGGATTTGTTTTTCTCTAAACACACCTCCAACTTCATGTTAACCACATATTTAGCATCTTCAACAAGGTCCTCTACACTGTACCTTTAAAGATAATTTTAAAGAATTTTTTGTAAACAATAATTGTACCTATTTCTTTCAGTTACATTTTAAAGCCCAATGCATATCACACGGACACTAACTCTGCTATACTTACTCTAATTTGATAAGGTCTTGCAACCAAAACTTGCTTTTTGTCCCTAAAAAACCAACAGGGTCATTCTTATTATCATTTTGAAGTTCCACATTTATTTATATCATATTTACATTAATGATTAATACCTTAAAATTTTATGTTCATGCTTTTCAGTTAAAATCTCAGAGTATTCAATACCAATTTGAGCTAATTGGCTTGAGTGATGAACAAAAATTATACAGTCATGCAGTTACTGATTACAGTATTAGTTTTGAAAAGTTTTTCCAAAATATTGAAGTCCAATAACCATAGCTCCTTTATTTATAACAATAAACCCCCTAATTTACAAATAATGTACCTCATTACAGTCTACTTTCATACCAAAATTTATTGAAATTGGACAAGACTAAAGAGTTAATTTTGAAATAATTTATAGAAATTTCTTTTTTCTGTAAACCTTAATTACATACAGGTCAACGACAATTTGTCACTTTTATCTACAACAGATTATCCAAAAGTTTGAGGCCTTGCGCTAGCATTAAAACAGTTTGAGGTACATCGTTGAATTTTACACATTTAGTTAGCATCACCTTTTCTATCTATAAAATAAACTGCAAACCATAACATTATATCTCTATAGAACATAGTAGTAGTATCTTTATTGACATATACATTACTTATATTGCCACAAACCTTTCTTATTTCATAGAAAAATTTGGTTATACAAATATTTGTTACCTAACAACTACAGAACATCTTAATAAATAATATTTACCATATTTGTAGGTAAGCAAATTGATTTTGGTTCTATATTCTTCAATGCCTATGACCATGGTTTTCTGGCATGGGTCAATATCAATATATGCTTCAAAGTTTCTCCCTACTGCAGTTACTTCCAAACAGCAGTGTATTTCAGTGCATTTCTTAGAAATAGAACAGAAAACTGGAAGCCCTGCAAACTCTAGGTTTCTGGATAAAGAGTGTTTGGGACAATCTACAAAATGAAATTAAATCTACGTTATCTTTATTCAAATATACAACAACAAAAAAATAATAATAATGAATATAACTAGAACTGTCCAAACGGGACAAAATACCTCCCGCTGGGTTTTTCAGAAGTAAGTTTTTCCATAAGAAAGATATGTATCAAACATGAATTATGAAATTTTTCTTCCAGTGACCTTGGAGTTCCCCAAATGACCTTGGGTCAAGGTCATGACACACCCTTGGGTCATGGGCAATCTTTGTGTGAAATCAGAACCTACCAAGTTTATCCATAAGAAAGATATAGACCAGACACAAATTATGAAAATTTTCTTCCAGTGACCTTGAATTTCCCCAAATGACCTTGGGTAGGGGTCATGACACACCCTTGGGTCATGGGCAATCTTTGTGTGAAATGAGATCCTACCAAGTTTATCCATAAGAAAGATATGGACCAGACATGAATTATGAAATTTTTTTTTCCAGTGACCTTGAACTTCCCCAAATGACCTTGGGTCAAGGTCATGACACACCCTTGGGTCATGGGCAATCTTTGTGTGAAATGAGAACCTACCAAGTTTATCCATAAGAAAGATATTGACCGGACACAATCCCCATATGACCTTGGGTCAAGATCATGACACACCTTTAGGTCATGGGCAATCTTTGTGTGGAGTAGTAGATTCTTATGTCCCTCGGTAAGAAAGATATGGACTGGACACGATTGCACAGACAGACGGACAGACGGACGGACAGCTAGACAGCTAGACAGACGGACATACAGACAGACGGACAGGGTGATTCCTATCACAGGAGTCTGAAGTTTTTATCGTCAAAAAAAAAAAAAATCCGGAAAAAAATTTTCCTACCCTTAACTAAAAAAACCCCAGGATGGCAACGTGTTTTGAGGGGACCCACCTAAACAAATAGATCTGGGCTTGGCCAGAAAAATCTCGCGACTAATTCAGTTTCCGGAGCGTTTTTGTTATTTATTTAATGTGAAAAATTCAATCTGCTTGACGACTACGGGCCGTTCCTAGCCCTTTTTCCACTTTGACAGCTCATCCTGGACTCCATGCCACCAAACCGGAAGAGAATCTCGCAGTGTATATTTGACGTTTTTAAAAACTTGTTCAAATGAAATAAAATAAATAATTGTTTAACGTAATTTTATTCAGTTATTTTAAATATATTTAACAGAACTTAAAAAAGTTATTTATTCTTTTTCTTACTTGTACGACGATGTGTACCAGGGACAGATAATTCAGTTTTTACAAGCGCCAAATTTGAATCACTGAAAAGCCATGTCGACAAAGAGCCAAACAGTTAGACTGAAGCGCCATTATAAAGCATTATTTTGTTTGAAAAATATATCTTTTTATTGATCACGTATGGTAACATTAAATTGTTCATGAAGTTTTACATGCATTTTTTTTTGGTTCTTTTCTTCAATTACGTCATATATTCACCTCGGAGTTCACTTCCGGTTTAGTGGCATGGAGTCCAGGATGAGCTGTCAAACTGGAAAAAAGGCCATGAACAGCCCGTAGTCGTCAAGCAGATTTGATTTCTTAACTTGAATAAATAGCACAAACACTCCGAATACTGAATTAGTTGCGAGATTTTTCCGACCAAGCCCAGATCTATTTGTTTAGGTGGGTACCCCCAAAACACGTTGCCATCCTGGGGTTTTTTTAGTTAAGGGTAGGAAAAATTTTTTCCGGATTTTTTTTTTTTTTTTTTTTTGACAATTAAAACTTCAGACTCCTGTGTTCCTATATACCCCCCCAAACTTCGTTTGTGGGGGGTATAAAAAGCAAATTTCAGAAGTCAGGAAACTATTAAATAATTTCACTCATTAAAATATATTTACTTGAGACTGGCATATAATTTTACAGCCCCACAGTATACTTCCTTTTGACCTTGATGATTGACCAAGTAACTTTTATAGAATTTAAAGGGGTATGTCTCTTTTAATTTTGTTGTAAATAAAAAGTCTGCACCTTAAAACAATTTTTCTGTAGCACATGTTATCCTAGATCATTCTATAAATTATATATAATGTCTTAAAGGTTACAAATCTGAACAAATTTACATGCTTCACAGACCACTATCTCAGGAAGCTTTCATTCAATTTTCATCTTTTCTTGTCCAGCAGCTCTTGGGTTCAAAGATAAAAATTTGATTTACCTACACGGCCCCCTCCTACATCCTGAGGTCAGGTTCTGAACAATTTACAATCTACACTATCTTAAGAAGCCATTGCCTAAATTTCATATTTTCTAGTCCAGTGTTTCTTGATGAGAATTTATAATATATTTCAATGTAAAACTTCAATTTTCCATTGTGCCTTCATCCTACCCCAAGGTAGTACAATTCAGAATCTACACTTCCCAAGGAAGCTTTAAAATAAGTTTCAGCTGTTCTTCATCAGATTTTTTTTCCTGTCTATTTTAGTGTAAAACTTTGATTTTTCTTCCTCCAAAAGCCATGATTTGAACAAATTAAAATCCTCATTTCCTCACTCTTTTATATAAGTTTTAGCTTTTCCTGCCCTGTGGCTATTGAAATGGTTTTTCAATTGCCCAATACAGTGGACCTTCAGATATCCAGACGCCAGATATCCGGGTGCTTCAGTATCCGGACGATTTTTCATTGGAACGAAATATTTAAATGTTATTCTGTCTTGTTTCACTGGTGATTCAGATATCCGGATGCTTCACATATCCGGACAAATTGACTGGGAACCAAAGCGTCCGGATAAATGAGGCTCCACTCTATTAATTTCTTGTTTGTCTCCCACTGGAAAGGGGCTTTGTCCTTCATGTGAAATATTTAAAATTCCCTTAACCTAGGAATGCTTAATACAAGCTTTGGTTAAAACTGACCCCATGGTTCTTGAGAAGAAGTTGAAGACATGAAAAGTTTACAGACGGACAGACTGACGCCAAATAATATGTGATCAGGAAAGCTCACTTGAGTTTTCAGCTAAGGTGATCTAAAAACTAAGTGGTAGTAAAATTTGAAGTCTGTGTAGTAAAATGTACACTTTGACGAGTCACTTAAACCAATGGACCATTGATGCAGGACCCTTGTAAAAATAAAGTTTTTACCATTCTTCCATCCATTGCCATTGCCTTCAGTTGCATTACACTGTTGTTTCTTTAAATAGCCCGCTATGCCCAGATGCTCCATAAGCAGATCAGTAGCAGAAGGTGTCAACCCCATAGAGGAAATTCCCATTGATTTCTTCCACTCCTCCAGAGAAAAGTCTTTAATACAAATATTACAATCAAATGAATGTGTGATAAAAAATCCTTGAAATAATTACTTCAGATTCAGACTTAACACATAAGTAATTTATTGTTAATTTTATGATGTATTTCAGGCTTACAATGTTCTTCACTAAAGTCAAATAGTTTTTATCTCTATATTAATATAATATTTTACCAGGTATATGTGCTGATGCAGCAAAGTTGCACAAATTTTTGGGCAGACGCTTCTCTTGGAAGACGACTTTATCCAATAAACATGAAGACTTGGAATCAAAGCAAATGCTGAATCGAAGGTTGACAAGATACTGGTCCTCAGCTGATAAATCCCAAATCTGGAATCTTGAAATAAACAGTAAAAATACATTCAAATAATTCTTCTTACCAAAAGTCCATAAATTAAAAAAAATTCAAAGATACACTGCAAAATAAATAAATTTTAGGATATTTCCAATAGAGTCCCAGTCTTGGTCTCAATTCTGTAACCATCACACATCTGGTAAAGGTCTTACTACTCATCATACATGTATACATGTATCCATATAAAAGTTTGAAAGGTGCAATGTATTTTTAACTTAGACCCAGCCTAGGGTCCAAGCTCTGAGCAAGGATATTGAATTCTGTACATGTATGTAATAAGACATTCAATACAAATCTAAACCATCCTGGAGCCCAAATCAAATTTCACAGGTGTTATTAAATAGATTCAATTGTCTATTTCTTTATTCTGTACTTTTCTTGGATTTTCCAAAATAGTTATGTCAAAAGTGCAGTAATGTTTGTGCTACAAGTATGAAGTTAATGCCATTGGCCAACTTTTGTGACGTGCATAGTTTTCAATAATCAAAGTTTAGAGTCAATTTTAAAAACAATATCAACCTGTTAGAATATGAAGTGAATTACACCAATCAATAAAAGCATTAAAGCATATTCAGCCTACATTGTTTTTATTCCTTCTTGTCTTACTTGATGCGAAAAACATTGACCAATCTGACATCTTTTTCCACTCCAAAACTGTAGTCCTGCATGTAGATCTGAAACTGGAATTTGTCAATACCAAATCTAATGGTGAAGTTACATGGATCTATGTCAAGGTAGGCATGGAAGCTGTGGTGGATTGGTTCTGCTCTAATACAACAGTCAACTCCTGTACAGGACTCTGTGATCTGACAAACCATGTTGCTCGGAAGTGTTGGAAGAGTAAAACCAGACTGAGAAAGATCCTTGGAACACACTGGAACAAAGAACTACATATAACTTTCACCGGTACCAATATCATATTTTACCCATCATTCTTCAGTCCAATTTTTGCATTTTGATAATTTTGACTGGAAAATAAAATAGTGACAGTTACAGAAGTTGCCATGCCTTACATGTATATGCAATTTGTACAAAAATTTACTAATTAAAATAAATACCTGTAATTGAATTTTCAGCTTTGTAATCCTAGTTTTAAGGTAAGGTTTCAATATAACAGAACAAGAATTATATACCGGTATATATGTACAAGGCATATACAACACTGCAGTTTCTACATTTAGACAAAAAATCTATACCAACCCTTTTTTATTCCATTTGTATTGGGGACATACATTGGATCTGTTGAAGAGCATGGAGGGGCATTCAGAAATGTTGGAAGACCAAGAGCCTCTTTTATTTTATCAAGTGCCAAACCTTTAATCTGGTTGTAAGTTTTTAGTGCATTATCCAACATAAACTGGTTCAGGGAAAAGTCTGAAAAGAAATAATGAAATGCAAATCAATCTCTTTTTTAAAAGAAACAAATTGTAGAAAAAAAAATTGCAGTAAGGTTAAATGCAACAATTTAATAGAATATGGTTATATGTGTACTAGCCATTACAAATTAAGCAACCTGTTTATGCATACTAGGCATTTTTTAAAGATTTGACTTAAGCAAGCAACATTTAAATTTACTTAATACCCAAAATCTTTTCTTGGCTGCAAACATACATTTTTATTTATCAAATACTTTTGTAGTTTTATATCCTTTATTTAAAAGATCTTTCAATGCACTTGTATATGAATAAAATATAATGAACCTGGATTAAGGAAAGATGTTCCCCACACACAAGGTTGCTTAGGCAGCTTGGTTTGGTCCAGTATATTAATACTGACCAAACAGTTACCACCATCTTCAAAACAGACTGCCAAATCTACTGTGACCACATAAATTCCTTCACCAACATTATCCCAAATGGTGTACCTACAAGCCATTGCCATGTCTTTTATGTTCAACCAAAATGAATGCAAGAATCTTAATTGTTGTACACAAGTACGTATATACATGTATACATGTATTTTTTGTAAGTTAAAAACAGCTAGGCTACTCAATCACTATAAAAATTATATTATTGCTGCTATATCATGATAAAGGTAACACTGTATGTACACGTGGAGTTTTCTGATAAAAAATTATAAACAAAGTACCTTTACTGTTTGCATTAATTGACAAATATTGATCGAGTATTTATTTGTATGTGTGTACCAGTATTTCCTTTAAAATACAATAATAAAATTTTGAAGAACCCCTGGTAAATTATCACTTCTAACTAGTGGACAATCAATTCTAACAAAAAATTAATCCATGTACACTATAAATTAGCTGCCAGAAAAATAACAGATAAGAGAATCTAATTATTTAAAGAAGGCAATTTAAGTTTCATCTTTAATATTACCACATGGGCACAATAGGGCACAAAAATTTAATGGGGAATTTGAAGTCTAAATAATAATACCTTAATTTTATCACTCCCATTATAACAATTTCTTTTCTTTTACCTGAAAGAAAAAAGTTAACATGACTAAGCATTTGTGAGTTATTTTTATAATATCACCACAACCCTGCATAATTTTCCATATAATTATGCACATATAGTTTTAGTAAATGTGTCATGATCAGACAAAATAGGAAGAAAGAGAGTCCTGCCAAAATTAAACTCACCATATTCAAATCCCTGAAGAGATACAGTTTCTGTTAATTTCTCTATTCCAAAAGTCATTTTCTGGTTACAGAAGTCAATATCCAGTTCAAACTCAAATGCCCTGCTGACTTTTCCAACCTCTACACAGCATCTGATTGCTGTACAAGTCTTAGTAAGGTGGCATGCAGTTGTTCCACTTATTTTGGGAAGTGGCAAGGTCACTGGACAATCTATTTAGTACAAATAAATGTTTTCAAAACAATTTACATTTATTACATTGTAAATAAGTGCCAATAGCATACATTTAAAGTCATTTGATTATTATTTACATGTAGGATGCGATGTCACTTCTAATAATCAGAAATTACAGTTATACTCTATGTATACATTTCCGATACACTTACTTGAGGACCATCCACTATTGTACAGTTTGTTGAAACTGTAAGGTGCTTCGGTCCTTTCACATGCTGGATTCTTCAGGAAAGAATCAATTCCCAGCTTCTTAAACAAAGCAGCAGCCAGAGCTGTGGACAAACTTCCATCAAATGACAGACCTTGGTCATTCATCCACTTGACAAGAGAAAATCCTTTCACACTGAAGTCCATTTTGAGATCACAATTGCGAATAGGAATTAGAACTTGATTCAAGATGGGCACATCAAGGTTACAATCGTTTGGTTCAAGACATACTGCAACATTCATGTCCAAAACATACTTCTTTGAAACTTCTAACTGGCTTGCCTTAAACCTAAAACAAGTTCATAACATGGCTTCAATAATTTTAAAGTGATCATGAAGGGGTAAATTTATTCATTTGTTGAAGTTGTTTAGATAATTTATAATAGTGCATCTTGCATTAGTTTATGAAATTTTCTACCAAGTATGAGCTTTCAATGCTACAGTCCACACAAGGTTGCATGGACAGATGGATGGACAGGGTGATTTCTATATACCCCTCCCCAAATTCTGTATTTGGATGTAAAATAAATTAGATAATCATATGAATATTGAGCGTCTTCATTAAACAATAACCTAAAAGGGTTTTAATTCCATTTTTCTCAAAAAGCAATTCAGGCGAGCTTTGTTGCTTTGAGCAACTTCTTTGTTTGACGCAATATCATTTTTTACCCGCACATATTTTCTCCCAACATTTGCCATACTTTGCCATGTTTTTGACAATCTTATGTCGTTTTCCTTGCTATTTTAAGATTTTAATATTTTATGCACCAATAAAAACGTCAGAACCCATGCCAGTAAAAAATCTGGAAATTCACTGCCTCCAGCCAGAGGCAGCATTGTGGGCCTGATTTTCGATACATGCAAAATAAACCAAATGTCAAAGTCACCACTCATCAATAGTGTAATACTTTTAATTTCACCAACTTGTTTTCATGGTTTGTTCATACCTTTCGATAAAAACATTTAATCACCTAGATAGTTGAGATTTGTTTTCATTTCATGCATTATAAAATCTTGCTAGTCCTGTATCAAAATGTGGGGCGGTTTCTTTTCATCAATTTTGGTAAGTACTAGAAGCATTGTGCAATTAATATATTCCTAGTTTGGCATTTAATTCAGTTCAGAAGTATCAAAAATAAACTCTGATTAGAGACGGTGAAATTTAGTTTTTGTAATGGTGCTCATGGTTCTGGCTTTTTCTTAATTGGCAAGTAAAATATGAAAATCTTGAAAATAGCCTAGGATTCCGAAATTACATACTAACTTACCTTATGAATATTATATTGGCAATAGCAATGGACATCTCTTTTCCTAAAATACAAGAAAGATTTTTCAAATAATTTTTAATTGATTAAAAGTAACCTATAATATATTATTTAATTTATGGTATATTGAACATAATGCACAAATAATTGGGGTAAGATTTATTATGTATTCACTCAATCTCAAAGTGCAACTTCGATAATGGACATTGAACTGATAGTACTTTTGGCAACTTTGGTTATTCTTATGTACATGTACTTGTCAGGTTTAGGGGGAAGGAGGGATGACCACTTGGAAAATTAATACATTCAGTTGAGGAAAAAAGTACCTACAGTGTATTTGAAAACTGAGCTTTTCGATGGTCCCAATTATAGAAAAACAAAATTGAGAGGCCTGAAATACCAGGGAAATAGCAATTGAGAATTTGTATTTAATAAGGTATAAACACCCTTTTTATAACTACAATGTTCTTAAATGTTTAAATAAAAAAAAATATATGAATTGATACCCCAGAATCTGTTGAAATCCAGGAGTCCATAATTAAATGTTTTCTTTTCAATTCCTCCAGAGATGACATAGTTACACCTATCAAAGTGTAGAAAGAAGTGAAGTTTGAGGTTCAGCAGACTGAAGTCCACACAGCAGTCTATCCTTGTACAGTTAGAGGAAAGGCTGCATCTTACTTTGTCTGAGGTAATCTGGGGTAAAACCACCCAGTCCAATGGACACTCTGTAAAATAGAAATGAACCAGGTGAATTCTTTCTATTAATGATACACATATATTTTTATAACAGTTACTTGGTCTGAAGAGTCATATCACATCCAGATGACGGGTGTGCATCATCAGATCAAATGAGGCGCAAAGCGTTGTTTGTTCTGATGATCTGTGTCTGGCAATGAGACATGATACAGCTCTTCATATCAAGTTACTGTTATAGGATAAATTTATTATACATCCTCCTTACAACTAGCAAAATATAGTAATGTTATAGAGTTTTTGAAATCTATTATGTAACATTTGTCAACTAATCAAAGCATTTTTGTCAAGGAACTTCATCAGATTATGCCATTGTGTGATTGTATGAAAAATACAGTAAAATTGAGTGATACGCACTTGAGTAATTTTACATGTACGAGGGTCATTCAAAAAATACGTAGACAATGCTTTTCATCGTCATGTGATTATCACAAGATTATAGATCAACACATTTTCGTAAACATAAACATTTATTTTGTCGAAGTGTGAAGTTTCATTCCATTTGATTAAATAGAACTCATGTTAGCCAAAATTTAAAGCAACATGTTTTGTTACCACGGAGCACGGTTAACCAACATTGTAACGTCAAAAACAACGTTGAGAAAGTTTTTCAAAATAATACTCCCTTTTTTTTGTTTCAAACACGTTTTGTTGCATCTTCTCTACTCAAAAAACATATCCATAACACTTAACACTTAGTTTGCTAAGAATTGTACAAATATAGCGTGAATTCGAATGTCATTGTTTTCAAATTCTTTAATTTACCATGTAACTCTATTAATTCTGCAATAGTGAAGCACACAGCACGTTCAATGACGTTCCTAACTCTTTTGACAATATTTTTAACTTTAACGTGTTTCTTTGCAGACAATCCATCGTCTGATTCAAACTCGCTACCACTCAAAAATTGTATTTTCCATTCAATACAAATACACAGATTATTTTTCCTACAGATCCTGTTTTATACAGATTTTTTAAGCTTGTGGAAGAAGTTTCCCGAATGTTAAGTACAATTTTATTGCTACTTGCTGCTCCGTGACGTCCTACAACGTCATGGTTTTTTGCCCTTTTTAATCAAGTCCATATGTATTTAGAAACATGTATCTTTTAAATGGAACAACATTTTACATAACCTGATTTCATTTTAATAAATACAGCAATACTTTATTCAAACATGTAAATCTGATTTCGTTTTAGCTCTATTTATTAGAGATATGGCTGTAAATACTATAAAGTGAAAATTCGTAAATACAATGTAACTCAATTTTGACGGTGCTCCGTGACCCCATTTTTGCTGTTCTAAATCCTTGGTAATTTTAATAAATAAGAAAATACATTCCAATTTTTTTTCTCAAATTATATAAATCTGTTGTTAAAACATTTGTACCAAATTTGGATATGATATGACGTTAGATAAAAAAGTTAGGACAAAAGTCTACGAACTTTTTGAATGACCCTCGTATATAAATAATTTTAAGTTAAGTTTTGATGTCAGAGATTAGATCTTACACAAAATAATCAGTCTGAAACTGTAATGCATCACAATTGTCAATAATGAAAACAATTGATACATACTAGAAACAGTAAACGAGATAATGACCCTAAGAAGTACATGTCAAAATTCTTTTCAAGAATTATTGTAGTCAAAGTTAGAAAAGTCAAGCTGTTTATCCATCTCAATGTGCAAATTGAATATGGCCAGGCCATAACTTAGTAGTAGAGACAGATTAGAAACATAATATTGTTATTTTTGGCATGGTATCCAGAGGATTTTTAATCTGCAAAATATAGTTACCATTTTTCCACCCAGCGACACTAGGCAAATAAAAATCTCCCGTAGCATCACAGGGTGTGTCCAGCAGGTATTGGTCAATACCAAGCTGGTGAAGAAGCAGAGCCTTAGTATTGTCTTTCATGTCATTGATTGATGGGATTTCCATCTGCTGTAACCACTCAGCAAGCGAGAAATCTAGAGGAAGATTGATAAGCAAATATATAACATTAAGAAATTGGAGTTTCTCTTTAAATTGAAGGTATTTAAAAAGAATAAATTATATATAATTTTATGATTTCTTTTAATCAAGTGTGCTTATACTTTTACTCTCTTCAGAGATGATGGCTCTGATTGTTGGTAACTTGGTGTTTCTTAATATTGGGATGTCAATTGAACACTCTCCTCCATTCAGACACACAGAGGCATGAACATTAAACACATACACATTCTCGTTTGTTATTGGCTTCACGCTAAGTCTGTAAAAAAATAAGAAAAATTGTTTTATTTAAATTTCACAATTATAGTCATAAAAGAGGCTAGATGTGATTTTACATTTATACTCCTGTAATGTCCTCCATATCTCAATACATATATGTTCTCTATTTTAAATATATTACCATGATTACAATGTCTTAGTTTGTAAAAATGCAAGTTGTCATTTTGGTTCCTATGTATGTTTGGAAAAAAAGGGGGGGGGGGGGGTTGAGGGATGGAAAATAAGTCAGAGCCAAATACTAATATGCATTTTATTTTGCAAAGCTCCTTATCTATAAAACTGTTATGTTATAAATTTTTTGGCAAAACACAATTATAGCAGATATTTTGGTTTGGGGAAACACTCTAGGACCAAAGAATTTCTTTCCAAAAATGTTAGTTTTATTTTCAGAAATTTGACTCTTTGAATGATAACCAAATTCATGTATACGGTAAAACTCGGTTACAGTCCTGGGGACCTGTGAGTTCATAATTTGTTATATCCATATAAAGAATTCCTATAACCATATGTAACAAATTCATATATAACAAATTCACAATATGCATGTTTTTCTTCAAGTAATACTACCAAATATGTTAAGGAAGCAAATATTTCAAAGCATACCTTCAATAACTCAGATTTTTTATGAATTGAATTTTATATTCAAATGCTAAAAGAAATTAAAGTCAGTTCAATTTATCAAACTTTGAGATCTTTAAAAGTTTGTTATAAAAGATGTACATTTCATTATATTTAAGCTCAACAGGACTCAAAATCAGTTTGCTATATTCGTAAATTAGTTATATCAGAGTTAGTTATTACCATAAATATTTTCAAAGATTTGTTAGGAATTTGCCGAGGACCCAGAAAAACTTCGCTATAACCGTGAATTCACTATATCTGTGTTCGTACTTAACAAGTTTTACTGTACTTTGAGACAACAGAAATGACGTGGAGTAGTCTACTTATTTACTTATCTACTAACATCAACCAATAAGAAATGACACAAAATCAAAATATTTGGAGTGTAACTCAAGATACTGGGGACAGGGCAAAACATACGATAATTTGATAAGTCCACCAGCTACAGCTATCGTTTTAATTTCTCCCCACACATAGTCATTAAGTTTGATGGTCTCTTTGATGTTTTCCATTCCTATTTGTAGTTCCAGTTTGTCCAGGTCCAGAAAAGCAAACACATGTAATCCGAGGCCAAGGACAGGAATGTCAGCACAGCACTCTATCCCTGTACAGTAGTCAGGTATATAGCAGGACATTGGGTCGGGGATCTTGGATGGAAGGAAAGCAATGGTCTTTGGACATTCTGTAGAAAAAATTTTCAAAGTTTATTGAACTTCTTCTATTTTTTGTTATACAATTTAAAAGATTAAAATGATATAAATTCTCAATTTAAATTTATACATGAAAATCTTTTTTTCTTGATATTTATTATTATTCTTTGCACAGGTAAATTTTGATATATTGAACACTAATATGCTGAATACCATGCATTTGTCATAGTAAATGCTCAGTCCTGGTCGTATTTACTGAATAAATGACTAAAAATTTGGAATAACTGGTACGCAGAAATCTCGAATACTTGGGCTATCTCAAAGTAAAGGATGCTGGTACTATTGTTACAAATTTAAGCTAATTTTAAGCCATGTCAAAGTCTATAGTCAATTTCCTGCTCTATCAACTTAAAGTAGCTCCTATTTAGCATACTAGTATATTTGCTCAAAGTAATATTTTTGGCACTTATTCAATATCTTTTGTAATTAACCCCCCCCCCCAAAAAAAAACCACCTTTTGACAGGAATCTTTCTAATTAGAAACTCTAGAAGAGGTATAACACACACATATATATGGCACTAATTCATCTAATTTGTGTGAAATAATTTGTGGTCTGTAGGTGTGCTAAATTTTGAAAGGGAAAGATAAGTACATTTACAACAACCTTTCACTTAAAACAAAACTCAAAATGAATACCTTTTTAATTATCTTTTATCTTTAATGCTTATTCACTTTACTTACTATTATGGAATCCAAGGACAGATGGAATATAAGGGGTCCTTCTCCTGTCACATTTGGGACTCTGGAAGAAATCTGTAAGATTGAGTTGCTCTAACAGCAACATTAGAGCTCCCTCTCCTAGTATCTCTCCAATATCTAAGGAATTATCATCCATCCAATTTCTAAGAGAGAACTCTGTCAATATAAAAAGTTATTTTTCACTTCCAACATCTAAATGCTTAAGAACTGAATAATTTTTTTATCATGATTTTGTCTGATATATAAACTACTAGTGGACAATTCATATTCCTAGTACCTAATAATAATAATAATAATAATACTTTTTTTTTAATTTAAAGAAGGTAACCTGATTAGTACAAGCACTATTCTTCCCCAGGGCATTTTGACAAATAACAATATTAAGATACATAATTATACACATACAGACATATAATAAATATATACATAAATATACAAATACAAATAAACATGAATCACAAATTATTCTGACATTGTTTTACATAATGTTTTACTTGTCTCTTGAAAGTATTAAGAGTTGGTGACATTTATATGTGCACCGGTAAAGCATTCCATAAAATGGCACCAGAGTACTGGAAGGAATTTTCAAAAAGTTTGCATTTATGAATTGGCACACACAAATCAACATTTGATTCAGATCGAAGAGTATATTGGTTATTAATTTGAAATTTAAACATTTCATGTAAATAAGTACGACAATAATTAAAGAGGGATTTATATAACAATACATACTTATTTACTGTAAGCTATTCATAAACAGTAAGCCAATCAAGTTCATCAAAAAGGGGCCGTGAGGGTGGGGGGGCATCTAAAATATACCTTGCAGCACATTTTTGAAGTTTATGAACTCTGTCAAGATTTAATCTGGACGTGTTTCCCCAAACTGTTAGGCAGTAATCAATGGTAGGCATGATGTATGCATTATAAAACAACTTGCGTGTTTGAAGAGGAAGATACTTTTTAATTCTACGGAGTGCAGAAATTTAACGTGACAGAGTTTTACACACATGGTCGATATGTACATTGTATTGTAAAGAATTATCTAAATATACCTTAAGAATTTTTTTCATAAGTTACATTGTCTAATTTCTGGTTCGAAACATATAAAGGAAAATCATGGTCTAAGAATTTTGATCTCTTCTGATGTGTCCCTATTAACATGCATTTAGTTTTTGAGGCATTAAGTATCATTTGATTTTGAGTGCACCATTTTTCTATACAAGCAATATCCATTGATAAGGAATTTACAATAGATTGGAAATCTTTGCCGGGGACATGTAAAGTGGCATCATCGGCAAACAAATCTATGTTTGAATTTTTTATGCCTAAACTTTCCATGTGATTGAAATTTAATTGGTAAGACACATTGAATCTAATTTATTCTTATCCCAGACCTCACCATTGGTTAAAAACAATCTGTTATTCTAAAATTACATACAATTCTTTACATAGGAAATAAAATGTGAATAAATGAAAGGAAGACTTTGTTAGGACCATTTTAACTAGCTACTTAGTACATGTAATTATCTTTCAGCAGAAATGTTAACTGCACCCTTTATTCTAACAGTTTTGAATTCCTATCACCATATTTTCTTACATCTCAAGAATGTCTGTCTAAATTCAACACATCCCCCCCCCCCCAATGATTTGTTGGTTTGTGGTTCATGTGATCTAAAACATCTCTTGGACAAAAAAAGAGCTACTTGCTTTTGAAATTGACGAGAGATCTTTGATCACAGGCAGGAATTTCCTCTCTGTTCAAAAGATGCAACCCATCTTCCGTTGGGATACACACAGTTTCAGAATCAAATTTGAAACAGATCAAAATCTTCACATCCACTTTGAATCCCTTGTTGCCCACCATTTTTTCAACAAAATATCTGTAAGAAAATTTAGAAAGTTAGACAATTTGGATTGACAACTTTATAAACCATTTATAAAACTCAAATTCATAATCTGTACATACAACACTCAATATATTCCGATTGCTCTCAATTATTATTGAACTTTGGATGTCTGAGAAAAATTTAATCTTAGAAATATTTAAAACATGGAAGATTAACATTCAGTCCTTGAAGGCAAATCTTCAATTGTTTTCTGAAAATTTTTCTCTAACCTCAACCTAGCTGCAAGAGTTTTAAATTTAAATTTTCTGCATTATATGTGGTGCAATAATATAAGATTAAGTGGGAAAACTTGAAAAATATAGCATTATTCCGCAAAATATGAATTGCAATTCACCTCTACATGTATTGCTTACA
Organism: Saccostrea cuccullata; assembly: GCF_032062105.1. NCBI lineage: Eukaryota > Metazoa > Mollusca > Bivalvia > Ostreida > Ostreidae > Saccostrea > Saccostrea cuccullata. Next base: position 755,299 of record NW_026926065.1, on the reverse strand, counting down.
GCAATTTACAGACAATAAAGTAACTTTTGGAACATTTCAAAGTAACGTACCTAAGGAACACACAAGTATGCTATGGATCTCGTACGAATTTTTTGAATACTGGGACAGTTTGGGTCTTTACCTGATTGATATAATTATTTCCAGGAAATATTTAGGGGAGAACAGATAATTAAGTTGCGTTTATAGGCCATAACAGATAAGCTGCCAAAAGAAATTTCTGTTTCAAGGACTCTAAGGTATTAATTAACATACAGTACGTTGTTTTTAATTTGTACACATATATTAATGGTAACTGTTATCTAAAAATCTTTTTGAAAAGCATGTATTACAACATAATTAGACTAACAGGAATTACCTTATTTGAACAGGTGCTGGATTTCCGGAGCCAAGATTCAGGGTATGTGGTTGACCTGCAAATAAATTCAGGAATGAAAAAGATTATTAAGATTTTTATGGCTCTTTTCTTATTTTTTCTTATATAAAAATTCTATTCCTTTTTTGACCCAGTCTACTTAGGTGACATCATAAAGAAAACTTGAAAATCTTTCTAATAAGAATATTGCAACAGAAGTTTGGTACAAGTAGTCACGTGGGTAAACAGATGATGACATTGGATTTCCCACCATAGGGCATGCCAAAACAAAGAGTGCGCTAAAATTTAAAGCATCTGCCTTGAGAAATTGCTTAGAAAACTACAACAGAAAATATATCCCTACAGACAGACATATGGATAATCGAGAAGTTAAATCAGTTTCATATAAAAATTAATACTTCCATATGGCATGCCTAAGCAAAGACTGTTTCAAAATTTCAAGCATCTGAGATGAGTAGTTGCTAAGAAAACAGCAAACAGCAATAAGAAATTTGTTACAAACACATAGATTATATGGACAAACACACCGACAGACACACAAGGACTACACAGTACCCCCCTCTCCTATGGAGCAGGGTACAATTACTTCAAGAATTATGTATTGTATTTTTTCAAAAAGACTTTTTCTAAAAAAAGGTTCAAACTTGCCAAACTCGTAATCAAGTAGGCGGGATTTCAATAATGTCTTCTTTCCAAAGCCAATATCAAGCAAGAAATCACATGGATCTAACTTAAACCAGAATGGAATGTTCTTGGTTATTTTGGTGTCTCCTAGGGGTATTTTGAAGGCCAGCTGTAGACAACAGTCAATTCCCCAGCAGTTAGGGGGCTGTTCACAAGTTACCATCTGTCTGAGTGCTATTGGCAAGTTCTTGCGTGCATCAAATGCTACTGGACAGTCTAGTCAAGAGGAAATAGTGTGATATGATGAAAGCAATGCAAAAATAAACATGGTATGAAGAAATAATTTTTTTGCAATAATTAAGTGATCTTCATTAGAATTTTTCTAACCTTCTGGTGTTGATGGTATTACTGGACAATCTCCAGAAGTGAATACTTCCTATACAACAGAAAGATTTTACTTTATTTTCACTTCAATTTAACAGTAAGAACTACAACAATTATTTTAGAGGGATAATGAATTTTTAAACTGTGTATTTTCCAATATGAACTAGAGTTTACCAGACCCATCAAAGTATTTTATCAATGCATATTTATTTTTCTTTTCAGTATTTCTAAATCCAGGTGTGTAAATACATTACTGTAATTTTCTAAACTTGTACTTACATCAAGGTCAAATTTCTTAAGGATCAATTCAAAAGCCTCCTCTGTCATTTTACCACCAATCTTCTCAAGTAAGCCAGCAATAGATCCACCTCCTAAAATAACAGACTTTCACAGAATATTCAAAAATTCTGTTAATAATGAATTCCCATTTTAAATAATTACATTAAAATTCTTAAAACAAAAAACATTAGTTTGCCCTTCTGCCATATATACATGATCTATATGTTTAAATTTATGTTTCAACGATACCACTGCAGCCACAATGTATATATTATTTTCTAACAAAAGCAATAAAAACATACGGATCTGAGAGACCAAGTTTCCTGTATTTGTAAAACTTGTAATACAAACAAATATTTAGCAAATCTTGTTACCTGGAAGGACAAAGTCTCCGCACAGAGGAATTGGAATTTTCAAGTCCTCAACAAAGTAGCCATTGACAAAACAGTCACTTGGTGGGGTCAAACAAATTACAAGTCCAAATTTTAAGATGAACACACCTTCATCTACATCTCTATCAATACTGTACCTAATTTTCAACAAAACATCTATAAATAATTTCAGTTTCTTTGAGAAATGAAAAACATAAAATATAAATTAAATTTATTTATTAAATTTAACTAGATCTCTGATCACACTTTATCTGTACTATTCATTTCAATTAACTCAGTAATTAAGTCATAAAGTAATAAAAAGTTATACTTGGACATGCAATAATGTGAGAAAAACTATGAATTTGTAGAAAAATGTATGCATGCATGATCTTGATATATTCTGAACTTTGTTATCCTTTTTTAATTATTAAATCAAAACAAACTTTAGGAGGAAAAGCATTTTGAAACAAAAATGTTTAATTACAGGTCAACAACTAGAGAGAAAAAAAATGCTCTCAAGGTTCTTCGACCAATTAGACCTTTAAAAGTGTCTGTATCTATTATAATGGCTTTGTAAAAAAATAATTTAATCAAGTTTTATTGGCTCTAGAGAGAATTGATATTTCATCAGAAGTGTTTTTTTTAAACAATTTCAGATGAACTAACTAGTCTGAAAATCACTCATATAGAATATTAATCATTCAACAACATACTTGATTTTGACATTTGAAGATATTTCTGCTATTTCATCAGAACCTATCAAAGAAAAGTAAAATTAAAGGTCAATGTAATTTCAAATGAAATGAAAGATATATGAAACATACATGTGGCACCCCAAAACATTGGCCATTTTTCCTGTTTAACCTTGATATTGAGGATTAATCTTCAATATATTATGAAGCCTGTTTTGTCATAAATATAGCTGAAAAACTTAATTCATCTAGGATTCTAAAAGGTTACACAGAATTTTTCACCAAAAGTAATGTATTACACTTGCACTACTTATTACTTCATTATTAATGCCAATTGAAATCAATTGTTCTTTGCAGCTCACCCCAAGTATAACTCAGGAGCACCTTGGTCCAATTATATTTCTCAAACCCAACATGAAGAACAAAACTACATGGATCCAATTCAATGAAAGCTGAGAGAGTTTGGAAAAATTCTTGGCCAAGTAAAGAAACTGAAATATCTGCCCATACATCAATTCTCCTGCAGTCCTGTCGAAGAGCATAATATAGGTACTTGGAAAAAGTGCTAGGTATTCTTGGTAATGTATAGTTATAATCCTTCACAGCACAACCTGAAAAACATAAAATTATGATAGCATCTACAATAATTTCTGTCACATGTGCATTTATAAGTATATAACTTGTTATTTTGTGCAAATTAAAAGTTCAAATTTACAGTGTATGTCACATGGAACTATCTGTAAATTTATGAATTGAAGTCTTTGCAATCATTGTGAAATGAAAAGTTATCTTGTTTGCATGTTGGGGCTGTACATGTGGCTTTTAAAGTATAAAGACACTTCTTTGTATTTATCTAATATTCTCATTTCTACTTGTCTGTTTAATAGCTCTTTTGAAGTTAAGTGAGTTAATTTCTTGACAATTCAACCAGAATGTAAATTTTGTGCGTGATTTGAAGTGGGAGCATACACAGTCAAGTTTTTTATTTATTCTGATGTTATCACATTGTATGATGACAGACCATATCAATTTTGATTCAGGTTATTTTGTGTAAATATATCCATCTTCCTTCCTTTTTTTTTTTTCTATCATTACCTTACTGTTGATTTCCCAAGAGATATGCATTCAAAATTGCTATTTTATATACTTAAATATAGAGTAACAAACAGGCACATATTGTTCCTTGAAACAAGCTTATTTATAATTATTAATCATCAATATTCTTACTTAGATCATCCTCTAACAGTCGCCTATTCTGTTCATCTCTTGTTCCTGTTATTGATAGCATCCTTGATTTCAGTTCTGCCAGCAACTGTCCAATAGTCATTTTCTCAGGTCTTGGGGATGGATTATCTTCTTTTAACATGTCCTGAGACAAAAAGATTAATTAATTGCAAGCGTTAGCAGTTTAAAACCAGATGTTCTAGTCATTAAATCCCTGCTTTCAATAAGACTTAATGTTTTTATATGGTATAGTCTTAACTTCATAAAAGAAATGCTGAAATGACATTTTTTCATCTGATATTTTATTTAACAATTTGTCTTTCAGGAATCCAATGCCTGATAAAAAAAAAATTAGCCTATAAGGACTAAACTGGGTTTTTTTTAAAATCTAGTTTTGAAATATGTGAATTTCATTGAAATAATTTGGGCACTAATGTGATATCCATCTCCAAAAAACCATCCACATTTTTTTGTCTGCTATAAAATGTGTGATGTGTTTAAAAATATCATTTAAAGATTTAACTAACCTTAGCTATTTTTAGAAGCTTTAAAAATTCAGCTGAGAGTTCAGATGCAACTTTTCTGATGACATCTTTGCCTTGTTCTTTTATTTTGTTATATAGAGCTTCTTTGCTGAATATCTTTTTCAAATCAACTGAAATTAAATAAAAATGATAAAGCATATTTCACAATACAAAAATACAAATACATGTATATATAAAAGAAATTTGCATTATATCACAAAAAAAAACCAGCTTCAAGAATATTGAATCTTATTTCAAAAAAGTACTTTTTAAAAAAAATGTAGATGTAAGCAAAACATTTAATATGGATCCAGTCTTTAAAACACAATGTCATTCATCTGTCCAGTACTTTTGTTAAATTCTCCAAACCTTATAATTTTTACAAAGATTACAACACAACCAAATTCTATTATTAAAATCAAACCAAATCTGGAAAATGTTGACTCAGGACCTTAACATTACCGCTACATTGCCAAAAATTTCAACTCATTACCGCTACATTTTGTCAGATCTTCGACCGATCATTACCGCTACATTTTTCCGACAAAAAACAACTCATTACCACTACATATCGATTTAGCCAGGTATAGTTCAGTTAACATGAGTTCTAATCAACAGAATTCACTCACTATCTAATCAGAATGAGTACATACTGGTATATATAAATAACTCTGCAGTCCGAATTTAATTATTTAGCGTCATCTGAACATTATGGCCACCATTGAGAAGTTTGTTACAAATCGAGGGAATGCCGGCTTACTTATCGATTTTTTTTATAAATTTAGAAAAAATAAGACTTTCAAAAACTCAAAATTGTGGAGATGCGTTGAAAAGAGTTTCAAAAGCAGCTGCAAAACAGACCTCGACGAATCATTTGTTGATATTAATTTTAAAAAAACCATCCTGTTCAAAGTCCTACTTTCACCTCCCCGTGATGAGCAGGAGGAACGGGTCTTATGCATGTACATGTAAAGGTTGTACTGTACACGCATAAGTGGCTTGCTAACGAAAGAGGCAATGTAGCGGTAATGTATACTTTTTTATGTAGCGGTAACGTAATGTTTTTTGTAGCGGTAATGACTATGTAGCGGTAACGAAAATTTTGAAATTTGTAGTGGTAATGATATGCACCCGGCATTGCGAGGATGTATTCCACTTTACCTTCAGGCCAAATAAATGTTCCATCTACCAGGCAGTTTGGTATAGGAAGAATGGCATTTTCTATCAAGTTCACAAACACTATACAGTTTTCAGAATTATCAAAGCTGCAAAATCCAGCCCCAAAAGTTACCAGAGTGGCATTTCCTCCCTTAAATATACTGTATCTGAAGCAAAGTAAAAAGAAGCCACAATTTAGCTAATTAGTAATTATCAAAAATGTCAGTGCAATATGGCAATATTTGTTTTGATTTTTTTTTTTATTTATGAGGGACTTAAATTTTTTTTTTTTTTTTACAATTTTAAGCAGAATTTGTCTCAATTATCATTTTTTACACTAAATTACACTTAAGGTTTCTTAAATCTTATGATTTTTTAAAAAAATTGTACCTTACAACCAATTCAATTCCTCCAAGAATATCTATTTTTATATTAGTTCTTATTTCATCTTCAAACCCTGAAAAGAAAAAGTGAAATAATTCATTTATAGATCTAAATTTTAGTAAAAGGCTCAAATTTCCCAATGTTCACATATCACATATCTAGTACTGTAAACGTAATCACAAATTTTCAGGAGGGTTTAATTTTCGTTGTTTCCAAGGTATGGTGAGACCTACGAATTGATGACCATTATGAAATGTGCCACATAATATTTAACCTACACCATGTCCTAGGGTGAAACTTATTTTTAATTTCTTAATACAAATTAATAAGACTTTATGCATTTTAATCATAATTCATTGCATGTCTTTTTTTAAAGCATTCCATAATTTCCATACATTCTGCAATTTTTTCTGCACTTTGCAATTGTCTGAATATAATCAACCGCCTTTAAAACTTGTGGGTGCTTGCATATCTTAGTCTTAGAACTCTAAACAATCTGCCTATAGCCTCTTAAAACGTATATCGTCATTTCACTGGTTAGATCCATTTATGACTAGGCTTCTGTCATATGGGATCCACACAATATAAAGGATATATGTAGACTGATTAGAAGGTATACAACAGCAGCCCTCTTTGTATACAATGTTTAATGATTACAGAAGATGCATAGAGAATATTCAATGTTTTGCAATGAATTTTCTGTTTATTACATTGTCTTTGATTTTCCCTTTGCCTATGTCTTTTAAAATGCAGTCTTAGGCTACATGACATCATAGTTGAGTGGTTGAAAAGTCATAGCTTAGTGAGAAATATTGTAAACATGAATTTCAGCAACATATTTGGGGAACTTTCACAGTCTTTGTATCTGTCAGAATGGTCTATTAACTCGTTCTCGATATACTTTATAACAGGCCAAGGAATATTTTTACAACACTCTTTGTTATTGGAAGGAAAATGGGAAGGAGTTTTACCGCACTTCTGATATTTGTCACACTGTGAAAGGATATCATTTTAATATTCTGTCACACTGTGACAGAATATCATTTTTATTCAATGAATATTAAATTGCAGCATTTCACTATTGAAAATGTAATAAAACAGATTATTAAAATGATAGAATTTTAGTGACACAATCCAAATGCTTGAGACCAATGTTTAGTATTACATGTACTACACAAAATTGTCCATGGCTTAGTAGCCATACCCGATGACTCACTTTTACAATTTCATAATAGACCATCAAGGAAAGAGTCCATGTTCTATTTGCCTATTTGTACCACCAATACTTTTAAGCATTTATTTGCTCCATCAACAATAAAGGACTGGAGAAAATTTTAACTGTAAATTACTTAAACTACAGTACAGTTCAAGGTTTGGTTGCAACCACAAGTAACTGTTTATTTATTAGTAATCACTAATCCTGCATAACTTATTTGCTCAATCCTGAGAAAACTTCCAGTATTTATAAAGGTACAGATATAAATTTGCTGAGCTGTAATCTCAATTTTTAAAAGTAATTAATTTTTTATTCATTTTTTTTGTATAATTATACATAATTGTAGGATACCTTCATATTCTAAATCCGAAGGAAATTCAATGACATGTCTGTATGCATCAGCACCCATGGCAAACAGCATAGGTTTGGAACAGGGGTCAAAGTGTGCCCACACCTTGAAAACCTTTAGGAAAATGGCAAACTTTATGTTGACACAACATTCCAGTCCTAAGCACTTGCTGTCAAAGGTGCAGTATACATTATCTTTTGGCATGGTGAAGGTCATCAAAGGGCATTCTATAAATATAAAATAATGCAAAATAAGTTTATAGGATCATCACTAAAGTGGTTCTGTGAACCTTTATTGACACAGGTATACTGCACTAAATGAGAATTTCAACAAATAAATACCTTTATCCAGCTGCATAAGTCTTTCTATCAGCTGTTCTCTGGATCCCTTTGTGTCTTTACCCCTCTCTGTCAGTTCATTTACGAGTTGGTCCTCTGTCATTTCATTGGGGTTTTTACAAGTGCTATTGCCAATAATATTCTGTTTAATAAATCAAAGTTTTAAATGAAACTAGAAAACTGACCAGTCAGCAAGGGCCCCGCCATGGGGTAGAATTAAAAGGGTGCAGCTTACGGAATGATTAAAAAATGTACGAAGAATAAGCAACAGCAACTAATGTATTCTTAAAATTTCAAGATAATTCCTGAATATTCAAAAACCTGAAAATATATCCTTGTATTTACATTAGGCAGTAAAGAACAACTTAACATTGAATGTATATTTAAACAATTATGAAGCTTGTGTTATATAGAATGCCAGCCTTCAATGAATGCAAATATCATGAAGGCTTGACCTTAACTTCAAACAAACAGCAGTTGCAGACAAAAGTTTTCATTAATCTTAAAGATAAAGAAAAGCCTACTAAATTTTCTGCAGCAGGCTAGATAATTAATCCCAAAGGATTAATTGTACCTCTCTCATCATTTTCTTCTAAAGTTACAATAAGAACTTTTTCAGTATTAATGATAGAATGGGGTTTTTATACAACTACCTTAAAAATTAATTAACATAAAGTGAAAAAAAAAAATCAAAAAATCTTCTTTAATCTATTTCTTGTTTTTAGAATTTAATGAAATCATAACTATTAAACAAAAATAAATTATAAAAATTTATATTTAAATCCACATTTCAGAGTGTTCATAGCATTCCAAATTGACTTAACTTCAAAACAAACTTCGTTTGCAGACAGAGGTGGTAATTCATCTCAATGTGACAGATAAAGATAATGCTCTGGATTTTCTTCAGGAGGAAAGCTAATTAATCCCAAGGGACTCATAGCCAGCATTCAGTTTACAATGGGAACATCTTCAGCAGTTATCTCTCTTTGTCAATGCATTCTTATATAAAGTTAAGGAATCTACCCCACCACCCCAGCTCCAAACCAGGGGGCATAGAGAACCAAACTTAGCATCAAAATATGTAATTCTGCCTACTGAACTACCATACCAAATGTGTACTTGATTGGACAACCATAAAAAAAGTTGTCCATTCATTCTTATGCATAGTTAAGGAATCTACCCCACCATCCCAGCTCCAAACCAGAAGACATAGAGAACCAAACTTAGCATCAAAATATGTATTTCCGCCTACTGAACTACCATACCAAATTTGAACTTGATTGGGCAACCATAAAAAAGTTATTAGAAAAAAACAGAAAATTTGTGGACGGAAGAGTGACAGACGGACAGACAGACAGACGGACAGAGTGATTACTATAGGGCACCCGCAAATCCTTGCGGGGCCCTAATTAATTGACATGAATCATTCTAGGAAACGTGTGCATTCATCTGAAAAAAAAAAACTAATTCTGTTTATAGCAAAGCAACTAAGACCACCGACAGATATCCCAAGATGTAGGCCTATCTTAAATAAAGATCATACTGAAGTTTTATACCTGTATAGCAAATATAAATACAAACCTTTATTCCCACCATAACTTTGGCCATAGCAGCTTTACTCTCAGTCATTCCTAATTTGTCTAGAAACTCCACAATGGTTCCAAATTTTAATCGTCTTATATTGAACTTCTCAAGAAATTTATCTGCAGTTCTCAGAAGTTTTGAAAAAAATCCTACAAGAGGATTTTTTTTTTAAATCAAATGAATGCCCTCTATATAAATTTAATATTCTTTATATATTCTGTTCAAAATATATGCATTGCTTTGCATGGACACATACATTTACATATGCCAACATATCCTTATCAGAACATTAGAATTTGCCCCCAATTTAAGTTACTCAATGTTCATGATGACATAATGGAAACATAACCCCCCCAAAAATTAATTGTTGAAAACCATGCAAATATACTGGAGAATAATTTAGATAATTTCACCTTTGACCCCTGTTGTTGGGGGAGGTGTGGTTGTAGTGGTAGTAGTGGTTGTGGTAACCCATGTGCTGGTTGCCATCAATGCACTGCATTTTTCATCATCACTGTCAAAATCATCTAGAAAGCTTTGTTGTTTCACTTTACTATAGGCACTGTCTGGATCATCTTTTAAAAATAAAAAAATCCAATTAGACATTAAAAGAAACACAAAGATCATATGTAGATCTTTAGAATTAGGATCTGGGTCTGAATTATTCTGAATTTATGATTTGTTAATTCATTAGGTCTGTCATCGTGGCATTTATTGACTCTGAATCATGATCAAAGAATTATCACTCAGTTCCATACACTGGTATGTTTAAACTCATATTTTTAAAGAATTGTAAATAGATATTTGATAAATGTAAAAGAAATATAATCTATAGTCAATTTGAGTTTCAAAGAGTTATTGCCCTTTGAATGCGTTTTGCATGAATGTAAAGTAATGGCCTAAATGAATGCATTATGTGTTTAAATTGAAATTGTTTTGTGTTGTAAAGTCAATGTGTTTGTCTTATGTTGTCTATGTGTTTATACGTTGTTATTGTTATTTTAGGGTTGATTCCACCTATTTTCACTTATAAATTTCAACTTTAATTCAACATAATCTCCATGGAATAAATACGAATCCAACCCTATTGCCGACTTGTTCATAATTTCTACAAGAACCGGCGGTTACATACCCAAGGATACTTCCAAAGTTTCTTTATTTTCTGGCCAAGTGGTTCTACATCAAAAGATTTTTAAAGATGTTTCAATATACTTCAATGCAAAACTCATATTTCCTATTGTGGCCATCCCCTTCCCTCAGAGTTCATGATTTTTACCCACTGGTTCTTAGGAAGATTTTTAAAGATTTTCCTATTTTGTGCCCCCCCCCCCCCCGGCCAAGTTTTTAATTTTTTTTACCTGTTTAGGAACCTGCTTTACAATAGGTTAGATAGAGCATTAAAGGCCTGAACAAATATCAGGTTCTTGGGGTACATCACAGCACAGCCTTATTTTGACATACAGCTTGTTTAGTACGAACACGGATAATGCAAATTTATAGATATTATGAAGTTTTCTTGGATCCCCAGTAATATAAATTCTACAATTTCCCTATACGTATATAACGAATTACAGATACACGTATAGCAAAGTAATTTCACAGGTCCCAGTGTCTTTGTTATAACCGAGTTTTACTGAATATATATTTTAATATATTTTAAGACATGGTCTAAAAACATGTACCTTTAATGTCTTTTGTGTCATCAGGATCAGCACTAGAATCTGAAAAATCTTCAATTGGATCTGCTTCCTCTGTATTAGTTATTTGTGGATCATTGTTTTGCAAGTCTTCCCCACCTAAACCAACTATCGCACCAGCAGCTAAAATTTCATTCTTAAAAAAGAATTAGAATCAATTTTATTTTTCAAAAAACTTGAAAGAAAATGTTTTGATAGAAATTATAGTTAAATTTTTTAAGTCTTAATTTGAGCCAATTAGTCAAATATGAAATAAATAGTCATGTAGGGCCCTACAGTGTGCAAACATCAACAACATAGATTGATTGATTGTATACTGTTTAATGTCCCTCTCCAGAATATTTCACTGATATGGAGACATCACCATTGCTGGTGAAGGGCTGCAAATTTAGGCCTATGCTCGGCACTTATGGCCTTTGAGCAGGAAGGGATCTTTATCGTGCCACACCTGCTGTGACATGGGGCCTTGGTTTATGCGTCTCATCCGAAGGACCGCCCCATTTAGTCGCCTTTTACGACAAGCAAGGGGGTACTGAGGACCTATTCTAACCTGGATCCCCATGGGGCTCAACAACATAGATGTTATAACATTAATTTCTGATTGAGATACAAAAATTTAATTTTTTTTATTTTTATGGAATACTCAAGTAATCTAATCATTTGCATGTAGCTATGTTGATGGTTATAAAACTAGAAGTAAAATCCACAGTCCAATAATTAGGTTTGACTTTTTGACTCTGAATTTCAATTGATAACCCCTAAAGTTAAGAGTGAATACACTGTATGATTAAAAGTAAATAAAACTCATAATACTGCATCTGCAAATATTGATCTGAAGGAAATATCTAAATTTGACCATTAGACCCTAATATAAGAAGACATATTTCTGCTATCACCTTGCTATCTTTACTGAAACTAGTTATGAAACTAAAAGTCAAGAGGTAGGCTGTACATAACAAGACTACAACACTAGCTATTATGAATGTATGAATATATGTATACAGATAGCAATGTTGTAATGATACTTTCTTGCACTGTTATAATGAACAAACTCATTGATCAAATGAAACAGCTTTTACCCTGAATACAAGTTTGTAATCATCACAAATTTGTTTCCACTGAGGTATTGCTGGAAAAATAGAATCAAGATATTTTGTAGGGTCGATATAACTTCCACCATCCTTCTTGAAGGCCATATGAATGTGGTTATCACACTCTGTCCTTTTCACTCTTCCAATAAGCTGTCCTGCAGCAACCTACATAATAAATTCAATTTTATTTATAGGTACAGATCGAGTGAAATTACTTTAATAATAAATTTGTCCTTTATCTTAAATCTGAACACTAAATATAATAGAGACTCGATCATTCTTGTCCATCTAAACTTTCTTGAGGCCCTATAATAGCTTCTAACTTTTTAAAGTTTGGAGTTCTTCACTTTACAAATCTCATCCAACTGAATTCTAAGATCTATAGGAAAACTAATGGCATATGGTTCTTTACAATTCCTGTTCAGCATTAAGATCCCCTTCTTGACAGACAATCCAAATAAATGTGTACAATCCTTTCTAAAACTAGATGATTTTAATGCACACCACTAACCATAAACAAGAAAAGTGTACTGAATGAAGCTTTAATAATAGCTGTTCTACAATAAAGTCTGGTGAGCTGAAAATTTTACTTACCGATCTTCTCTCATTAGTTTCTATCGTAGAGTTTGGTATTATATTGCTGATGAATATTGTGACTTCCTTCAACGAACCATCCATTCCAGTGATATTCACCATGCTTGAATCATTTGAATCCAGTGTGATATATCCAGTAAAAGGTGATACAATCTTCAAAAGCAGAATAGTAAAAACTCTTTTTTATTGTACCGAGGTACATTTTAACTTTAGCATCTTAATATTATCATCAGATACTGCACATTCATTTCTTAATAAGCTATGGGAAATTATAATAAATATTACAAAATTTTGCAAGATGCACCACTCATAATATTTTTCACATTTATTTTTTATCATACTACAAAGAGGCCCAAAGGCCACATCGCTTACCTGTGCACTTTGGAAGGAAAAAAAAATCAGTGCAGCATTGAAAAGTTTTAAAAGTGGTCTCAACCTAATTAGGGAGGTATGTCTAGGGGATTTGAACAAAACTCTAATTGAGGATGACTAGTCATGACTTTTGAAGATTATCAATTATCCTCCTTTAAGTTTTTCAAGATATTATGGTTCTTGCCCTACCTTGGGGATCATTCATGATTGGATTATTTGAACAATCTTGAAACTACACTACTAATGGATATTTCTGTATTAATGTTTTCATTTCTAATGTCTTCGTCCGAGATAAAATTGCAAATACTGTAGTTAGAATACTTTATTTCTACATAAATCTACTGGACAGGTTTATCAATTGGCGTGGTTTACAAAAATCATGTGTGGGACGAGACAAATCGACACAGAAGAAGGGCTTGTAGAATGTGAATTTGTGGAATCAAGAGCATTTAAATATAAGGAATAACTGTCAGACTTTTTGGTTTCATGACAATGATCAATCAATTGGTTTGCATGAAAATTATATGCATAAACATCTTCAGCAATTAGGCAAATTATCATGCAAGCCTTTCGTTTCATCACATTTTAATATTAAACCAAAAAGCATTTTATCAATTATTGCATTTTACTTAAATTGACATCCAGAAGTGCCAAGGATTCTTTTGCATACATGGTCAAACATTCCATATTAGAATATTGAGCTAGGATCATTTTGTTTTACAAGGTATAGATACATGGTAAACTTGATAAAAAATCTAATGAAAGACATCTTTTATAGGCAGTCGTACTCAAGAAATAATTAATTATAAACATTTCCTACAATGCATTCTTTGTGCCTTATCTTTTGCTAAAATTCAATAAGATACCCATGGTCTACAGTGCTAACAGGACTCACTTTGGCCCTGTTGTTCTTCAAATAACAATTTTTTTTCTCATCCTTATTCCTATAGAAAATTCTAAATCCATATTGGGGTCCCACCTAGCCCTGAGCAATATGACATAACAAAAGTTAAGTCCCTGCAATAATGTGGATGCTTCAATTTCAATATATGACTTACATGACCTTGATGTTCTGCATAAGATTTAGACTTATCCTAATTTTAGCCTATCAAACATACCTCCTTGTTCTTTCCCTAACCAAATGACGATTTCTGGCCTTGTATCTCTTGACATAATGATGTTTAAATATGCAGTTTTATAAAAACTGCAGGGGTCCTTCTTCAACTTGATTCTACGGTTAAGAACAGACGAGACGTTCCTTAATGATAGATAATTTTTTCTATGAGTTTGTCATTGAAGTATTGCTACTTAAACATGTTTACTCACAAAATATTGAGGTACCTTACCAGGCATTTCTGCAAGATACCAGGGGTAGTTTTTCTTATATGATCCTTTGGGGAAGAAAAATAATTTTCCAGTTTCAAATGTGTAAGTGTCTGGATTTTTTAAAAACGTTTAGAAACTGGTTCAGAAATCAGAATGTTATTAAACTTTTGAATAGTTTTCATACATTACGAAGATATACAAAACAGATTTTAAGGAATGTCTCGTCTGACCTTAAGGTTTACAAAAACATGAAAATATATTATATTAAATCTTCCATCTAATTTTTTTTTTTTTAATTGTCCAGTAGTTCTAAGGAAGATATTTCAATGTCACTATAATATGTACTTCTTTTTGCATTTTTTTTAATCTTCACTTCTCTATCTGTTAGTTTGAGTCCTGGATATCCCCCTACCCCCCCCCCCCCCCCACACACACACACAGAGTATTCTTTTGCTTTAAGACACATTGCTTGAAACTGCTCTTACGGTTCTGGAGTAGATGTTACATGCATGTGTTTTTGAGTTTGTGAATATAATGACACAAATTTAAGATTTTCTGTTACTCAAAAATCTTTCCACTTACTTAAAGACATCTCACTTTTTTTGGTCAAAAATATAATGTTATAATAATACAGTCATAAAACAAAAAAAATTTAAGACATATCACCTGTTCTCCTACTGTTGCCAATAGATCCATTCCTATGTGCTTGTATTTTCTGAGCCCCTTTCCTAAACTTGATGGAAAAAGCCCGCTTCCACTGCAACCAGCACCTTTTAGTCGACGATTTTTGGGGAAAGTCTTGTGAACTTTTGGCCCAAAAATTGCATCAATAATTCCTCTAGCTGTGTCATAGCTAAAAAAAAAAGCACAGTGCTCTTTTAAATGAACTGTTAAATAAAGTAAATTATTTCATTATTGTTTCCATTTATAACAACATAATTATCTATTAAATAAAAAGTATTAATATATAACAGCCTGTCAGACTAAATAGGTAGTGTATGTCTTTTATGTGTTTTACCTTTATAATAATTCAATTAAAATATTAAAATATATTAACAAACCATTGTTTTTTTATAAATTTCTTGTAACATAAAAGTGTGGTCTTGATTTGATTCACTAGTGTACATGTACATAAAATGATGTATTTAAAATTTAGCACAATCCCTTTGGATTGAGTTGTTGGCGTATTTATAAATCAGTGAACACATTTCTTCACTGTATTGTATTTATATATTATTTCTTGGCGGTATTTATGAATAAATGTCTCTGCCAAAACTGCTAAATTCTGAAGCCTGCTTTTTTAAGTACACACACAGTATTTAAAAAGTATAAACTCAAATGCTTAACAAATTGAGGCAATAAAAATAAATTGGACAATCCATTTGAAATTATACAAGTATACTTACTGAACCTCCATCATCCTCAAATATAAATTTACATATACATACAACTTAACCAGAAAGAAAGTACAGTGAGAGACATACCCTTCCTTCAAAACTGTGTATGCATCCTTCACGTCCTGGATTATTCCAAAAATCATGCTATAATGCTTAAGAAATTTGTCAGCAAAGCCAATTAAATTTTCAAATGGCTTCATCAAAAACTCTTGTATTGACTGAAGAGTTGTCACAGCCTCTCGTTTTATATCTTGCTAAAATTAAAAAAAAATATTTAATTTTAGAAATTACCTAAATTGTCTGATGAGTACAAAAGAAGAAAAGCTTTTTTTTTTTTTTTTATTATTATTATTTTTTAGAATCCAACTACTTTTTTAACTGCATTTTGCTTTTATGGGTAATGAAAAAATTTCTACTGAGGATCATCTTAGAATCATTAAATAATCACATCACAAGCAAGCTTTTCCTGTTACTATATGGAATAATGTTGATAAATGTTATGTTAATTGTATTGATATTTGTCTGTATATGTACTAGTATAGCTGATACTTTGTCTTATATTATAGTATAAACAAATACTTACCAAACTCATCTTTCCTCCAGTAAATATCTTGACCTTGTCTTCCCCATCCTCTATCTTTTCATTTACCCATCGTTCTCCTGCAACTGTTAGGCTCTTAAATGCTTCCTCTCCCAAAACATCAAACTCGGCTTTTAATTTATCAACCTCAAACCAGTATGGTTTTTCATCTGATTGAAAAATACATACTTTTAATCTAATAAATTTAAAGTATATGTAATGAAAGAAAAACTTTCTCAAATTAAAAACATCCTTATAGTTTCATAAAATTTCAGAGTGAAGTCATAAGCAGTTGACGATATTTTATATAGACATTAAATAGCTTCTTGTTTCATTATGATTTCCATAATCAACCTGTAATGTTAAAAGAGGCCCATTTGACACATCACTTATCTGAGCACTTTGGTTCACAAAAAGCAGAAATCAGTTTAGTATTTATAAGTATGAATATGCAAGTGCATGGCCCCAGAGGCATGATTTAAACAAATTTGAATCAACACTCAGTTAAGTGTGCTTCCATATTCCATAGACTAATCATAGCTTTAAAAGATTTTATTACATTTTTCCCTATTAGTTCCATCTATTGACATTTTTTCCAATGTATTTTAGGCCATAATAAAAATATTCCTAGATTCTCATCCCCGCCCGCCCCGATTTTATACCCCCGCCTCGTTTTTTTTTTTTTTTTTTTATTTCTGTTTTTCTTCGTCTTAATTCTGATCGGGATCAGTATTCATCTACCATTCTACTTTCGTTTTATATCCCGCGAAAGTCGACATGATTTTGACAGCTGAAAAGATGGTAATTGACTAATTGCTGTTATACATGCGTACATATTTTAAACGAGGTTCATTGGTTGAAAAAGATCGGTGATGATGTGAAGTATGAGATAATTGAACCTTTACTATGACTTTTATTCCGGTATTTGTAGGTAAAATTACATCCATTGACCAGGTCAATAAAAAATCTGCAAAATTGAAAAAATAAAAAATATAAAATAAAAGCCGCCCGCCCTCCTCGATTTTGAAAAAAATTCGGATGAGAATCTAGCTATTTATTCATTATGGCCTTAAAGTCAAACTTGGGAAAGAATCCCACCCTACACCGAGGAATCATGATATGAAAAAACTTGAATCTACACTACCCAACATGACTTTCATGTTGATTTACCAATTATGGCTTAGTATTCTTGAGAAGCAGTAGATTTTTAAAATAGATTTTTCTTCGTATTCCTACAAAAAAAATTTACTTTTTTTACCTCTGAGAAAAAAGCAAGCTTCTTGAATTCTATCCTTCTGTTTTAAAAGTGTTACAATGGCTGTAAAAATCCTACAAAAATTCAAAACATTGATAATGTAATGTAACCTAATACAAGATAATTCGGGATATGTCAACGAATATTCGAGTACTCGACTATCGTTCAATCATACCGACTATCGACTAAAATTTCTTTAGTCGGTTATGTTTTCTTTTTCTGATATTAATTTCATACAATCATTGATAGTTTGCACAAAATTTCATAATTTAAATTTATCCCAAGCTCTCACTCTCTCTGTTTTCATAAGAGACGCGCTTTAATTGTTTACATGTCAAAGATCATTGACGAACGTAATAATTGGCTTCAATTATGGGGTACATGTACTACCATTATGTAAAGAAAGAACAAATACAGGTGTTTGATATCCTCCATTTAGATAAAACATTCAGATAATATATTAATTTTGAAATTAAATACATTAGATACATATTGATGTACAGTTTTTATTGCACTACGTACATGTTTACAATTCAGATATTCGTTGTACTAGATAATGGTGATAGCGTAGTTTAAATATTGTAAACTATAGTCTGTAAAAGACAAACAGTGAAACTGGTACGAAAAAATAATTAAAATTAAACAAATATTCGACTATCATTCGACTAAAGCATCCGACTATTCGACTAAGCTGTCCGAGTAAAATTGACATCCCTAAAGATAATTTAACCTTTCTTGTAGCAGTAATGACAGTTTTGAAAATGTAGTAGTAATAATATGTACCCAATTTATTACTGCTATAAAACATACAAAGATTTCACTCCTTAATGCATCCTTCTTTATGTGTTACATACTTTTCAACTTACCCCACAGCCCCTTTTCCAATGCTTTTGATAGCATTCTTAGGATTTTTTAAAATTTTGGAGAATCCATTAATGATGTCTTTTATGCTTTCATAAATTACTTTTCCTTGATGTGGAATTATAACTTTAATGGATTGCTCAACAGTCTGAAATGAAAAATAAATGAAAGTTTTATTTTGAGCATTATAATTACTTGTGATCCTCTCAACACACTGCACATACTAAGAGGCCAGCTGAGGCGTTCATGCTGAACTATATATATATATATATATATATATATATATATATATATATATATATATATATATATATATATATATATGTGCAGTCTAGATAACCATTCACTTAGCTTCTCCTAGAATTAAATCTTTGGACTCATCTGACTCTTGGTTCACTAAAATATTTATGAAGCTTGTTCCTTGATGATTAACTTTATTTTTAAAGTAAAATTATAACCCTGGTGCCATAGCCATGGGTAGGGGGATCTTACAGCTGATACAATGAATTGTTTACTTGCTAAATGTCCATGACTGAAAAAAATTTTTGAAGGTAAAACTGCATAAGGAGGTTTTGATACAGCCTCACTTGGGGAAATCATTTCGGGATGAATGAATTATGAAACAATCAAAGGAAAAGAATTTGTTTTTTTTTTTTTGGTCAAGTGTGAGCTTATCCATTACATAGTCACACTTTCTTACAGTAAGTGTGACTGGAAGATAATAAAATAATACTGTATAGTATTCTTAAAAAAAAAATTCTATAAACCTTAGATAATCCTTTGTTACAGCAAATGTGAATTTTTGAAAGTTCCTGTTTACAATAATTTTAAATCAGTACTTCAATTATTCTACTCACATTAACAAATCCCATAACATCTGTTCGGATATCATTAAACAGTTTTGAGACCTTGCGTACAAAATTGATGGCTGGTGTGAACTCTGGTGGAAGTTCATCAGGATCATATCTTCCCAACTGCTGCATTGCTGTCTCTGACTTTTGTACTAAATCAGCAACCTTCAATGTGTATCATGGAAAAGGTAATTGCATATATCCTTTGAAATTAATGTAAATTTTAAAACAAAATGTTAATTCATATGTGTTCCTTTTTGAAATGCACATTTAACCACTAGTGAAATGATTATTTTAATATACTAATCGTACATTTATTTCAATAAATAAAGCTATATGACCAAGAATTTATAACCACATTTCATTGTTTTGATGTGAAGTGAGCTATGTAAAATACCTTCTGAGGAATTTCAGTGATCGCTTTCACTAGATCATCAATGAGACTTTTGATAGTGATCCTTCCAGAAATTATATCCTTGAAGAGCTGAACTCCTCGTTTAATGCCGTTCACAATTGTCTTCAATTTCTCAGAGAAATTTAAGGCCAGATCAATTATTTTTTTCATCTCATTACCCTGCATTGAAAAGTTTTCATTAATATTAATGTACATGTATACTTTATGATTTACAATAAAATTCTGTTGACTTAAAAATTCTGCAGACAAGAAATAAGAGCCCCATGGGCCACAACACTCAAAGTGGCTCTGCTGTTCATTGCCATTTAGTAATACCTATTCTAGACCCATCTTATCCCCAGTGGATCATGATTTAAAATCTACATTACCCTAGGATTTTTTAAGGTAATTGTCAGCTTTTCTGGTCTAGTAGTTCTTGAGAAGAAACTTTTTTTTATACATGTATATTTCAAAGTAAAACTTGGATTCCCTATTGAGGCCCCTCCCTTCCCCTTGGGGCTCATGATTTGAACAATCAGGAATCTGCACTATCCTATGATGCTTTCAGACGAGTCTCAGCTTTTCTGGCCTATTGGTTTTTGAAAGTTGAAGATTTTTAAAGAATTTTCCTACCGGTATATTTTAATGTAAAACTTGGATTCCCTGTTGTAGCCCTGCCCTACTCACAGATGGCCACGTTTTGAACAATTTGGAATCTACACTATCCTAGGATATTTCCACATAAGTTTCAGCTTTTCTGGCCTAGTGGTTCTTGAAAAGATTTTTTAATAACCTCACCCTATTCAGGGCTCTCACACCACTTTTTGGGACGGGCTGGGGCCATTCAAATTGGGAAAATTATTGTCATTTTGAGAAAAGTTGGATAACCAACATTCATTAAAAAAAATCCTCAAATTTTGCTTTTCTAGCATTTTGTCATCAATTAAACTCTGATTTTGAATAAACAATTAAACAGAACAAACATATACAAGTCTTTTTCATAAACCATCTTTGAGTGTTGATATTCCGGTTATCTTGTCTTTCTGAGTGACAGTCGCTAGTAACAGTCCAGAATTTCCTCAATCACATGGACAACTTTGCTTACCAATACAGCACGAGACTGAACATACCGAAGCGATGGTATGTTTTTAGGTGCAGCTTACTAATCATAATATTTAAGTGAAATGTCTATTTTTGAAACCTAAATGATGTTTTTTGTCGAAACTACATGACAAGATACTCTGGACTCATAATACACATTTTTGTAAAAACAATGACCTGGTTCCCTGAACCAGTTTACAAATCTATTTGGCACAAACTAATAAAATAATTGTACAGTTTCACTTTCATTTGCAAGTGTGTTCTGTTTGGGTTTTTTTGGCAATTAAATTTCATGGATTTTTATTTCTTAATTATTCTGCTATGGAAATTGGGAAATTTACACCTTTCTTTTGGGAAAAAAGGTACCTTTTTTGCATTGGGAATGGGGCTGAATATCGGCCCCAGATTTAAAGAATCGAAAGCCCTGCTATTTTAGTATTTTCTTGACTATCTACCATTACAGGGTTGCTTGGCTTCTTTTTATACTTCCCTTGACCAAAGGATGCTTAGTACTAACTTTGGTTAAAATTGACCCAGTGGTTCTTAAGAAGTTGAATGTGTGAGAAGTTTATACAGGCAGACGACAGAAAACAAGTGATTAGAAATGCTCCATTGAGCAACATGTAGATAATAATTAAAAAGTTCATATTTGGTTTGAAACTGATAGATTATAAATAAGCACATTGTTTGAAATCTATACAAAATAATGTTAACTACCTGAAGAATATTTATGTTATATTCAGTGCCTCCTTTGAAACAGACTCTTGCAACAAAGAAATCATAGTTTGCTCCAATTATTCCCATGTGGACTCGAGCATATGCTTCATCATGGACATTTATTTTGAGATGACCCTGGGTTGGAGCTGAAAAGGGCATAAAGACATATTGAACCACAATGTCTAGTTACTTAATTATTATAAAATGTTCATAAGGAAATGAACTTGGTTAGTCAAGTTAACAGTTGATTTATTTCATCACATACTAACCAAGTTTATTTCCCAGTAAACCTTTAAACATTATTTTTTCATCTCTTAATGTATACATGTATTTATACATATGATTGATGGTGTCCTGTATATTTCATGGTGAGAAAATTTAATTTGATATAAAAAAAATTTAAAACTATAGCAATCAACATTCTTTAACAATTTATAGGCATGCAAGATTTTGCAGACTCAATCATGTTAAACAACTGTTTCCAATGTGGAAAAAAATCTTTTATGTTTATTAAATTTTCAAACTTGAAGATCCAATATCATTGGATTTGTACAAATAAACTAAATAAAATAGTCCCAGAATGTGTGTCATGTATACTGAATAATATTCTTACCAATGGCCAAATCTAAAAGATTTATCATGATTACTCCAAAGGATGCTCCAATATCTGTTGTGCCAACAATTTTTCTCCAGTCCACACTTGGTGCTTCCAGTTTAAATCTTATGCCATCCCACACACTCCTACGGGATCGATGATGAGCAGCATTTACATCCAAGATTTCTATTCCAGCATCATAGGGGTCTTCTATTAATGTTGTTGTATTTTCAGTCTTTTGCCTTCAAAATGAAAGACTATGTTGTACATGTAGCATAAAACCCAGAAAAAAGACTATTTTCACAAATACTACTGTAAAAGTAGAAAGTTTGACAATGTGAAAACAGAAGAACTTCTAATAATCATGAAAGTTTCCACTTGTCAAACTCCACATTCTAGTTAAAGGGGCTTGGACTAAGATTTGAGGTAAATATTTTATTTTAAATATTTTCAATATAATAACATGACTTATATGTTGCTAGAGACATTTCATACCAAACACGAAGTCTGTGAGCCAATGCTCAATAATAACATCCCCACGCTGATGTGAATATACACTATCAGTCGTTAATAAACATAAGTTCAGTTATGGATTGATGCACAGATAAATAGGAAGTTGACATCAGATTAAAGTAACAAGAGGCCCATGGGCCACATCGCTCACCTGAGAAGCTTTGACCATTCTGTTCTTTACCAGATTTCTTCCTTGTAATACATAATGCATCCCCACCCTACCAAATTTAGATATTTTGAAATCTACACTACCCCAGGATCCTTCCATGTGCACATAAGTTTCAGCTTTTCTGGCCCAGTGGTTCTTGAGAAGAAGACTTTCAAAGATTTTTCCTATTTATTTTTATGTAAAACTTTGATTCCCCATTGTGGCCCCACCCTTCCCCCGGGGGTCATAATTTGAATAATTTAGAATTTACACTACCCCAGGATGCTTCCACATAAGTTTCAGCTTTTCTGGCCCAGTGGTTCTTGAGAAGATTTTTTAATGACCCCACCCTATTTTTCTCTTTTCTTGATTATCTCCCCTTGTGAGAGGACTTGGCCCTTTATTTTAATAATTTAAATTTCCCTTTACCCAAAAATGCTTTGTACCAAGTTTGGTCAAAATTGGCCCAGTGGTTCTTGAGAAGAAGTCGAAAATGTGAAAAGTTTACAGACAGAGAGCTAGACAGACAGATGGACGGATGGACGACGGAAAAAATGTGATCAGAAAAGTTCACTTGAGCCTTCGGCTCAGGTGAGCTAAAAACTAGATATTATTGAGATGGTGGCCATCTCAAAGGGCCCCGCTTTTAGCAATGAACATGAAAGTATAACATAGCTGAAAAGGGTATATTTTGAAGGTGTTTGAGATTAAAGGGGACAAAAAGTATTACTCCCTGAAAAATGATACAATTAAACAAGAGGCCCATGGGCCTTATAGGTCACCTGAGAATTATTCAACAACTTTCCAGTGATTGAATTTGATCCATGTTTTAAGCCAGATGCTATAGCATTTACAATTTGGTCATCATAACTATACACTTAGCAGTTCCTTAGTTTGGTTACTTAATACCCATAGGCAGGGTAGGGGAACAAAAAATGCATTTCAACAAATCAGTAATATTCAGCAATAATGAGTAGTACCACTACCACACATGAACCCTGGACTCTTAGGCCTAGATCCACACATTGTACAATTTTTGGAAAGGCATTCATGCTTTTCAAAAATATTTGATTAATACAAAGGAGCACATTTCAAACAATTCATTCATTTTTAGTATATAAGTACAGCCCCCCACCCACCCACCCACCCCCCTCTATGGTACAACTATGGTGGGGCCTTAAAATTTACAATTCTTGAAGATTAGGGCCCTTGCTCATAACTATATAGGTAGTTCATCTGCTTAAAACCTAGGTACAAAGAAGAAAATATCCAAAGATTTAACGTTTTTTTTCACTATACTTGTATTATCAACATAGCCCCCTCCCCCTAACACCAGAACCCCTGACCCTGGGGCCATAATATTCACAATTTTGGTAGAGGCACTCTTGCTCATCATAACTCTGTACTTAGTTAGTTTATATAAAATCTAGGAGCAGAGAAGAAGATTTTCAAAGAATTCATGTTTTTTTACTATATAATCAATAGAGCCCCGCTGTAACACCAGAACCCCTGACCCTGGGGCCAAAAAATTCACAATTTGGTAGAGGCACTCTTGCTCATCATAACTATGTACTTAGTTAGTTTATTTAATTCCCAGGAGCAAAGAAGAAGATTTTCAAAGAATTCATGTATTTTCTCTACATTATCAATAGAGCCCCGCCCTAACACAAGAACCCCTGACCTTGGGGCCATAAAATTCACAATTTTGGTAAAGGCACTCTTGCTCATCATAACTTTGTACTTAGTTAGTTTATTTAATACCCAGAAGCAAAGAAGAAGATTTTCAAAGAATTCATGTTTTTTTCACTATACATGTATAATCAATATAGCCCTGCCCTAACACCAGAACCCCTGACCCTGGGGCCATAATATTCACAATTTTGGTAGAGGCACTCCTGCTCATCATAACTCTGTACTTAGTTAGTTTATATAAAATCTAGGAGCAGAGAAGAAGATTTTCAAAGAATTCATGTATTTTCACTGTATAATCAATAGAG
This sequence comes from Saccostrea cuccullata, assembly GCF_032062105.1. Classification (NCBI taxonomy): domain Eukaryota; kingdom Metazoa; phylum Mollusca; class Bivalvia; order Ostreida; family Ostreidae; genus Saccostrea; species Saccostrea cuccullata. Next base: position 730,307 of record NW_026926065.1, on the reverse strand, counting down.
CCCTGCCGTAACTCCAGAACCCCTGACCCTGGGGCCATTAAATTCACAATTTTGGTAGAGGCACTCTTGCTCATCATAACTATGTACTTAGTTAGTTTATTTAATACCCAGAAGCAAAGAAGAAGATTTTCAAAGAATTCATGTATTTTCACTATATAATAAATAGAGCCCTGCCCTAACACCAGAACCCCTGACCCTGGGGCCATAATATTCACAATTTTGGTAGAGGCACTCCTGTTCATCATAACTATGTACTTAGTTAGTTTATTTAATACCCAGGAGCAAAGAAGAAGATTTTCAAAGAATTCATGTATTTTCTCTATATAATCAATAGAGCCCTGCCCTAACACAAGAACCCCTGACCCTGGGGCCATAAAATTCACAATTTTGGTAGAGGCACTCTTGCTCATCATAACTATGTACTTAATTAGTTTATTTAATACCCAGGAGCAGAGAAGAAGATTTTCAAAGAAATAATGTATTTTCACTACATATACTTATTGAGCCCCACCCTAGCACAAGTACCCCTGACCCTGGGGCCATGAATTTCACAATTTTGGTAGAGGACTCAATGCTGATTACAATCATGCAAACAGTTTGACTGCTTGATGTCCAGAAGTAAAGAAGAAGATTTTTAAAGATTGCATTAATTTTAAAGTTTTGGCCCCACCCCCCAGGCCCCAGGGGGGCAGGGATCATGAAATTCAAAATTTGTGTTCCCCTTCACCCATAGATGCTTTGTGCCAAATTTGGTTGAAATTGGTTCAGTGGTTGCAGAGAAAAAGCTGAAAATGTTCAAATGTTAACACACGACGCACGACGATGGACGAAAACAAAACAGATGGCAATAGGTCACCTGAGTTTACTCAAGTGACCTAAAAACTTTAAGAAATGTATTCTCTATGAAAATTGTTGCATATCTTCAATCTTTGTTCAAGGCCACTGCACATTCACTGAACAAATTAAGGCACTCTGTGAGTAAAGTATGAGCAACATTGGACTAATAGGAGAGAAAATATGCTCTGAACAAGGATTTTCACATAATTCTGCTATAGTCTTAACCTTTAACCTAGAAACATGGTTCAAAGTCATTGCATACCCTTCACCCACCTCTATGAGTAAAATATGAGCCTAATTGGACTAAGGGGAGAGAAAATACTAGTTTGCTTCGAACAAGGATTTTTCATATAATTTTGCTATAACTTTAACCTTTGACCTAGAAACATGATTTAAGATCACTGCAAATCCTTTACCCAAAGGCACTCTGTGGGTGAAGTATGAGCCAGATTGGGCCAAGGAGGCAGAAGATATGCTCCAGACAAGAGATCTCGGACGGACAGACAGATGGACAGCTGGACAGACAGACAGACTGATCACTATAGGGTGCCCACGGAGCAGGGCCCTAATTAATCCCACCATATTGCAAAGTATGTTCTAAAATTTCAATCATCTGTAATGAGTAGTTGCTGAGAAAACTGACAAAAATCATTTTTATATATGGTACAGACAGAGGCACAGATAAACAGAACAAATAAGAATCCCACCATATGGAATGACGTAACAAAGAGTGTACAAATGTACTAAGAAAATGGGATGGAAAACATTTTTATGATTTTTAAATCTGAAAACAATAAATTTAACAGTAAAAATTAATTATCAAAATTTTATCAAAATCCCTTGGGCAGAAATAATTAGACTAGGCCTCGTTAAGTAATACAGTGGGTCCTGTTTAAACGGATAGTCAGGTTGTCAGAGTAGTTTTATCCGTATAGCCGAATATTGGAATAGCCGATTGCAATATTTGCCGTACAAACGGCAGATTTACAGTACATGTATATACAAACCTAGCATTCATAGGAGCAATCATTTTTCCTTTGGGATGAGCCATATAGAGAAGAGAGGCCTCATATCTGACTGACTGTTCCTCATCATACAGAGCTGCATACAATAGAGATTCTGCAGCCTGTAAAACATGCATGCATGCATTAATATATAGATCTAATCAATAGTGACAGCAAAGATAATACCTGTACATGTAACAACATCTTAAATACATGCCATCAAAGTAAGAACCAAACATCAAGTTTACCCAAATGAAATATGCCTTTTGTAAAAAAAAATTCCATAATACAAGAGACAATTTATTTGTAAAAGAAAATTATTGCACAATTAATCGTCAAATTTGCATGAATTAATTACATGGAATCACCTTCCCTGACTTCACATGCCAAAACAAAACATATAGACCTTAAAAATTTCTTTTTAGCATTTTTCATTTTCAAAGATGATTCTGTAAATTGCTCAAAATATCTAAAATAGATTTGTGGTTTAAGGGGCTAATGAAATAAAGATTTTAGCAAGCCTAAAATAGGATTAAATGAGTGAACAAAATTGAATGTGACAGTTAATTCAACAATTTTTACATCCTGATAGGCTGAAATGAACTGGGATGCCACTGTAAGCAAGCCTGAACCAACTTTTGCATTTACCTAACTTGGGAGCAAGCTAAAATCAACCATCTGAAAGATGAAGACTAGACCTAACAATTTTGCAAATACTACATGAATACTTTAAAAATTCATATTTAACCGTGACAATTTAAATGGGTGATTTCATGTAGGGAGAGGGCATTATAAGTTTTCAGAACTTTGTACTTAAATTTCAATGAAATATGTTAAAATTAATCTAAACATGAACTAAACAACTTTTTTTAACCATACAAAAATGTAAGCAAATAGATGCAAATAAAGAAAGCACCCATATCAGAAAATATTCATAATTATCGGATTCTTGGACAAAAGTCCGCTAAATATCAAAACCAAATCCTCACTGCATTTCAGCGATTCCAACATAAATTCTCATCAAGTCATATAGCAGAGATGAACATCTTAACAAAATATTGAAAGTACATCCCTCCAAAAAAACTTCAAACCTTTGAGAGCACACACACTTACCTGCAGTAATTTATTAACTTTTGCACATTTTGGTAAAATTTTGTTTGCTAATTAAATTGGAACATACATGTTCATGGTGGTATTTGCGTAGAGCAAGACATCCAGCCCTCTTTATCCATGGTGAGTTTGTGCTGTTGATATGAGATTGAATGTAGTCATAGGAATCATCTAGCCCTCCATTCCCTAGTGTATCCAGTAGGATCACTTTATGTTGGTCATATTCCTCCATCTCCTTCTTTGTCATCAAGGCTCTTTTTCTCCTATATTCCCATGGGTCTTTAAAATAATACTATCACTTTAAAATAATTCTAACATATATTGTCCAAAAAATTATGATGAAAGAAAATAGAAATCAAAAAAAAGCAAGAGGCCCATTGGCCACATCGCTCACTGAGAAGCTTTGACCATTCTGTTCTTAACCAGATTTCCCCCTGTGATACATACTGTGACCCCATCCTACCCCCCTAATCATAATTTAGACAATGTGCAATCTACACTACCATAGGATGCTTTGATTCCCCATTGTAAAATTTTGATTCCCCATTGTGGCCCCGCCTTACCCCCGGGGTCATGATTTGAACAATTTAGAATCTACACTACCCCAGGATGCTTCCACATAAGTTTCAGCTTTTCTGGCCCAGTTCTTCTTGAGAAGATTTTCAAAGATTTTTCCCATATATTTCTATGTAAAAATTTAATTCCCCATTGTGGCTCCACCCTACCTCTGGGGGTCATGATTTGAACAACTTAGAATACGTAGCATGCTTCCAAGTAAGTTTAATCTTTTCTGGTCCAGTGGTTCTTGAGTAGAAGATTTTGAAATCTATCCCAATACCAACTGTTCAAGCAAATTATATAAACAGTAATATAGAGATTAACATTGCAATTAACCTAGTAAATTCATTATTCCTGGTTACTCAATTTCTTCTTATACACCTATATTGAAACTTTTACCATTTTTCATTTGAAAGGCACATACATAGCCCAAATAAGACCAAACACCCTCTTATCTATTCTAAGAACCTTTGTTTCAAGTTCATTGAAACTTGGCCAATAGTTCTGGAAAGAGGTACAAAATGCAAAACAAATAGATAAAAAGGTAGGTAAAAAGCTTGTAACAATTTTTTAAGTTTTCAAAATTTCTTGGTCTTCGTGTTCATCTTAGATGACCCATCTTAAGTGAGCTTAAAAGTTTCACAAATAAATGGCAAAAACTTTGCAAACAGATGTATGAAAAGTAGATGTATTTAATATACTACCATGTAATCCAAGCAGAGAGTGAATCCTATTCATTATTCCTTTGGCTCTGGTCGAATGTCCCTTCTTCATTAACTTGTGACTCAATGACCCCAATGCTAACAAACAGCGACTGTATGTGTCCTTCTCGTAAAATTCAGAGGGAAACTTTTCTTTATGGAAAACAGCATCTTCTAGCACAGAGAGTAAATCCTATTTATGAAGATATGAAAAAATAAGAAGTATTTAATAATTACAAAAGGTGCAGTATGGGGAAGGTGGGTGGGATAACAAAAAAACACAGAGCATGTACATCCAGCTGAAGTTAAAACAAAGGAATGATGATGTTACATGAAATTTGATGCGGATTAGTTTGGGGGTCACGTGGCTACGGACCCCCCGGGATCTTCCTGTCCCTCGCACTATGCATTACCTAATATGGACATGAAAACTGGTACCTAAGACGGATAATCTCTCTAAAAATAGTTTCTTTGTCTAAGTGTCAAACAATGATTGTTATTACAAATTCCATTAGAATTACAACACTTTAACCAAAATTGCACTAAAATTCTTCTAAATGGATTCACCCAATGAATGTTAGATCAGTAGTTCAATAACTAACAAAATGTATAGGGGAAAAATTAGGTACACATGAAAAACTTGAAAGTTATGTATAAACAAAATTTTTTCTTACATAAAAAATATCATTTTATACATATAATAAGAGCAATTGAAATTTCCACATTTATTGAACAAAATCAAATCATAAGGAAAAAACAAAAACAATTTTATCATCCATTTCATTTACACAATACATCTTTGGCCTTCTCGGGGGCTACTCACATTATATAGAAAAAATAAAAATAACTTCCTGGGTTGACACCGTCAGGAATTTATAGCTAAAACTGTAACCATAGAAACCTGGGTTGACACCATCAGGTTGAGTATGAGGGTACCCGGGTTGACACCATCGGGTTCTAATGAATGGAACCTGGGTTGACACCGTCAGGCTTAAATTTTGAGATACTTGAGATAATTTCGAGATACCTGGGTTGACACCATCAGGTACATGAAAGGACCCGGGTTGACACCATCGGGTAGCTATAATTAATTATATAATGCAGAAAAATTTATCTGAAATTGGGGGAAAACAGGCCAAAATGAATGAACATCAAGTAGTAGTGGGTACTAAGCATTGATGTGAGTGAATGCCCCCAAGAAGATAAATGATGAAAAGGAAACATCTTAAAGTGAACACATTTTTGTTTGTGCAGACTGAATAGTATCTTGATTGATTCTGATATACCTTGCATAACAGTCTGAATTCCATCGACCTAATGACTGAATTAAATGATCTTGAATACCCACGGCAGCTGCTGCAGTGGCAGCTCCAATTCTAAACGAATGACCTGAGTACCTAGTATCGTCAAAACCTAACCTGGATAGGACTTGTTTCACATGTAGTAGGAAAAAATTTCTGGACATAGGATTACCCTCATCGTCAACAAATAGAGCAGCATGGTTTTGTGTGTGACAAATATTTAGTCGACTTTCAAAATACATTCTCATAGTTTTAACAGGATTTAAATGCGAATTCTCGAACACCTTAATATCAATCCCTTGTCGGAAAGGATCTGTCTTAGAGGAATTAAGTGTCAAAGTATAAAAAGAACCATCTTCTGCAAAAGTGACATTTTGTATGGTTAAATAATCTTGTTGCTTATGAAAATTTGTTGTAAATTGGTGTCAACCCGGGTCCTTTCATGTACCTGATGGTGTCAACCCAGGTATCTCGAAATTATCTCAAGTATCTCAAAATTTAAGCCTGACGGTGTCAACCCAGGTTCCATTCATTAGAACCCGATGGTGTCAACCCGGGTACCCTCATACTCAACCTGATGGTGTCAACCCAGGTTTCTATGGTTACAGTTTTAGCTATAAATTCCTGACGGTGTCAACCCAGGAAGTTATTTTTATTTTTTCTATATAATGTGAGTAGCCCCCGAGAAGGCCAAAGATGTATTGTGTAAATGAAATGGATGATAAAATTGTTTTTGTTTTTTCCTTATGATTTGATTTTGTTCAATAAATGTGGAAATTTCAATTGCTCTTATTATATGTATAAACAAATTACATATAATTCTTTAAGTTCAAATTGTTGAATTCATATGAAATTACAAAAGCTAGGGAAAATTCTGAAATGTGCAAATAAAGTGAGCCATAAATGTTTTTTTTACTATGATTCTATATGAAATATGAATGTATACTTGATCAAACTGTGATATTTTTTATTTTTAGTTTAATTTCATCATTTAATATGGATGTATTATAATATAGAATTAGCTAATACATGTTCTATCTTGCATATTACATGTAGTAACAGAAGAGATAGATCATATTTTTTCCATAAAATTATCATAAAAAGCTCAAGTGAGACTATATTGCTCAGGTGAGCTTTAAGTTTTTCTTTTCATTAGCTTAAACATTTGTGGGGAACACTTTATAGCTAGATATATTCTAAGATGTTTAAGTAAAGTTCTCCTAGATGCTGCATTGATCCAAACAAAAACAAGTCTCTGGATTAAAGAGATTAAGTAAACGGGTATTGACATAATACATAATTTTCAATTTTTACCTCCTGAGGAACATTGTCACTTGTTGCAACATGCATGATAAATCTTTCAACTAGTTTTGCATCTGGAGAAGGGTTCAATAAAATCATTTCTGTCAGCAAACTTTCAGATATTTCTGTGTTCATTGCACCAAAGGCATCAACCATATTTTCTACAGCTTCCCGATATTTGGAATTTCTTAAGTAAAATGTTACGTATTTAATATTAAAACAAAAAAACTTGGGAAAACAAAGATATATTATGATATTCATATAATCATAAATGTTGAATGATTTTTTTTTTATTAGTCAAAAACTACTTAATGACTCTCCTAATATAAAAACATGAGGCCCAAAGGCCACATCGCTCATCTGAGCACTTTGGCTAGTTCAGTATAACTATTTTATGAGCGGTATCAACCTATACCTAAAGGGAAGGGGCATGATTTGAAGAAACATGAGTCTACTCTGAGTATGTTACCTGCATATTTCGTTGACCAATCAAGGCTTTAGAAGTTTTGAAAAAAGATTTTTTCCTATCAGCTTTATCTTCTATTGTGGCCTCACATCACTACTGGAGGTCAAGATCTGAACAAACTTGAATCTATATTACATAAGGTTGCATTCATATATATGACCATTTATGGCTTAGTGGTTCTTGAGGAAAGATACATGCATTAAAGATATTTTCTATGCATTCCTAGTATGTAAATCTTTGATCATCTATTGTGGCTTCTATATATACCGGGTGTCATGATTTGAACAAATTTGAATCTATATTACCTAAGGATGTTTCCATAAAAATTGACTTATCAGGGCTTTGCTGCTTTTGTGAGTAAGACTTTTTAAAAAATTTCCTTTGTATTCCTCTGTAAAACTTTGATCATCCATTGTGACTCCAACCAACCCCAAGGGTCATGATTTGAACACTAAATTTGACCTACACTTCCTGACAATGTTTCCATACAAGTTTCAATTTTCTTGACTCAGTGGTTCTGATTTGAACAAAATTGGACCTTATACTTCCTGACAATGTCTCCACGCAAGTTTAAATTTTCTTGGCCCAATGGTTCTGTAGAAGAATATTTTTACAAGATGCCATTCATTTTTTTTACTAATTCATAATTATCTCCCCTTGGAAGAGGCCAAGACCCTTCATTTGAACAACATGAATTCCATTCACCCAAGGATACTTTGTGGCAAGTTTGGTTGAAATTGGTCCAGTAGTTATTGTGAAGAATATGAAAATGTGAAAAAGTGCGAAAAACAGTGGACAAAATTTGATAAGGAAAGCTCATTTGAGTTAAAAATGAGATAATATTGGTTCAAGATTGTAGTGGCTGCATGTAACTTAGAGCTAGGATCATAGCAGCTTGCCTAGCAATTAAAAGCAGCTCTAGCCTTGTTTCCAGGCTTTAGATATAGCTGATATGATCTTGAACCAACCCGGTCTAGCTTATATAATCTGCATGCATGTTTATAACTCAGTGTCTAAAGTAGCTAGAACTTGATGTAAAGTGTAATTAAGAAATATATCTACTTTTTAGTATATATTCGATATTCAATTTGGTAGATTAGAAACTCACCTTGCATTAATCTTGTTGAAATAAAAATTAGCAACTTTCTGTAATTCCCCTTCTGGCAATTCTAGTAGTTGATTCACAATATTTCTAAAACATGTGATTAAAGCAGGTGATCCTAGAACAAAATGAAAAGATGAAAACAAACCCCCTTCCAACTCTGCTATAGAAGATAAAAATATAGTGTTGGTATATCAATATAAATCCTAATTGACTCATTGAACTTTTAAAACCAGGTGAATCACAAATCTTGACAGCTTTGTCTCCCTTTCACCATCTTTTACCTGCATGCCTTTTAATAAAATGATGCATATGACTGACAGACTGAGGGCCAGATAGACAGTCACACTGAATAATATAGCTATTTTTTAAATACCTTCCTCGGGCTGGTTTTCCATACAGGTAAGATTACCCACAATAAACATCCTGGCCTCTGTCACGTTGAAATTTTTTATTTTGTGCTTCACCTATCAAAGATGAAGCATATATATGTTTGCAAAACATTTAACAAAACATTCAAAGTAAATACATGGTATGTCACAATGGACATATTTCTCGAAAAATGACATAATTGTACCCACATAAGTATTAGCAAATGAAAACTTGTCTCATTTGCATGCTGTGCTTTAGAATTATTTTTTTATACCTTGGAATGAAGTTAAATTTTAAAATTTAATCCGAATACTACCCTGAAATACCCAGCTCATATTTCTAAATGTAACAGTGATTGAAAATTTACTTGGAAACATTAAGGACGCTCTAAACACTGCACACTAAAGAGCTTTATTAATTGGGTAGTTTTATGCAGTTAGAGTGATCTGCCCTTAGATGAAAGATTAAAGAAATTGTTATTCGCCATTAATTTAATAATTTGTAATAGATTAAAATACTTAAAACTTTATATAAGTCCAAGAGTAAGAAATTTAATTAATCATTTTCACTAATTTTCCCAATGTAAGTAAACAACAGTGATTTCTGCTTACAAATAGTCCATTGTCTTTGAACAGTTTTTCCGAGCAAATAAGGCGCGTACCCTATGTTCTAAATGAATGAAAAAGTCTCAATATGCATATCTTTATATGATATATTTTTCTCTGAGTCCAAAAAACAGTTTCTGTTAGTGTTTAGAGCTTCCTTAAACAGTCTTGTTCTATGACACCCCAAAGACCTTCATAAGAATCTATGTAACTTGATTAGTAAATTAGAATTCCCATACAATTCTCGGAGATCATAAAGAATGTAAAGAACTATATGCGGTATATTGCATATATTTGCCCCCACAAAAGTCAAATTTTGAAAACTTCCTGAAATGTGCTGAAATCAATAAATTGTATGAGAAATATAAATAACAGAAAATATTACAGTGTCAAAGCAGTGTATTCACAATTTTTGTTTTATAAATGACGTCACAAACTAGTCCGTTTTTATATCCTTTTCCAGAAAAAGGACAAGATGGACAAAATTTCAACAATTTTAGCTTTAAAATTTATAGAGCGCAAGTTTGTTCAGGAACAATATTGACATATTTCATTGATATTATCATTCTTCACATTATATCAAAATATTGATCCTGAACACACATGCACTCGGTGACTTTTACTCAAAATATAGACGAAATATGTACATTTTTCTGTAAAATTCATAAAAAACTTAAATTTACGTCATGTTTGTGACATCATTACGTATACATATAGCGTCAAAATATTCAGTGCTTTGAAGTCAGCATATACTCCCCTGTTTAAGAAATTAATTAAATATATCTCCATCAAAGTTTGATTTTGGGGGCAAATATTGGTTATTACCGAATAAAGTTCTTTCTTTTAAACCGAAACTTACATTTCCTAACTGAATATTGGTCAATAGGAGGCTTTTGTTGGCCTTTGTCCATTCCTTGTTGTCTACATGTCTAGTAAGAAATACAAGTTTCCCTTGGCTGACATAAGACATCTCAGGATAAGCTAGCAAAATGCAAATGCATGGCAATATTTAATGACCATCATGGCACAAAATACTTATAAAAAATTGATGCAATCGAATATTTCTTAATAAATACATGTATGTATCGGCATATGAAGTTTGATACAAATATCTTGACTACTAGTATTAATTTTCTTTGAAACTGTTAATTTAGATCAATTTAATTGCTTGCATCTGCAATAATTGAGGTAAAGACCAAAATAAACCTTATATTGAAGAGGAAAAACAAAAAAATGATATACAATTCAATAACTTACCAACAGTGCTGAATTCATTGACTGGTTTAACCTTTCTCATGCCATAATGAGGATCAAATCTACCAAATATGGAATGTGTTATATTATAACATCTACTTCTATACTATAAAAATAAGTTAAAGCTATATGCTATAAGTAAGAGGAGTAATATTACAATTAATGTACATATTAAAGCCTTAAAAAATGTCTATGATCTAAAACTAACTACTGCTGTTTAATTTAAAACTGTGCTTTAACCTAATTACTAAATCAGTCTATTAATATATAATATGGTTATTGGTTCTGGATCATACATGCTGCCCAATATTTACTTATTTTAACAATTTCAAAGAATCTGTGAGTAATCATCTTGTTACCTTGTTGAAATTATACATATCAATTAAATTGTTAACTCACATCACTTCCTATTTTTCATTTTTTTTTTTTTTATTAATTTCATAGCATATATTATATACTGTGATGTTTTCTAAATTTGTATCAATCTGAATGAAATTTTGTTCTTTTTTTAGTTACCATAGCAATATCATAAACATGAAATAAAAAATGCACGAGTTTACAGACGTATGTACCAAGCTTTCTCCAAATCAGACAAAAACTGAAGGAGGAGTAGCATTTTGAAAGATTTTTTCACAAATTTCTACTTTATGTAACTATGGTGACCAAGACAACATTGTCTGATGTACAGAATAAATGTATATTAATTCCTTATCTTTTTAGAGTACTTATTATCGCAAAATGCATGCACTTTAACGTCACACATTAATTTGCATGTGGACGATTGATAAGAGAATTTTCATTGCATGATTTCAGCACCATAAAAATAAAAGCAAATTTTTTTTGCGATAGGTTCTTCTTATGCAATTATGCAATAATTAATTACTTGCATACATTTAAGAATTTACAGTACTCATTAAAATTGTAGAAATTGTAGCATTTTGAAGAAGAGGCCAATCTAACAGACTTATTACTACATGTATAAAGCATAAGCTCTTCAAGTCTTTTACTTGTAGATTTGAAAAAAAAACAGGGCCTTTATTATATATATATATATATAAAACACATATTTGTGGACAAAAAGGTTGTATTTTGTAGGCAATTGAGAAGTTGATTTTTATTTCATGTTAAGGAAGGCCCACACTTTTACGGATCCGGTTCTTATTTTACACATCAACATACATGCCAACTTTTGAAAATTCCCATGGGGGATTTAGCGCGTGACGACAATTTTCAAAGCTTTAAATTCGCGACATTTTGTCGTGAAATTAAATGATTATGAAATGATTTTTTTTTATTTATAATATTGATATCACTTATCAATAAAACTCAAGGATTAATTTACCACAAAAAATGTTTTTCTTTCCAAAATTGAAATATTTTTGCTAAAATACTGGTGCCTCTCTCACTAAAGAAGGGGTATTTAGTTATACATATATAAACAACTTTTTTTCTACCAGGACAGAATTTAGTGAAAAATTGAAAATTGTACAACTTTAAAATCATTTTTTTCAAAGGCTAAAATTATAAATGAGGTGTTGATACTGTAAAGTCCTGTTTCTAGAAACATTTTTTATTTATATTTCAATTAATTAGAAATTCTAATAAGATATTAAATTTACAGAAATTTATACCACCTATCCAAAACAGAATTATTTTTTTTTTACAGTCATGAAATTTGTCAGGCTTGATGGTGCCATGTGGGTATTTCCTTAAGTCATGCACATAGATCTACCTAACATATTACTTTTGGGAGAAGGGAGGGAAAAGAAATTCTAATTGACATACACTTGATTGTTTCATCTTAATTTTTTAATAATATTTTAACTGGCAAACTTTACAATATTTTTCATTATAGGTAGATAAAATCAGCAGCTATGCTTTATTAGTTTTCTACTTTCGTTTTCAAAAAACGATCTCTTTGGATTCCGTTTTTATTGTTTGATTTGCATTTTATTGTCTTTAATTTATATTTTTAATAAAATGACAAACAACTATCTTGTTAATCTATGTGTTTCACCTTGCATACCCTTTAAAACTAACAAGATAATCCCCTAATTGCCTCAAGCTATAAGCTTCTTGCTCCAGTGGACAACTTTGTGCGTTCAAGCGTGAAGTGATTTCCTGTGTCTAGGCCTAATTAACATCTGGTTAAACGTTAAATAAACAATGAAACTTATCTGTGTGCATTGAATAAACAAGTCTGACATTGTTATCCCGATTGTCAAAATTCAGCGGTAGGGAATTACTTTTAAAATCGGAAATTTTGGTGATTTTTTTTTTCAAATCGGGAAATAAGGGCAATTTTGCTTTCCCGATCGGGAAGGCGGGATGAAAGGGTAAAATCGGGAGGATCCCGCCTAAATCGGGAAAGTTGGCATGTATGCATCAATATAAAAATCTGATTTTCACTTGTCTATTGATACAAAATCTTTTTGGGTGATTGAAAATGATTTAGCAAGTATATATTTGTTTATTTTAGTGTTATTGTGCATATGAAGGATTTAAAATACATTATTTATGGATTTAACACTTTGCACTCTGTCCATAAGATCTATATGTAACTTAGTACATACACAGACACAAAATTCTTAATTGCTATTATGGACCTAAATCTTTCTAATTTTCTTTTAAGCAAACTAACCTGAAATCTATTTTGATTGATTTAGAGCCTATACCATCCATTTAAGTTTTACTTTTTAAAATTTTTGCAATAAATAATTGAAAAAAATGATATTCTAAAAATGGGGGTGTACGAATTCAAAAGAATATTTTATTAAAATTCTCCGGTCAACCATAATAAAGTATGTGTTTTTGTTAACATTAGATATAATTCTTAATAGTTTTAAAGAAAAAATAGCATCTAAACAGTCTGGATTCTGAGAATTATAAAAAATAAAGATATTTTGAGATTTTTTCTATGAAAGACATGGACAGATTCAACATCAATTTGTTAATGTTTTGCAGTAAAGATTTCAAATATTCTCTTGGCAAATGAATATTTTTGATCTTCATAAGTTTTAACATAAATTTTACGTGATTTGGTGCATAACTAAGAGAAATATGATATCACACTTTTTAATGTCCAAATTTGGCTGTTGAGTTTTTAGAGGTATGTGCTCTGAGACATGTTGTATGAAAATTAACCTGCAAAGACGTGTCTTTTATGAGTGTTTTAGTTAGTTTAAGATTTATTCAAGGTATTCAAATTGAAAAATTATCAGTTTGACAGAAAATTCTGAAAGTACGGACCTACCTTAAATGTTTACCTATAAAGATACTATTTGTTTGCAAAGTGTTTTTTTTTAGTCTTTTCTGACCCCATTATTGGTACAATTTTATTATTTTTCAGTTTTTAATTGCATGTCCCGACATTTTTTCAATTCCACACTGTGTTACTGGTTCTTCTTGTCTTAATTGTTAAAAAAACAAGCTTAGTCAACTTTGCAAGATATTTCAGAACTGCAATCTTTGGAACATTTTTAAAACAACAAAATTTTACTATTCTTTAGAAAAATACATAATGCTTTCCACATGTATGATCAAACTTCAAAAATGTGTGATCAATTAAATACACCAATATGCATGACTATTACTGTACTATTTCAAATATGTCAGATGAAGCATAAACAATTTTTCTCTAGATTTATTCATTCATTCTCTGGAATTACCAGTTAACTTTGATAAAATGTGACACTTGAGATACCATATTTCTTAAACAGAATCATAGCTTTTAATTATTTATATATACAGGTACAATAATGTGGAAAACTATTTAACAGAGTGCAATTTGATCTATTATGAGTTCCCTTAATTTCTATAGAAAAATTCTTAAAATTTTACATACCCTGCTGGTGTTTTAGGCGAAGTGAAATCTTCTTCTATCAGAACGCTGTGAATGGTTCCTAGAAATTCATGGTAATGAAGTGTCTAAAATAAAGTTTCAATCAGATGTTAAATTTTGAACATTAGGCTTCATCAATCAAAATTGCTACAATCAGCAAAAATACTTCATAACTTCTCGTTGTAAAAAAGTACTGGTATAAGAACTGTTATTACATGTATATGACAACTCAATTTTTCAACATTATGAGCAAGGGACATAATTGTATTAAAAAAGCAAATTTTACAACTCAAGTATGCTGATACAGTGTCCACATCAGTTAAATTAAAAGTTATTTGGAAAATTATTTTTAAAGCACAGGGACCTTAAGTTTTTTTTCTCCAAAAGATGCTTCTCATGGTAAATAGCATTTGTCATATTTTTATACATTTTTTTTTTATTTTGAGCACAGAGTATGATATTACTTGTATATTTGACAAAGATTTTTTCAATTCAGTTTATTTCTAAGATAGTTTTCAGAAAAGTCCATTAAATAACTGAAATTATGAAATTATCAACTTCCTTACCATTGACAGAATTAAGACATGTCAGGTAATATACTGTATAATACCCATTAACCGCCCCTACACCTATAAGCGCCCCCTGAGGTCTTTTTCTAATGTCAGGAAATAAGGGCCCCCTGTAAGTGATTAAAATCAACCTGAATCTGTAAAAAAAATGAAGAAAGTGAAAATGAAATTTGTCTATCATCCAATATCTTAGTGGAAAATGAACAATTTAGCATAATTTGGGTGGATTATCTTCACTTTAAACATAGTTAGACATTATCTTAGTTGTTTCTTGTATTTTTTTTATTTTCAAACGATTTTTTGAAGTTAAAATATGACATTAAATATCATAAAGAGAACACCAAAATAACCGCCACCTTTTTTGCAATTTTCTAAGCGCCCGGGGTGGTTAATAGGGATTATACAGTAGTACTTTAATTTATTATTCTAAAGGTTGATTCCAAAGACTTCCAGTGTGCTAATGGAGACAATTATCTTGAAAAATGTGTCATGTTTATTACATAAATAATTCATTTTCCAAAAAAAAAGAAATCATGATAAAGTTTGAAAACCTTTAGGTAAGCTGATCTGGCGTTCTGCACAGGATGGTTGTGCCTTGCTTTCTTAAACTGTAGGCCATCTTTTGTTGGAGACACCAAGTATGTTGCAGTGTGCTCTCCTGAAAATAATTACATCCAATGAATGCAAAGTGCCTACTGTCTAACCATTTCTCAAACTTCAGAAATAAATTCTTTTAATATTTCACAATTTTAGTTTTGTGAATGAGGTGAATTAGGATATAATTTTAAGACAAACACAATAAAAACCAGATATAGATGACGAAAACCAGATATAGATATTGGACTTTTTTCCTCGATCCCTTTTGAGACTTCCACTTTCTGATGAATCCCTGACTTTTATTAGAAAGTCCAAACAAATACATGTACATCCAACATTTACAGTAATTTATTAATATTTCAAATAAGTAAATGCTTTCATTTTTATACCTTTATTCATAATTCTTAATAGATTAAATTTGTGATATATCAATTATATACCAACCCTCACTTCCATCCTCAGTCACATTGTACGTAAAACCTTCTTTGGTATTTACACCTGGTACCTGAAAAGGGTTTTTAAACTTGTTTTAATTTGAAATCAAATTTCGTATATATATTCGATTATTTTGAATTTTAATCAGAAATTTGTTGGAATCTGTATATATTAGTACAATGATGCAATATAATATTCAAATCAAATACAGTGTACATGTATATTTGAAATCTGAAATACATGTATAACATTCATTTATGTGAATCAATTCTTCTCCAAGCTTATGAGTGTGTGTTTGTGTTTGTGTGTGTGTGTGGGGGGGTATTCATGACTTTGCTGTTCTAAAGCAGATGAATTTTAAAGATTTTTCCTATGTGTAAAACTCTGATCTCTCATCGTGACCCTACCCAATCAACACTAGATTTGAACAAATCTGAATCTACAGTAACTGTTACACAATCTGAGTATACTTCTATAACAATATGATTAATCATGGCTTTGCTGTTCTTAAGCAGAGATTTTTTTTTTTTTTAAAAAGATGATTCATATATTTATATATATTTGTATGTAAAATTTTACCCTCCTTTGAGCTCGAGCCCCCTTAACCTCTGGAGCATAATTTGAACAAACATGATTCATCTACCAAAGACACTTTGTGCGTCTTCTAAATAATTAGTAGGAGAATATACAAATTGAATCAATATGGAATACATGTACATGAATTGCTGAAGTTTTCCGCAGGAAAGTAATACACATGTATTAAAAGAAGATTATACATGTACACTCTTTGATCCTCTCTCATGTATATCTTCCACTATATTTTTAGGGTTATTTATACCCTGTGCTATTCTCACCTTCCACACAGAATATTTCTGCACCATGATTTTAAGTTAACCCATGCATACACAGTTTTGTTTATGGAATTATGCTGTCTTCTTTGAATTAACCATTTTACAAAAAGGGCAAAAGAAAAGTAAGGGCAAAATTTTCCCTGTATGCATTAGTTCTCATTTAAGAAGAAAAAAGCCATAATTTCCATAATACTAGTAAACATGATAGGAATATAATTATGGATTTTTATATACCTCTCCCTCTTCATGCAGTCTTGAGGCAAATAATGATGCAAGGCCTTTCTTCGTAGCAACAACTTCTTCATCTTCTCCCTCTGGGTGATAAACTCTGGATATAGTTCCCCTCGTTGTTATTTCAAATGAGAACCTTTTAAGGTAGAATGGGATATCTCCATGTTATGACGTACTTCCGTTTGAAATATTGTTTTGATTTGCATGAGCGCTTATTATCGGGTCAAAAATTGTAGATACACCGTTTAAAAGAACAAACTGTAGCTAATTCAATGCAAGTTCTCATAACTCGGCATTTTAGCTAAAATAGACAAAAAAGTATATAAATATACTTTTAATTGTACTATGGACATTTAAAAAGCAAACTCTGTAAATCATATAGTTTAAACATTGCAGCTTTTGAACACTATTAATGAAAAGCTGTCTTTCAATTGTTTAACTGTCCACTACCCAAGGTGCGCGATGAGGCATGGATAAGTATGAGGATTTCTCATTGTGCTTCATAATTACCAATCAATTATCACGTTAACCAGGGCTGGTCTTCTTTGTTATTTAATTCAAGAAGTAACTGTTTGGTCACAAATCAGCTAGCTGTTGGATATAGTCCGAATACTTTTAAATGAATGTAATGGCTCGATCTGAATGAGACACGTTTTGAAAGCGATTGTCCAGGCATTGTCTTCAAAACAGTTCCAAGTTAAAAACTACCAATGAAAGAAAGTGCGATTTTTTATATCGGTGATAAAATGCTGAATGATTTCTTAAATAGCACCCAGATTTTTTCAACCCCTGGAAAATAAAGAAAGATAACTCTTCCGTTCGGATCTTTTAATCCAAAAATATTTAAATGCATCTGATATTTTCCATTTAAATATATTTTTTCAATTTCTTTATTTCAATTTGCCGACATATTAACATACATTCTTATTGTAGATTTTCATGCAATTTTATCCGTCTGTTTTCAAGAAATGAAGTTTTCCCAGTTTTTTAAGCTTATTATTTTTTTTAATTAAAAAAAATACGAAGACATATTTCTTGTCATTTTTGTTTTTTATATACACTTGATATTAGAAAACTCCTGCCTATAATATTAAGCTTTTGATATAAGAATTATATGATAAAAAATCAGTTTTGTATTTCTCATTAAAATAATAAAAAAATTATTAAAATTATGATTTAACATACTGACATACTAACATTTCAAATCCTCCTAATTTGGGTAAATGAATATATAGGAGAAATTTCGTTTGGTATCCCATACCACCTTAAAAAAAATTTCTTTTAGTCAGAATTTTTTAAACTTAAAAACATGATTGACACTGCCCAACCAATTTACTGGTATATATTCTTAAGACTCCAAATTGCCATGGCCACGCCAAAGTGTGATGGCCGGTTTCGTTAAGTTACGATAGTCTGTGCCAATCCCCGGGGATCCCGATGGCTAGCTCACTATCTTTACTGACACCAAAGTCTCATGGTCAGGCCAAAGTCCAATGGCTTGTTTCCAATGAGACACAATGCGATGGTCTGATACGCCAGTCTGATGCAGTGGAGGAACAATCAAGTTTATGGCATCACAACAGTCCGAAGTCAATCCTTGACACCACTGTCCCCCATTCAAAAGCCATGAATTAAGCATTCATCCTTGCCCATCCTTTTACTGATTTTCCTTATTACTTGTATCCATGCACCTGTGAAAGATACCGGGTAATATTCCTCGACTGGTTTAGTCCTTGAACCCTATTGGACTGATAATTTATGTGTTACTTAGCACCCATTTGAGAGATTTAAGGTTATTTTTTATGCACACTATTCAACTGAGATGGGTTAGTCCAGCACCCAACAAAGATATTCAGGCTACAGTTGTTACACATTTTTAGACTGATAAAAGTTAGTCTGACTCTCGCACCTATCAAAAAGATGAAGGTTAGTTTTTGCAATTAATATTTATTTTCAATTATTTTAAATAAACCATCAGACCTTGGCATCACGAGGCATTGTATTTTTGTGCAGCAGTAGTATGACATCATAAATGTTCATTGTTTTACGCTAAATCAGACTTTGGAATGTCAACCCATCGGGATTTGGCTCAGACCTGAGACCATTGGACTTTAGAGTTCCATCTCACTTTTGAGTCCTACATATTTACAAGAGATGAAAAAGGAAATAGGCCTAACGTTACATGTACATCTTCGGAAACCCACGGCTGATTAGTGATTACGCTTTGTTCCTCTCTCCATCACAATATATTTTCTATATATATATAATAAATACCATTTAAAGACTCATTGCCATTGGCAGCCAGTTAAAGACAAACCAAACTTAATGTCAAAATCACATTGCTTCTATTACTCACAAACATCGATAAAAAAAAATGAAAATTTAACATCATCATGATCATTGATTAATCCGATTCTCACTTCGATACAGGACTTCAGAGATTTTTATTAAAATGCACAAAATGAAAACAAATCTTTACAATCTTATTCAATGCATATTTTATAAATGACCCACAGAAACTGTTGCTAACTTGTGAGTTAACTGTTCACAGTGTTTGGTATTTAACTCCGTTTGCAAGTAAAATCAACACAGTAAAATGCCGCCTGTGGCAAATGAATTCCCCGTTTTCGTTATTAACTTTCATAATCATAGTTTGTATTTGTGACATACTACTAAAGAACAACATCTATAAAACCTGCATAACAAAATTCGTTGTTATCCTCTTTGAATTCATTAAAATTTTAGCTCTTCGTGTTCTCACCGACTCACGGTTTGTCTTTCCCACCAGACGACAGATTAAAATTATTTTACAGCTTCTCGATCCCGATCAATTTTCCTTTGTGAAGTAGTCGAGCATGCCAATCGTCGCAAACCGATCCAGGCCATTCCAGTGCGGACTATTATGTTCAATCTTGGCTTCAGACGATGGAACCAGGCTAACTTTCCCCAAACTAGACACGAATGTGCAAAGCATGCGCGAATCTAAGGGAAGGCCCTAATGGGATACGGACCCCCTTGGAATTTGCCGAGTTAATTTTAAAATGATCACTAAAATTGGTTTATTCCCACTCAGGATCCTAGGATTAAAGCAATTATTATTCTTTAAATACTCTTTTTTACTTATTCTAATGAAGAAAAAAAAACAGATACTATACATCACTTTATTAAGTATGGCAAACGTGCAAGTACGGGTGGATTTCCTGGAGAATGGCAGGGGAGGTTTCTTCCTTCTTCATGGTGGTTTCAAGTATTCCATGAGAACAAGATACAACGACGGAACCTACTTGAGATGTATTGACAGACAGTGTCCAGCTTCATTAACAACATCTGAAAACATCGTGGTGAAGTTTGGCAGACCACACAACCATGAGGACAACTACATTGGACTAGCAGCCGAATCCTTCATCAGTGGTGTAAAGAAGAGGTGCAGAAAGGAGGCAACACCAATTCCCACCATCTATGATGAAGAGTTAGGAGGTTTGCGCAACACCCCTTGGTTCCAGAACAGCGAATGGAAGATGTGTGGTTTGAGGCACTAGAGGACAATGAAGACGATAAGGGGACGACCATTTGATCCTGAGGGGGGGGGGAGCCTGGCAAATTTTTTTGGGACGGATTATTCATTTTCATGCCTGTCGAGGACAGATTATTTATTTTCAAGATTATCAAGGACAGATTATTTATTTTCTTCTTTGTCTTCCCGTAACGTGATCAATTGATTCTAAAAGACTAATCATTTATATACCATAGGCAGATACAGAATTTGGGGAGGGGCGTGTATAACTTTGTTTAGGCAAGAGGTCTGGGGCCGCCGTAAGGTCACCATGTCCTTGGCGAAGCCTGGTGGAGGCCAAGGGAGTAACAACCCCCCCCCCCCCCCGAAGCTTTTGGGTTGTATTTTAAGAGTAAAACCAGGCACTATTATAGTGGTATTATACCATACTTTGAATGAAGGGGGTTCAGGGGGCTTCGCCCCCTGAAGCTCTTTGGTTTTTTCTGTATGTAAAAGAGTAAAACCAGACACAATTGTATAGGAATTGGTTAGATATGTACCAAAGTATGACATTAATAATACTAGTCATATCATACTTTGAATGAAAAGGGCCGAGGGGGCAAAGCTCCAAAGCCACCTGAAGCTCTTGGGTTTTTTTGTAATCTGATTTTAAATACTATTTGGTTCTAAAATGGCGAGCGAAGCGAGCCAAAAATTTTTTTTGAATTGAAGACTTTTGAGATTAAATTACACGCAAAGAAAAAAGGTATTTTTCACAATATTTAAATATCATAAGTCAAGGTCAGATTATTTATTTTCTCTGTAGTGGAGGAAAGATTATTTATTTTCAATATTTTCAGGGACAGATTATTTATTTCCAAAATCTGCCAGGCCCCCCCCCCCTCAGAATCAAATGGTCGTCCCCTAACCAAGATGTCGGACATTTCAAAGACTATGTGACCGAGACTTGGGTTGAAGACCAAGGACAACAAATGCAGTGGAAGGATGGCATCACAAGTTCAACCGGATGTGTCGCCGCCCCCATCCAAACTTGTTCATGTTTGTTCAATTAATTCAGAAGGAGCAGGCAGCCAATGAAGCCAAGATGATTCAGTTTGCTGCTGGTGGTGTTGTCCGTCCCAAGAAAAGGAAATATCGACAATTGGACCGGCGCATCCAGGACCTGAAGGACAGACTACGCCGAGGAGATATCCAGATAATGGACTACGCAGATGCTGCCTCTCATCTACTGCATTTGGAGTGATGTGTCTTTGAGTGTTTATGACTGTATGGAACTCTACATGTTGATAATTATGCTATTTTTGCCATAAATGTATTAGTTACTTGAATATTTTTATAGTGACTGTTATGATATTTTTTATGTATGAATTTAACTATTTGATATGACCATTATTTATCAAAATGACTACTAGTATATTTATGTAAGAATGGCTACTTCTGCATGCCTGTTAATGTAACTTAATTTAAAGTGTCAGTGTGATGTTTTGTGTTTTTTCATTTGTGACACGAAAAAGAATTAAAATAAATATCTTGAAAATAAAATATGCGTCTTTATGTATTAATTTATTTAACTCAATAAAAAAACCTGAGAATTTAAAAAAAAAGAAACAATAAAAAAAAACATGTAATTAAAAATTAGAAAAAAACAACTAGATGCGTTCTTGTTGCTAGGGCAACAAGCAGGTCTTCCGCCTGACTTTTCGTTAGAAATCTCTGCTCCGTCAGGCCATGAAATAGATTTCAGAATGTATTTTTATCGTTAAAATTCATTGACAGCAGTCTCTCAACATAGATCGTGATTATTACAGTTATTCCACAAAATATCTCAAAATATAGCTTTTTAAAATCGACAAAATCTTCCATACATTATAAAAATGAAAGAAAAGTCATATGCAACTGAAAAAAGACAGAATCAAAGAAAAAATTTTTGCAACGCCCCCAGCGGGATTCGAACCCCCGACATGGAGACAAAGTTTGGATCGGTCATATCTTTGCAACAAATGCACGTATGAAAATGTTGAAAACATATTTAGAGTTCTTTAAAGATACTCTGTCAACCCTGTGATTTCCAAAGAAAAATAGTGAAAAACAAAAAAGTTGAAAAATTAGACTTTTAGAATTCACTTCCGTTTGCGACCGGAAGTCAGAACGACGAAAAATGAAGGTCAATCAACACATCTACATTTGATGCTCTATCACGTCCGTAAGTTTCAGTTTTATATCTGTTACTGTTCTCGAGAATTTTTTGCGACAAAATTCCATTTAAAAAATACAAATTTCCCCAAAAAACGCGAACGGAAGTAAATTTCGAAAAAGTGAGGGACACCCCTGGAGATATTAACATGATGCACCATCCCTGAAAAAATCTTTTAAATTGAACCACGCACAGCGGAGATATGACCTGTACTACGAAAAGTGGAATAACTAGAGCCAAGCTCGTTGCAAAGCAACGAGTAGGTCTTCCGTCCGGTTTGACCGGATGTGCCGGAAGTGACGTGAACAAAAGAAAGCAATGAGCTAAGTAGTCTCCAGTGACTTTATAATTTCAATATTGCATTAAAACCTTCAAAAAAAGTTATTTTTGGCTACTTCCGGTTGACCGGAAGTGACGTCAACGGACGGAAAATTAAGATTTAAGCTTCCAGTGACATATGTTACCCCAAAACATGTCAAGAACAGCAAAAATATGCAACTTTTGACGACTTCCGGTTTGACCGGAAGTGACGTCGCCGGACGTATTTTGACGACTCTATTAGATAATGCTTGACATTTTGAGTAACTTTGCTTCTTTGACGTATTACAAATTCTCAATACTTTTTGAGATATAAAGGAAAAACTTTCGGCCCCTTTTGGCCCTTTATTATAGGGGCCAGCCCCTTATCGTTAATATTTTTCGAAAGATCGTGACATTCTCTACAACTTTTGTTCTATATGTCTTTACAAATTGTTAACATGTAAAAAGATATTGCAGAAAAGGTGTCAAAAATTTCTAAATCCTCGACAGGACTTTTTTCGAGCCATAGCGAGCGCCGACGTGCGGCACTTCCGGAGAAAAAGAGTGGTGTGTGACAAAAGAGCATATGTTGCTCTATCATCGCTGAAAATCTCAGGTTTCTGTCTTGAGGCATTTTCGAAAAAAATGATGGACAATGAGACCCCCTGAAAATCACTAAATCGCTGAAATCTCAAAACCGGAAGTGATGTCATCAAAACAAAAAAATTACTTTCACCTTTGTTTGATGTTCTATCAGTCCTGAAAGTTTCATGAAAATCTATCCAGCCGTTTTCGAGAAATCGCGTGCACAAAATCGGTAAGAAAAAAAAACAATAATAATAATAATAAAAATAGTGGAAAAGAAACCTAAGAATAACAAGAAGGTCTTCCGCTGAAGACGGAAGACCTTAATAATAATAATAATAATAGAAAACAGAAGGAAAACAATAAGGTCTTCCGAAGGAAGTCGGAAGACCTTAATAATAATAAGAAACAGAGTAAAAACAATATGTTCCCCAACTTCGTTTGGGGAACATAATAATAAGAAACAGAGTAAAAACAATATGTTCCCCAACTTCGTTTGGGGAACATAACTAGTGCTAATTGTAACGGGAACCGTTACAGATGTTCCCCAAACGCTCCCCAACTCCTTTTTTGTGCCATATTCCCTGTAAGCTTAATTAAATAAGACAAACTCTGTGCATTTTTGACTTTAACAACGTTTTCTCAGAAGGATACCAATTATATTCAAATTTTAGCATTGCACCCGTGCGCATGTTAATGAATGTGCGTTATAATCATATCATCTTGTCTACACTATCTACATATTTAAATATACAATATATTAAAGCATTCGGTCCAAAAGGATGAAAAATCACTCTTTCAAATGTATTTTTATTTCACTCGTTCCAAATGCACGCACGTGCGTGCACGTGTATGATGACCATACCTTCCTGTAGGAGTCCCTTATATCTATCTATGTTCTAAATCCCATCCTGTTTGGTTGAAAAACAAGGGAGTTTTAGCCATTTCAAGTTTAAGCCAATCAGATTGCAGCGCATGTGCATGCGCGTGATTTCATGATTTTTTTCCTATATCATATTGTAGGATATCCTAATGCATGACTATGTTTTAAATTTCAAAGCATTTCGTCAAAAAACAAAGGAGATATAGCCATTTAAAGTTTCAGCCAATCAGATTGCAGCACACGGGCATGCGCATGCTTTCATGAAAATTCTTATACATCATGCTGTAGATCTTCATAATGTAGGTCTATGTTCAAAATTTCAAAGGATTATGACAAGAAACAAGAAAGATATTGAGACTTTAGTTTCAGCCAATCAGAGCGAAGCGCACGTGCATGCGCGTAAAATCTTACTTTTTTGACCATGTCATTTTGTCTAAGCTTCTAATATATACTTATAATATGAGTTTCAAAGCATTTCATCAATAATTTAAATAGTTACGTCTGTATCAATTATATTGGACATTTCTCGTGTTGCACGTGCGAGCTCTTGCAAGCACATGAGCATGCACATGCTTTCATGATAAATCTTATTATACAGGCTGTAGAACTCCCTAATATATGACTATGTTCAAAATTTCAAATGATTTTATCAAAAAACAAAAAAGATATTGAGACTTTAGTTTCAGCCAATCAGAGCGAAGCGCACGTGCATGCGCGTGCGATCTTGCTATTTTGACCATATCATCTTGTGCTTACTATTTATATATCCTTACATTATAAGTTTCAAAACATTTCGTCACAAAATAGAAAAGTTACGGTTATATCCATTTTATATTGGTCATTTTAAGTTTTGCACGTGCGCGCTCTTGCAAGCACGTGCGCGCAAAATGACCTTGATTCCGCAAATCTACATAACATGCCTACTTACCCTAAAAAGGTTTCACCTAAGTCGGATGTGTAGTTT
This sequence comes from Saccostrea cuccullata, assembly GCF_032062105.1. NCBI lineage: Eukaryota > Metazoa > Mollusca > Bivalvia > Ostreida > Ostreidae > Saccostrea > Saccostrea cuccullata. The sequence goes on along the minus strand of NW_026926065.1, from coordinate 704,731 downwards.
ACAAGATCACTCGCGGACAAAATTTTCCCAGGAAGAAAAATAATAAGAACTAGAGCAAAGCTCGTTGCAAAGCAACGAGTAGGTCTTCCGTCATGTTTGACCGGAAGTGGCTTTCATTTTTAACAAAAATGAGAAATAACGTCCAAATATGGTTTGATTCCTCTAAATCCATGTTAATTATTGCAAAAATAAGCCATTTTCTGTTACTTCGGGTTTGACCGGACGCAAGTGAGTTAAGGCTAAATATGGATATTTTTAAGCAAATAAGCTAATGAAAATTCATAATTTGTATATTTTATGAACATTGAAGGTTCAAATTGATTTTCTGATACATACTCAGTACCCACAGTTTATTAATGCGAGTGCACATTATGACGTCATATTATGACGTCATTGTTCTCTCCCATTCAAGGTATCAACTCATATAAACAAAATCACCTCGGCGCAAGGGCCTATCCTATCTAATTTAAAATAAACAATGTATAATATTAAGTTGAATATTCTTAAAATTAATAAAATTGCTGCACAAATCCTATGCACTTTCTCAATTGATAAAAATTTTAGGAAACTTACCCTGGACAGTGAATTTTTAACCTGTTAAAACTTAAAACTGCACGAATAGTAAGTAACCAATTGCACTGCCGAGATTTGTGCAGCAATATCCTAAATTCTTGGAATATCCTGCGTCTTTTGATACCTTGTTTCTGTAAAACAAAGTAAGGTATGCCCTTGCGCCGAAGCGATTTTGTTGATGTTTCTTATAAACTTGTGTAGTACAGGTCAATGGCGTCATAATATGACGTCATAATGTGTACTGGCTATTGCATGTCGTTGGTACCAAGAATGTATTAGAAAACAAGTCTTAGCATTTTCTGTGCGGTAGGTAGAGCAATTATGGAATTTAATTAGATATTTTGTATAGAAATTTCTATATGTAGCCTTAACTCACATGCGGAAGTGATGACGTCAGACGGAAAATTAAATTTAATGCTCCAAGAGACATATGTTACCAAAAAAAACTTGTCCAAAACGGCAAAAATAAGCGTTTTCGGACTACTTCCGGTTTGACCGGAAGTAACGACGCCGGACGTATTTTGACAACTTAAATAGATTAAGCTTGACATTTTGAACAACTTTGCTTCTTTGACGTATCACAAATTCTCAATACTTTTTGAGATACAAAGGAAAAACTTTCGGCCCCTCCAGGCCCCTGATTTAAGGCACCAGCCCTTTTTTTTCAGATGTCATATGAAAGATCTTGAAATTCTACACCTTTTTTGTTCTACATGCTATAACAAAATTTTTCCAGGTAAAAAGATATCGTTGAAAAGGTGCTTAAAATTTTGAAATTCTTGATAGGACAATTTTCGGACCATAGCGAGCGTCGGCGCTTCGTACTTCCGGTAGTTGTGATATACTTAGTGCACTTCTCCAAAAGTTGCTCTAGCATCACTGAAAATTTCAAGCTTCTGTGTTAAGTACTTTTTGAGAAAACTGTCGGACAAAGTGACCCTCTAAAAATCACTAAATCGCAGAAAACTCCGAACCGGAAGTGACGTCATCAAAATAAAAAAATATATATCTAGATTTTTTGATGTTCTGTCAGACCTGAAAGTTTCATGAAAATCGATCGAGCCGTTCTCGAGAAATCGCGCGTACAAAATCGGTAAGAAAAAAAAACAATAATAATAAAAATAGTGGAAAAGAAACCTAAGAAAAACAATAAGGTCTTCCGCTGAAGAAGGAAGACCTTAACTAGATGCTATAATGTGATGCAAAAAAAGTTTCAAAAAAGAAAAGTTGAAATTTTCGATTTCTTTGATCACTTCCTGTGACGACCGGAAGTGACGGCGGACAATCTTAACCCGATTGGTTTTGCCTACTTATCAAGATCTAGTACTCATATAAGTTTGGTGTCTGAAACTCTTACCGTTTCTGAGATATGACTCGGACAAAACTTTTTTGAAAAAAGCGGAAATTGGACATATCTGACGACCGGAAGTGAAATTTCAAAAACTGAAAACTGCATTTGAAAGATATTTTGATTGTCTATCATCTCTGAAAATTTCATGAGAATCTGTTCAGTCATCTCTGAGCAATCGACGAAAACAAAAAGGGAAAAAAATAATAATAATAATAACTAGAAACTCTTGTTGCTAAAGCAACAAAGAAGGTCTTCCGTTCTCCTCTATTCATCTGCATGAATTATAATATTTTAAATGATTTCAGGAAAACAAACGGCCGGAGGTGTAACTTACCAAGATTTGATTCTCGACGTTACTTTAGACAATTATAGTCTTAATTACATTTACAAAAATCATTTTCAATTTTTTTTATTACTTACTGTGACGACCGGAAGTGACGGCGAACGTATTTTACTCTATATCTGTTGCCCTATCATGGTATATTATTCATATAAGTTTAGTGTTTTGATCTGTTACAGTTTAAGAGATCTCATAATGTTATCACAAGAAATCACGTGACCGGAAGTAAATTTTTGAAAAGATTTTTGAGGTTACTCTAGACATTTTAGTGTGAATAACATGCCCTAAAATCATTTCAAATGCTCTTTTTATATATAAAAAAATATTCATGGGATAGTACGATAATTAATTTATGCAGTTTTTCTCTCATAATCGGAAGTAGTCGTTTTTGTTTCCAGTTTTACTGACATATTTCAAAACTACAAATAAGATGCTAAAATGTATAACTAAGAAAGATTCAATAAAAAATGAAATTTTTGGTTTATTTGTTCACTTCCTGTGACAAACGGAAGTGACGACGGACAATGGAAACCCAAATGAGTTTGCCTACTCATCAAGGTGTTTCACTCCTATAAGTTTGGTGTCTTAATCCTTTACCGTTTACAAGATCTAGCTATGATAACTTCTCATTTTGAGGACAGGAAATCACGCAACCGGAAGTGAATTTTATAGAGATGTTTGACTTTAATGTAGACAGTTGCAGCCTGATAAACCTATCCAAAAATCCTTACAAATACTTTATCCACAAAAAATATTTATGGGAAAGAAAAATACTCAAATTATGTATTTTTCTCTTATAACCGGAAGTTGTCGTTTTTGTTTCCGGTGGTACTGACATATTTCAAAACCACAAATAAGATGCTATAATGTGATGCAAAAAAGTTTTCATTAAGAAAAGTTGAATTTTTCTATTTCTCTGATCACTTCCCGTGACGACCGGAAGTGACGGCGGACAATCGTATCCCAACTGGTTTTGCGTACTCATCAAGATCTACTACTACTTAAAGTTTGGTGTCTTAATCTTTTACCGTTTACGAGATCTAGCTATGATAACTTTTCATTTTGAGGACAGGAAATCACGCGACCGGAAGTGAATTTTACAAAGATATTTGACGTTACTGTTGACAGTTGCAGTCTAAATAACATATCCAAAAATCATTACAAATACTTTATCTATAAAAAATATTTATGGGTAAGAAAAATACTCAAATTACGAAGTTTTTCTCTAATAACCGGAAGTTGTCATTTTTGTTTCCGGTGGGACTGACATATTTCGATACTACAAATAAGATGCTATAATATGATGCAAAAAAGTTTCAAAAAAGAAAAAGTTGAAATTTTAGATTTCTTTGATCACTTCCTATGACGACCGGAAGTGACGGCGGACAATCATAACCCAATTGGTTTTGCCTACTTATCAAGATCTATTACTCATATAAATTTGGTGTCTTAATCTCTTACCGTTTCTGAGATATGACTCGGACAAAACTTTTTTGAAAAAAGCGGAAATTGGACATATCTGACGACCGGAAGTGAAATTTGAAAAACTGAAAACTGCATCTGAAAGATATTTTTACTCTTTATCATCTCTGAAAATTTCATGAGAATCCGTCCAGTCATCTCTGAGAAATCGCCAAAACAAAAAGGGGAAAAAAATAATAATAATAAAAAAAAGAAAAAGAAGAAACAGTAGAATCACTATAAGGTCTTCCGTCTGAAACGGAAGACCTTAATAAAAAGAAACAGTAGAATCACTATAAGGTCTTCCGTCTGAAACGGAAGACCTTAAAAAACGAAAAAAAAAACAAAAACAAAAGTGGAATAAAAAAAATATTTTAAAAAAATGTCATCAAGAATTAGAAAAGACATTTTAATTCATTTTAACAAGAATTAAATATAATAAATAAAGAATTTAAAAAAATTCATAGCACTGGTCATTCTAAAAACAGACTATAGGACACCTGTAATCAAATTCTTTTGTTCTCTCCCTGGCCTTACCTGTACACCATTCCCACTTAGCCAAAACCAGTCACATGTATCAATTTCAGAATTTTGGCTAAGTGGGAAGACACCCTATTAAGCTGAAGAAATGAGCGGCTACATTGAAGTTAACATATTTTATATCAGTGCAATCCGAACAGAAGTTGGATAACCACTGACCAAGATTTTCATACATGAAATCTAAAAAGATCGGAAATCCCGACACGCATGGCTAGCTGCATTTCTTTACCGGAATCTTTTGAATTATGAACATTTCATTTCCGACATTTTTTAGTTTTCATTTCCGACATAACCCATAGTACATTTTTAAAAACAAAACTCTGAATTTCGCTCAGTATCCCTCCTCAGAAACAAACTCATTTATTATTCTATGGGTTAAAAATTCAATTCCGACACAAGTGCAGTGCCCCCCCCCCCCCACCCCTGAATATTTCTAGTATAACCGAAAGTACGCAAAATGCAAAATCAATTGTGTTATTAATCTGAATGTTCTCTAGTAGTAGCTCAAAGCCATTTCGATGAAATCGAAGCATCGATTTTTGAATGTTAGGTATATACATGTATGTTTGAAAATTGAAGATTTTCACAAATTTCAAATACATGCATATACATGTACATTATATCTGGAAAAGTCCCATTTGTAACCCTTCAGTATGCACTATTATATATATACCACAATGATTACCTACCAGTTTGAAAAGTCCAGATCGATTCCTTTAATATCTAAAATTCAACATAAAAAGGAATATGTTTAAACATTATTGTATTCTAAATTATGCAATGCAGCTTATTTGAACTTCTATTATTTACACTGAGATTATTATTTTAAAAATATATAGAAAAATAATAATTACGAGGATTGACCCAAAAGTAATGTCACAATTCCTATAACAGTAATGTAGCATCGATTTTGAAAGGGGTGGCTGCATGCTTAGATTTTTAAACAAACAAGAAAAACCTTGTCAAGAAAAAAGGGGGTGTCCAAATTTCAAAATCCTTTTCAAAGGGGGGGGGGGCTCATTACTAGGTCGGTTGACCCAACGTTGTTTACTTTGAATCAATACTTAAAAATGTATAGCATACATGTCTACATATATATATATATATATATATATATCTCAATGATTTTAAAGACAACTTTTAAAAATTCGTATTTGTTGATGGCAGTAGACTGTTAAACATTTTACAGCAGTTGTGATATTTTTGTTTTGGATCAACCCTCATTATATGTACATGGTAAAACAACATCGATTAAATCTTACTTGGATCATTTTCTGGAGCAATATTCACAGCATGGACTTTCAACAGCAACTCTTGCCCGCTGTTTGTGTGTTGAATATTGGTGTAACTGACCTGTTTTATTTAAAATAAGATGCCCATGGTCTAAATCGCTCACCAAATCAGTTCAGTATTGAAAGGTGACTGGGTTACAAGTTGCAATTCTTTTATAAGAGAATCTGATTTCATAGATATGAGTAAAACCCAGTACTAATGCCCGTATCTCATATCGTAGATGCAAGATGCAACATAATTATGTATAGACGTGTGACTTACTTTTTTGTTTTAAAAAGTAAAGCCTGCATCTGACATCGTAGATTTTGTAGACATGCAACTTATTTATATCAAAATGCAAGATAATTATGGCAACATGCAACTTATGTCAACATGCAAGATAATTTTGTAGACATGGGTTTTAGTTATGCATACACAGTTATGATTTTATAAATATTTTATAACTAGTCAAAAATATAGACATTAAAAAGCGGGACATGTTTGTTGAAACACCCTCGCATATGCATGTTGACATAAATAAAAAAAAACTTTTTCCAAGAATAGTTAATCTTTTATAACTTATTACACATGTTAACAGTAAGGTCTAAACCCCTTAGAGTTTCAATTTTCTTTCGTAATTCTGAATCAGAAAGTTTTAGCCTTTTTCTGCATGAGTGAATTAATCTTGAGATCCATATCAATTTTAATGTACATAAAGATCCATATACACTGTATACTCAATCATTTTCACCCTTTATAATTCTGAATTATAAATCTTTTCTTAACCATACGAGTTCTTCCCTAAATAGGACTCTGTGTCAAATTTTCGTCTTCTAACTGGATTAAGTTTTTCTTAACAGATTTTGATTTAAAATTTCTTTTTTTATTTATTTCATTTATTGGCGAGGGGGAATTTTGTGAAATCATTTCGCCTTTTTTAGTGCCAATCCAAGCTATTGTAAGTTTTTGTAAAATTAATTTCAGATCTGCAAAATAAACAAGTCATACATCTTTTACATGTACAATTTATAGACTATGATGGCCCTCTTTAAGGAAACAGGTGATCAGAAGTAATTCTATTTTGTATGACAAATGATTTAGTTCGATTTTAAAAAGTTTGAAATCAGTCTTTAATTGACTTCCTAAAATGAAAAAAAAGATTACTTTCAATTGTTATGTTTGGTTGAGTTTTGGTTGAGTTTTACGTTTTACGTTTTACATCAAGATATTTCCTGAAAATTATATTCAGTTTTCTAGAACTTTATATGCGCATCTACAGGATACCAACAATCGATTGCATTTTTTCTCCTCAATTTTTCTTCAACTATGTATTCTTTATAATTCTCTTAATATTAATTTATAATACATGTTTTTTTTTTTGAACTTAAAATATGTACAGTAATTTAAGTGTACCATGTGTACCTTGATCTCAAATGGAGAGAACTAATATAGGCCCTTGGCCTGCTGTTCAATCCATATTCATATTGTACTTTTTGTATATTATGAATAAAATACTTCTTAAACTAATTAAACCAACAATCGAAATCCAAAAATGGTTTGGCTAGAGAGAGTAGTTCAAAATATTAGACGTTTTCCAGGCTTTTTTGCGATTTTTATGTGTTTGGCACGTAAAATATGAAAGATCGTAAAAAGCCTAGAAAACGTCAGACCTTTCGGAATAATGTGAGAGGAGCTCTGGGAATCAGCTGTTTGTATAAAGAAATATTTAGGTTTTTTGTAGCCTCATACGGTCCTTTGGATTAAAATGAAAACTCTGAAACATTATATTCATGAATTGTTTGCACCCCAGCTACATGTATCATGTCCTAAAGATGATTTGGCTACTACATGAAATTCAAGAATTGGAAACTGCACCGAGGATGGGTGTCCCTGGAATGAAAATGAATCCTCTAGAACCCTATTCTACTGTGTATCTACAGGATACAACCAAATGATTTCTGTGTAAAATGTAAAAAGAGTTTTGGGACCCAGATTTGGCAGAAAACGCCTGATCACAGGATGAAAATCCACAATTCAGTTGACTGAATAGTAGCTGAATGCCCACTGAACGCATATGGCCACTGAATGGTCACTGAAAGGTCACTGAAAAACCCTTTCCCGTGACCTTTTCGTGATCATTCAGTTACCATTCAGTCGATTGAATGGCACATACATATCAGTGACCTTTAAGTTATCATTCAGTTGCATCTTTTTATTGAATAATCGGCTTATCTTTTAACTTAAAAAAATTATTTCACCTTTTCCTGGTATAATAACATTAGATTTATTTAATTCCGTATAAAAAATTGAGGGACAAAATTAATGCAAGAAAAAAAAACAACGTGCACAAGGCCAGAATCGAACCCAGGACACCCGCTGACCTTACACTACGACTTCTTGTTGAATAGCAAGGATTTAAATCAATCAATCTGTAGAAATCGACAGAACAATCGGTTCACCTGCTGTATCGAGGAGCTGCGATGTGTATATATCTTGTATATATCTTTTGTATATTCTATGTTAGTTGCGGGGATTTTGGGGCTGATTAATTACACATCTCCTATCGGGATGATAACAATTATCAGAGACGGGCACCTGTTCCTGTGTCAGAGATTTGAGATCGTTGTAAATTCTCTACCTAAAACTTAGTAGAAAAATTTAAAACAATATCATTTACAAAGCTAAAATCTACAATATTTAGTTTTTCTACAAGAGGCATGTATAAATGATTTATTCTATTCATGTAAAATGATTTTAAAATGAAGTTTTTCGAAAGCTAAAATATCCTGCGGTTTTTACAATTTAGGAACGAAATTTATAATATTAGGGTTCTTCCAGAAATGGTGTAAATAATATAAATTCTGTCTCATCATTCAAAACTAAATATTTCCATGAAAAATACACGTATAAGCACTAAAGAATGTGTAATACGGCATTTATTTAAATTTTGATTCGACTATCGGATCATCATTTTTTATCACTTGAAAATTTTTGCTTTCTAAATCTAATTAGAAAAATTAATTAAAAATCATTTTGAATTAGAATAATTTATTTTATAAAATTATAATAATTATTTAGACATATTTTTAAAGTACCCGAATTTAATCGCGATAAGAAAAAAACACAATTAATATTGAATAATAAATCTTTATTCAAAATATTGCTGCATTGTTAAGGAAAAATATCTGATTATAAATTACTAAGCCAGTGAAAAAAAATCGCTAAAATGAGACTTAAATGTCGCTGAAAGGTGGCGGTAAGGTCACTAAAAGACGACAGAAAGGTCACTGAAAGTCGATGGAAAGGTTACTGAAAGTTTACGGAAATGTGTCCGCTGAATGATGACTGAAAGGTACCTGAAATGTGACTGAAAGGCAACTGAAAGGTCACTGAAATGTATGTGCCATTCAGTGGCTGAATGACCACTGAAAAGTCACTAAAAGCCGCCTTTCAGATTTAACTGAAATATCTTGTTTCTCCCTGTGGGGTGCATAAAAGGAAATGTCATTATTTGTAAATGTTACCTGTACTTTCTACAGAAAATTCGGGTATATCAAGTTGTCGTTATCCCCAGGCGTCCGTTGGATAAACCTAATGGAGTAGCCAATTCATCTTTCGAATGAAATTAATAATTTGCACTGTCCTGTGCATTATGAGATTTCCTTTTCATCCTGAGGATTAATATGGTTGAAACCACAGGGAGAAACAAGATATTTCAGTTAAATCTGAAAGGCGGCTTTTAGTGACTTTTCAGTGGTCATTCAGCCACTGAATGGCACATACATTTCAGTGACCTTTCAGTTGCCTTTCAGTCACATATGAGTTCAGGGGATTGTGATGGTCAAAGGTGAATCCCCGGTAAAAGGTACAACATGTTAATCCTTGGCTTCTCATTTTGAAGGTGCATAAAAGGAAATGTCATTATTTGTAAATGTTACCTGTACTTTCTACAGAAAATTCAGGTATATCAAGTTGTCGTTATCCCCAGGCGTCCGTTGGATAAACCTAATGGAGTAGCCAATTCATCTTTCGAATGAAATTAATAATTTGCACTGTCCTGTACATTATGAGATTTCCTTTTCATCCTGAGGATTAATATGGTTGAAACCACAGGGAGAAACAAGATATTTCAGTTAAATCTGAAAGGCGGCTTTTAGTGACTTTTCAGTGGTCATTCAGCCACTGAATGGCACATACATTTCAGTGACCTTTCAGTTGCATTTCAGTCACATATGAGTTCAGGGGATTGTGATGGTCAATGGTGAATCCCCGGTAAAAGGTACAACATGTTAATCCTTGGCTTCTCATTTTGAAGGTGCATAAAAGGAAATGTCATTATTTGTAAATGTTACCTGTACTTTCTACAGAAAATTCAGGTATATCAAGTTGTCGTTATCCCCAGGCGTCCGTTGGATAAACCTAATGGAGTAGCCAATTCATCTTTCGAATGAAATTAATAATTTGCACTGTCCTGTGCATTATGAGATTTCCTTTTCATCCTGAGGATTAATATGGTTGACATTTCCTTTTATGCACCCTCAAAATGAGAAGCCAAGGATTAACATGTTGCACCTTTTACCGGGGATTCACCTTTGACCATCACAATCCCCTGAACTCATTTGCTTTTAAATCAAATAAAACCTCCCCTACCCCTTACCCGTTCAAAAAACATGTGCTAAGATCTTCAAAACTTTGAACTGTTATAGCTGTCGTCAAAATTAAGTATGTCGAAAGAATTTCCAAATTGCTCGTAGAACCAGTGGTCTGAATTAAAATCAAAAACCGATAAAACGGTTTGTGATTGTTTGCACAGTTATAAACTACATGTATACATATTACTAAACTTCCAACTTATATACCAAGTTTTCTTGGATTTCATGAATCGAACCAAATATCTGATAATATCTGAAAGTAAAATTAAACAATTCAAAAAGAATCTTAAGATAATGGAATTTTTAGTTTCTATGAAAATGCCATACGCTTATAAATCCAGTATTATGTTCGTCTTTGTACTCGTGTACAAAGATTAATTAAAGTCAGTCAGGGATTTAGGAGACGGAGCCGACAAAAAAGCAAGGTAATAGAAGATTTCCGTGTCAAGGTATTGTGATTTACCTTTTTTTATTTATTATTTTTCAAAAGTAAATTAGCAGAGCATTCACTCCATTCAGACTTCTGAACCGATGCACTTTGTTTTGTGACCTGCATGTGTTTAAACCCCTAATTATAGCATTGCCACTTGAAAAAATACATCTTCAATTATTCCATGATCCAATGAGACCTTTGAATCAAGTTACTTTTTATAAAGAAAGGTAGGAAGTTGTATCAAGTATCACCTCTGGACTGTTGTCATCCTTAGAAATGATATCGCCATCAAATATCACTGCATTATTGTGATACATGATGACAATCATTTTAAGTGTCATCTCTTATGCGATGGCGTGATATTGGCAATTTTATAACAGGCCTTGAAACAGCATAATATCATTCAAACGTCTAATATTAACACACATGTTATACATTGAACAAACATACAAGTAATTAATGGAAGTATTTCGGCAAGTATTTTTCTTTAATGTTAAACGTCAAATGTTAAAATGTGAAAAATATAAAATCAGACTAGACTTAGAGATATTGCTTCTCAAATTCCGTATTTTTCTATCAGAAAATATCAATTTGTTCAATTTAATCGAATTCGCAGTTGAAGCCGTTTAAAGTAAAACGCATCAAGGTAAAGCATAACCCCAAAAATTCACTACTTTGGTTAATTCAGCTACCCACCCACCTTCCAAAAACCCACATTTTCACAGAAGCTCATACCTTAGCTGTGATGAGGAACTTTCCTAGATCTTTAACAGTGGCATGACCCTCATACTTGTACACATACTCGTATCCTGACTTAAAATTGATGAATCTAGGATGAACAGGTACAGCCAAGATACATATGACGACTACAAAAATCGGTTTCGTTAATTCTCTCCAATTGCCCATGTTTTGGGGCATTGGGAGGGAAATCAAAACAATTGACTCGACAAGGCTTGATTAAAACTGAGATGCAGTTCTAATAAGCATTGATAGGAAAATACGTCGTGGAAGACCACCTGGTGATATTTAAAGGCTTCTGAATCTTTTCATTCGTTGAGAAACATATTGCGTAAGCTTTTAATTTCCTGGAAATGCACAAAGAAGTGGTACAATATTTTACCTGCACAGATGCAAGAAGAGCGTTTATAGAGGACAGAGCTGAGATTCTACATATACAACAAGAAAGCTGTAAGTAAAATCAGAAAACAAAATTCTTTATTTAAATCGCAAAAGTTTTTAAGAAATTTATCAAGAAATTAATATATATGTAGTAATTTTTTTTTATTTCAGATCTAACTGTTGGTGTAGTATATGTAAAGGAGTGATTTATATGCATTGCTCATGAATTTGCATTCAATTTTTAGTACAAGGCCGATTTAAGCAATTTAGGAAATTTCTTTACAGTTAGTTTATGCAACAAGATAATTTTCTTTAACCAATCTATGAAATACTGAAAATGTTACTATTTATTGTCTAAGAGATGTATGTCTCTTGACTCTAATAGATTGAACTGTAATTAATTGATAATTTATTGAAATTAATTAAAGTTATGTTTTGTTGATTTCTAGTTATTCTCTGACGTGCACATTCCCTAGAAGAATAAAATGTTCATGAATTTACGTCTTCGTTGATGTTCTGCAACTGACAAAAGGTAAATGTTTTCACTTCCCCCTTTTTGCCTTGTATTCAGAGCCATATTGCATTACCTTCGTAATTACTTGTCTACTCTAAGCGTCATCATGGTCCATTGAAAGAATTCTTTTCGGTAACATGGCAATAGATTCATGAGTTATGTGGGAAGGTATACTGGAATCACCGTTTTAATCTGTCTGTCTTGCTGTTCATCAATCTGTATGTTCGAAAATCAAAGTGAACCTCAACACTTTCCATGCAGATTATCTAAAAAGGAGTATCCAAACCAATCTAGACAGGGATACTTAACTAGATGAAGCAGTTAAGAAATGTTTTCTTTTAATTTCTAATTCTAAAATTATTGATTTCTAAATTCTATCGCAATAGCGGATTTACCTATTGCATCTTAAATTCACTTGTTATGTTATTACGCGGGCAATTTCGACACCTAGTCAAACTCTTAAAGCATGTTCATGTATGAGAAGCAAAGAAGCAAAGACATTTACAAATCCAGTAAGTCTTTTTTTATACTTTGTATTGAAGATTAATAAACAAAACATAATTTACGGCTAATTCCACTGAAGGCTTTTTATTTACATTTGTTAAAACTATACAAAAACTTTCTGATTTAGATGTGTTTTAATTTTGTTGGAGTAGAATCCGACATGAAATTGTGTTTTCATATACTGTAATGCAATGTTATTTTACGTGTATTTCAATCTGTTCATCACATAAATGAATTCAAGGATATCATGACTACACATTTCAGGTGATGTGTGCAAGGTAGATTTCTTCAAAGACCATCAAAATGCTGTTATTTTACACGGAATTCTTTACAGGTTCTCTTCTGATAGGGGTTCAAAATTGATTTTACAGGATCCTTTTTGAAATAATTATTTCCAATATGATTGATTAAAGTTTGCAAACTGATGGTTTGTTCTTTTATTTTGAATTATCGGTGCACAACAATTTAACCTATTCATGTGGATTCCTATATGCGGAAGGACCTCAAATGTTGTGCAGAAATTCTTATGATAAATTATGGCAGCCTAGATAATATTATATTTTCATCAATCAGTTCCTATTTATACCCCCGCTTGAAAAGTGGAAGACTATTTAACATTTGATCAGAATGTCCGTCTGTCTTTTACGCTTTGGGGTACCTATCTCTTACCCCAACTCCTCTTATACCACTGATTGGAGGAACGAGGGCGCATTTGATTGGCATTCGGCAGGAATGTGGGTGTAATTGAAAAGTGAAAATTATATCGACATGTCTGTCATATGAAATTTTTATATTTTTTTTATTTATCGAGTTCCTGTGCAACAGGAAAGGAAAATATTTTTCCGAAATTGAGCTTTGATTTGCTTAAGAATAACTTGAAAATTGGCCAGATCAGACATTTGGTACAAAATGGTACATTTTTAAGCACGTTTTTCTAAAAATTTTACTATCTCTGGGTCTTCTCTCCATGATTTTTAAACGTCATTTGTGTGTATTTTCATTCAAAGAAATGAATACACATTTTTAAAAAATGGAGAGAAGACCCAGAGACCACGAAAAATGAACTTTTCCAAAAAAATCCAAATGTGTGAATGTGGTGCTTCTTTGTCCTTTTAAAATCACCCTTATTTGTGCAGCGGTGATAGCTCAGTGAGTTGGGCTAACTGTACTGTGCAATCGGAGCGAAAAGTTTTGGGTTCGAGTCTTGCATGGGGTCGTTAATTTTTTTTCATGCAACCAACCATTTATTTCGTCAGTTTCTTTTTAAATTTTGAATTAGATATATTTTGGTTCAGTTTGGTTTTTGAGCGAAATCAATTCCAATCTTCTATTCTATGATGCACATGTACACGTAACATGCATCTATGCATTAAATATTTTAGGTGTTTATTTTTTTTTTTGTGAAACATTACCATGTTATAGTTCCTCCTCGGAAAAACAGACATAAATGTTGCAATCTCAGAAATTCTTTCAAACTAAATGAAAAAAAATCCTATGGACGTGTTTGTAAAATCAGACCAGCTATGTTCAGCCAACCAAATCATGGACATTTAAACCATTAAATTAAAATGTTTCGTACAAATAATTCCTGCAGATCACACGCCAAAGGCGCCCGTCTTCTTTGATGAAACTTTCAAAAAATCTTGAACGTATTGTCATGGTGCACCTCCTCTTTTACTTTATTGATTGGACACATATTTTGGGCTTACCATAGTAAAACATTGACACTGCTTTCTTTCTTAATACTGAAGGGTACCCATCTCCCATCCGCAACTCCTCCTCCACCACTGAATAAAATTTAATGATACATGTACTTTCATAGATTCTTTATTACATAATACCAATATTCCCCTTCTATTTTACTTTTGATCTGATACTGATATGGATTTTGCCACAGTAATTACATGGGAGGCGGAGGTATCATTTAATGAGCTCAGTGCTCACTGTACCCCTAGTTAAGGTTTATATCTATTCTAACGACTAACTCAATAACTCAATATTTATCTTTTATTTTATTAAATGAGAACATTCACTAATCGTTGTTAACAGATGCACCAGTAACATATCTAGCATAGTATTGACGGACTTCTTTTGGATTATAAGCAATAGATATACCTGTGCAACGGTTTTTTTTTATCTTCTCAGAAAATACTTATTCATCGCAAATGGGATTTTTTAAAAAAAATGGTTTTCATAGAAAAAATGTTTAAGTAACGACCAACTCTAAAGACTGAGTCTTCTGAATAATCTATACGTCCAAAGCTTATATAATTATGAACATGCAAAATCACTGAACCTTAGCCTTAGTGGTAACAAGAAAACATTGATGTAACCATCAATTGTCGCCCGAGAAATATATAAAGTAAACAACGAAAATGAATCTTGATCAACAAATTGCTTCGATATGTGTAAAAAGGCATGCGTCTAATTGATGGAGACGATATTTTAAAAAAAATTGTAGTCGGATAAAAATCAATAAAAAACGATACCATTTTAAACTTTATCAATTCCTCAAGTAAATGTTGGCTGCATAAAATATAAATTGATGTTAGACACACGCATCATTTATATTTAAAAATGTATTAATTTTCAATTTTAGAATATAAAACACGAACTGTGCAGAGTACGTTTTTATCCGAGAAGTAAAATTCGACATTCTAAAATAAGGGACCTGTCGTTGTTTCGATAGTAAATGATAAGTAACTTCATATATTAAATATGAAAAAAATATATATAATTACAGATTCACTTTATGGAAGTAAATATATTATGTATCTCGTAATTCATAAACGGAAAGAACATTCTGATTTACAATCTTTTCAATGTTTAATAAACCTTTAATGCTACATAATTTCTCCCACCCCAATCCCCATACACTAACACTTAAACTTATATGTATAGAGAAGCCCGGTCCTCCGGGCTGCAATAATGTTGCTACGTTTATAAAATGTTGGGAAATCCGACATATTCCTCGATCTAAAAGCAAAGTAGGAGTTGAAAATGGCATCATGTAATAAAGAATCTATGAAAGTCTCATTAAATTCCATACAGTGATATAAGAAGAGTGGCGGATAAGAGGTTACCCCAAAGCGTTTCAGACGGACGGGCATACCTCTGTACGTCCGTCCGTCTGTTACGCTCAATCTGTATACATATCTCAAATCCGCAACTCCGTTTATACTATTAAATGAAGTTTAATGAGACTTTTACAGAATGTTTGTTACATAGGGCCATTGTGCACCTTTTATTTTATTTTTTGATCGGACAGATATTTTGGGTTTCCCATAGCGAGACATTTACACATTCTTTCTATAATATTGAAG
Organism: Saccostrea cuccullata; assembly: GCF_032062105.1. NCBI lineage: Eukaryota > Metazoa > Mollusca > Bivalvia > Ostreida > Ostreidae > Saccostrea > Saccostrea cuccullata. The sequence goes on along the minus strand of NW_026926065.1, from coordinate 688,649 downwards.
GGTACCCATCTCTTATCCGCAACTCCTCCTATACTAATGTAATATGTTTTACGGTGTGACCCGTAGAGGCGAGCGCAGGTGCACCGTCAAAAACACACTTGAAACATTGATCATCTATTTCAAACATCAAGTTGCACGAGGCATCTGGATAGATGTGACGTCACACGACGTAACGGAGCTCGTCGGAGCTACGGAGACAGCCGAGCGTCTGGGTGAAACCTTACTGCAAGTTTGACGAAAGACATTGTAGAGTATTTTCCTGTCTCATTTAAGATTTCTACAAGCCAAACGCTTTTTATGTTTCATGTTAAATTTTTATTCGCCATTTTCGCATGGAATCCTGGGAGCAAAGGAATTCTGGGAAGGTTTCACACAAAAATTTGCTTGATGTATGTACAGATTTTATTTCGAATCTCTTCTGTTCTCACACGTTAGTCTAAAATGTTAGACGGCGTGACCATTACGGCGAGCGCAGATACTTATCCAGTATTAATTTAGATCGGACTCGTCAAACCGCACGTGATATTCGGTGTGTATAAGATTCTGACGTCACATGACGTCGTTTGCATGTTGGTTTACCAAATCGACAGGGCTGATTTCAGTCAGTTTATGACTATTTTTTAAGAAGTAAGGTATCATTTTTTGAGTTTTATTGGGATGTGAAACAGGTTGGTCACGTTATCAATTCCCATAAAGAAGGGCTTTATGAAAGATTTGATCATGTGCCAACCCGTTTTACATCCCAATAAAACTTTTTAAAAAACCTTATTACTTATATTCACATTTGTGACTGATTTACTATAAATAGTTATGTACTTAAGTTAAGTGTGAAATCAATAAAAAAAAAATTTTCTCAAAACTCAACGGTTTAAATTGTATGTGTGGATAACGTCAATCGCTTATGACGTCACTGTGAAATTACGTATAACGCTTATGACTAAACAATCAATTTATGCTCTCATGACGAACGGGTTTTACAGAGATGGTAAACTTCTTGTTCAAATAGTGTTAATTAGGGAAAACATTTGCAAATGTAAATATTCTGCAATAAACAGATACATTCATTAAATCAAAGTCAGTTCATTATTCGTTTAACTTTTGTTGTTGTTCTCGCGAGTACGTTGCTTTAGCGTTTGTGTACGAAGCGATGCATTGTGGGTCCAAATTACTGCGGAAAAAATTCTATGGAAAGAATGTGCAGTAGTCCTAGTTTTCGCTGCGTTGGTCCCGTGGGGATCCGGGTTAGAATAGGTCCTCAGTACTTCCTTGCTTGTCGTAAAAGGCGACTAAATGGGGCGGTCCTTCGGATGAGACCGTATAAACCGAGGCCCCGTGTCACAGCAGGTGTGGCGCGATAAAGATCCCTCCCTGCTCAAAGGCCCTGAGTGCCGAGCATAAGCCTAAATTTGCAGCCCTTCACCGGCAATGGTGACGTCTCCATATCAGTGAAATATTCTCGAGAGGGACGTTAAACAGTATACAATCAATCAAATCAATCGTCCATGCGTTGTCGTTATGCTTGCTATTAAGCTCGCTTTGCGCTGCTTGCTATAAAATTTAATGGACGTTCACAGGTTTTTAATTACATAATGCCATTGTGCCATTGTGAACTCCTTTTTTACTTTTTAATCTAATACTTATTTCGGGTTTCCAAGATCAAAACACGTCCTTTGCTTATATGTTTTACGGTGTGACCGTTGTGGCAAGCGCAGTTGTACCATCAAAAACACTTGAAAAATTGATCAGTCACTTCAAACATCAAGCCACACGAGAATTCTGGGAATCTGTAACACGTCATTTGATTAAAAGACTTAATTTATATCTTATAACATAAGTTGCCTACGTCACAATGATTTACGTAAAGATCGTTATACTCTGCTTGTTGTTACTTTGAAGATATGCTGAATTTAAAGCCATTTTTTGAGGAAATATTGTCCAATTGTCTTCGCTGAAATTGAATTAAGTAATGAAGCTTATTTGAACCTATGTTATACGTTTTAAACTGCCCAAAGGTGATGTTTTATTGTATAACATTGTTTTAAATAAGCATCATTCCTTAAATATGACAGTGATTATTTATTTGTTTGTTTATTTATTTTACACTGGATATATCTTTGTTCAAATTCTATTAATAATATTTTAAATCATGGTCTCTATGCTAAAAATTAAAATGTCACAATTCTTGGAAAAAACTTCCTCAAGGTTCCAACTTGATATCAGGGTTCTCAATTTCTTCTTAATTTATTTGAAACAGAAACAAAATCCATAAAGTAACTGAAGCATGGACCATAAAGAGAGCTCGGGATTTAAATATCCTTATATTGTTCTTGCTGCAAAGTTATCAAAGAGATAATTGCCTTGCCTCCCATATACAGAATCAGTATTGTAATGGTTCATATTATAGTCCTGGTGAGGTTTTTGGGTAAATTTTCACAAAGTTAAACAAATACAGACATTTTATGGCTTTTTAAAAAAAATTACCCCGAAAATGACTCATGTCTAAGTTTCAGTTTCTTATAATAACTGATTGCGTGTCTCATGCAGTGATAATATCGGCCCCTTAAAAGTCGGTGATCTTAAAAGTACATGCTTTGTTATTGTGTTGGACAAGGTTTTTTTTATGTGTTTTTATTGCACCATTCTTTCGCGGAAGCGAGGGGACATTAAATCTCATTCGGCTGTCCGTCTTTCTAGCTGTCCGTCCGTCACAATAACTTTAATCTTGGTCATATCTTTTCAATGAGAAGAGATAAGATTTCATAGTACACATGTATATTACCTGTGGCAAGACCTTTCTAAATACACTATGATTTTTTATCCCTTGACCTTGAAGTTTGACCTACTTTTCAAAAATTTAAACATTTCTTTGAATTGGCCATAGATTTTGAATAACAAAGATAGGGCTTTCATATAACCTGTGACAAGACCTTTCTTAGTACACTATGATTTTTGACATCGTGATCTTGACCTTGATTTACATGTTTGACCTACTTTTCAAAAACATTGACCTTGGTCATATCTTTTGAATGAGAGGAGGTGGGACTTTTATATCACACATGTATATTACCTGTGACAAGACCTTTCCAAATACACTATAATAATTTACTAATTGACCTTGAAGTTTGACCTACTTTAAAGTGTATCACGAATGACACGACCTTTCTAAATACGCTTTGAATTTTTATCTTATGACCTTGACTTTGAAGTTTGACCTTCTTTTCAAAAATGTTAATTTTTCAATTAAAGTTTTGATTAAGAAAAGATAGGGATTTCATATTTGACAGTGCATGACCTGTGATAAGATATATGAGCATGCCATGATTTCTGACCCCTTGACCTTCACGATTTATCTAATTTTAGAAATAAAATCAATTTTGGTGATAACACACAATATGATAACCCTTTGCATATATTTGTTTAAAAAAACGGAATTACTTTTTACTCTGATACAAAACCATAAAGGTTCATAATCTGAAGAATATTTTCAGGTTCAAAAAATTATTAATAAATTCTTTATAGTCAGAAAGAACTTCTTTCCAAAACATATTATTTTGTTGTTTTACTAAAATATAAAGCATATTCTGATCCAAACTGTAAGAGTTTTGTAATAATACAGCCTGCTGATTCTATAAATATTCTATATCAGGTAGAATCTGTATGTATTAACTTTCTGAGCTTAAATGTCTTCATAAATTTTGGCAAATGTGGCATTGTAAAGCCACTATCATCAAAATCTAATTTCATTATATTTCGAGCTATTTTATCATTTTTGTTGTTCCATACAAACTTACAAAATATTGTCTCAGGGGTTTTCATAGTTCCATTACATGGTTTTGGCAAAGTTAGTAATAAATGTTTATTTTTTAAAAGAAGAAGAGATTTTATAACTGTAACTTTACCGAGAGGTGTTATAAATCTCTTTTCCGGTGGCTAATTTCTTTGTTTATATAATTAATTCTGTTAATACAATTTATTTCTCAAATATTGTCAAGACTGGCATTAAATGTAATTCCCAATGTTGTAAATGTCTCAGATGTCCACATTAAATTTTATTCCGTGCATAAATTGTCATTATTACAATTAATTTTTAATCCAATCCATATAACTTAACACTGATTTTCATCAAGAGTATGAGGTTTGAAGCGCTGCCTATTTTTCAGAAATGATTTTTTATCCGACCATGTATGAAGTAATTTTAACAGGAGAATACTGTTATTATCGCAATATAAAGTTAAAAATATGTAGCAATATGAAATTAACATTTAGTGTCATTCCTATTAATTTCTTATTAGAAAACATGACAAAGTGCTGCTTCCAAGGTCAGAATATCACAATGTTGTATGTGGTTGTAAGAAAAAAAAACACACCAGTTAGCAAGAGTTATGTTATCGTTCTTATGAATATTTTTTCGTGTTGAAAAATTGTAAGATTGATAAAAATTCTGTATTTGGTGCCTTTAACATTGAACCATTTTAAAAATGTTAATATAATAAAACCATTATAAAGAAATTCTCAAAAAAAAAAACCAAAAAAAAAACCAAGGTGATGTTTGCTGCACATGTTAGATTTGATCAAATTTACTTCCTATTTAATTGCAAATGCGTAAATGTAAATTTAAAAAAATCTTTATAATGGATTCCTACTCAAATTTAACATAACGTTTAAAATTAAGTACATATTGTTTTAAAGTTTTTTTTTTACGTTCTTGGAAAATCTTCATACAGTGTTATTTCCAAATTATATTGTCATTTCGTCTTCCCAGGAAAAATATTTTGTAAAATGATCTGAACCAAAAATTTAATAGTCCACAACTATTTCAAACTGAAACAAACATCTTTCAATTGCGTCTACATGCAACACCACTTTAAAATCTCAAATTCAATGTGAACATGATATACATTGCAAAATTTAAGATTCGGCTGCTGTATTTCATACCGCATGCATTGTTTCGTTTACAAAGAAATACTAGGAATTGCCGAGCAATAATGATAGCTTAATTTTATCAAATTACAAGTATCAGCATCTCAGGTTTGCATTTTATTGGGGGGGGGGGGTATAATATGATGGAAATATCGTGATCTGAAATGTAAAATGACACACTATTAATCACGCACATTTTCTTGTATTGATCCTTAATATGACTCTGTATCAAAGACTTGTAAGCAAATGTAGATTCAAACATTTTTTACAATTAAATTCTGAAAAAGAATACAAAAAGAATAAGTAGATTCCATAGTACATGTACCATTGAGACTGTCTGTAGAATTTATGTTGAAAAAGAAATTAAATGAGCAGTCACAAATGCTTTTATCAGAACGACTCATAATACGCATCAATTGAAATTAATTCTGATTAAAGTCATTTACAGATTGAACTCCTTGTAGTATTACTCAAAAATAATTTTTGTTTCAACTGAAATTAAATCTTTGAAATTGAAAGTGCATCTGTTAATTTAATTTTTTAAACAGATCAGCAATATTTCCAATAACCAATCGACGAAATCATTTTGTTTAATTAAATTCAGTAGCCATTAATTCTATACATGTATTAGGTCTCTTAGTTCATGGGAAAGGTTTTGGAAATGTTTAAAGTTTCGGAATTTCATTGCGATATAATGATCAGGACAATGGAGACGTTGATGAATTGTTTTAAATGCGTCTTTAGAAGTAAACCCAGTTTTCGTTGACCGTAAGATGCATGCACGTATTCGTAATCGACATCACATTTCAATTTTTTTAACAAATATCTTAAAGTGTACCGATTCTCCGATAAGAGCAATATTTCTAAAAAAAAAAAAAAAAAATTCGAATACTTTACAAAGTTTCCATAAGCAATGCTTCATTTATGTAATGGAAACATTACTTTTCATTTCCTTTGCCTGTTCTTTAAGAAAAAATTATCAGTAAAAAATTTCTTTTTCCAACGAAAAAATATTCACAATATTCACACTTGCTATCAGATGTACTCTTTTCTTACAACTACATACTACAACATTGTGAAATTCTTACTTTGGAAGCAATGCTTTATTAAATTTTCTAATATGAATACTACAGTTGTAATGACACTAAATGTTATTTTCATATACACCCCATATTCTTAACTTCATGCTGTGATAAAAAAAAATCATTAATTTTTCTATCCTCTGTGTTAAAATGTCTTCATATCATTATTTGACATAAACTCATTTCTGAAAGAAGCAGCTCTTCATAGCCCATACTATTTGAAGCTGATGTCATAGCGTTTGATGAAAATTAATATTAGACAATTTAAAAAAAAAATGGAAGCAGAGGGATTTATAATGTAACTATTTTTCTGTAGCAAGTTTGAAATGAGATAATTTTGCTCACAAAAGATTAAGTGTACATTATTTTCTTTACAATTGAATGCTTCAGGGTAAAATAATGTGACATGAAACTTATTTTTGCTTGCAGCTAACAATTGAAGATCGTGAAAACATTTTTAAATTCCAAAGAAAAAATTTTGTGCAATAAGATCAGGAAGTTAATCGGATGTGTTATTCCATTGCCTTATCGATTACTTTTTACTTGGCCCCTTGTCAACTTTTAATAAAATGGCAATATGGATTTCATGATAGTGTTTCTTTATGATAAGAGGACATAAGAGACACGCACAACCTTTTGTTACGAGATGCATCTAAATGGATATTATTTACACCATAATATTCCTGAAGTATTCAGGTTTCTGACATTATATAAAAAAAAAATTCAGACACATTAGAACGATAAACCCCATTAAAATGAGACGACGCATCATTCAATCTAATTAGATTGCGCATCATCAACATTCAATAAGATGACAAAGTTAGAAATATCTTTCAGAAGAAAAAGATTTCAATATAAAAGTGATATCTATTTTGAATTTAATTATAACCCACTATAAGAAGAGGCCAACATGTCACAACTCTCTCACTTGAGTCACCGTTGCACAGATGTTCTTCAAAATAATTCCAATAGTTTTCTTTATTCTAATTAAAATTATATTTAAATTTTATTTTGGACACATCCCATCTTTTTTATCCATCTGAATCCATAGCCCATCAACATGGGACTTCTGTATATATACGGTCTCCTTTGCAGGACCGTTCATGACGCTAAAACAAACGCTGCAACCAAAGTGTCATGATTGCAAGGATAGAAGTAGCAGAATTTGCTTAAAATCCTAAAAATACGTGCTTGAAATCACAGAAAAATTTGCTTAGTCTTTTTCATTTACCTTACAAAAATTCGTTCACATCTAATAAAAAAGCAGATAATACATGACTGAACTAGTCACTACTTGTATCTACAAAATCTAAAAGTCATCCTACGAACTTTAATAAGTGAAAAATTGTTATGTCCTTCATCATGTTCATTTCCATGCAAATATATAAGATTAACACAGTTAAAGTGTTCTGTATCAAAATTTCCAAGCTCTTACGCGTCGGACATTGAAGTAACTTTGGCAAAAACTCAAGGATTAGGACATGCTTTTTTTCCCATCGCCTTGTTCAACGAAATATTATTTAATTATTATTTTTGGATCCGAAAATGTGGTTTACAAATTTTACCCACCTCCATCCCCTCGATCCTCCATACCTTTTCTTATTGTAGAAAATACATGTACTAGTTTATTTTGTATAAGGTGCCTATTGTTATTGTTATAGAAAATATATGTTCTAGGTTTCTTTTGTATAAGGTGTGGGATATTTTTAAGGTCCCCCTTCTGCTGCATTCTGAAATTGTAAAATCTGTAATCTCATTTGGCATTTGTAATAAATGCTTTATACACACACACACCCTCTTTATTATTTAACATGCTGCAGAACAGAGCTGCAATTGTGCTTCAGAATCATATGAACCAAATTGTTCATCAGTTTCAGTATTTTTAAAAACATAATAAACGCACTTTGTAAACTAAGTGATGTATTCAGACTATGTTTTTTTATTATGATGATAACACGTCTGACATATGAGAAATCTGCTTTGGAAAAATATCACTGATTTCTCAGGCCTGATTCGTAGTTTTCATAGTTTTCCCCAGTGTATATTGAAACTGAAATAAAATAAATAAGCATATGGGTTTTTTAAATGCAAGAATTCACTTCTTAGGGAAAATAAGTATGTAATATATACATCAGGATCATTTTGATACGGTCAAACTGTTAATCGGTGGAACGTCATGCGGTTAACCGATTAGCAATTCTGTATTCGATAGCCATCCCGTATTATTATATTATACTTGATGTGGGAATTTAAAGATCTTGGTTTGTTTTTTGTTTAAAGGCAGAGATTTTTTACCGGGTGGTAAATTCCAGGTGAGGGAGGGGCTTATTTTGTACAGGTGTGAATGCCTTGGGGGCTAGCAGTCTACCTGTGGTCATCTGTCTCCTAACCCCTATACACAGGAAGTGATTTAATACACAGTGAAATACCCCAGGTGTCAAATTTTACCTGTGTTGTGGATTTTTGAGACAATTTTATAATTAGTAGTATTTTTCAAAAGGGGTTTCCTTTTCTCTTTCGAGAATTTTTCATTCATATGGGTACAACTTTCTGATGAAGGGTTGTAAATTTAAACAGATACTCGGTACTCAGGACCATTGAACATTGAGCTAGATTAGTGAGTGATCTTTTTCGTGCCATCACCTACTGCGACATGGGACTTTAGTTTACAGGTCTCATCCGAAGGGCTGGTCTCCACGTCCCACAGTGGGTTCGAACCCGCAACATAAGGATCAGTTCATTACTCTGCGACTCTAGAGCAGGTGTAAAGACGAATAATGACCCCCATCGAATAATGACCGGGGGTCATTTTTCAACGACAAAAAATGACCCCCGCCCGTAGAAAAAAATCATTTATTGTAGAAAAAGAGTCCTATGGGTCATTATTTTATATGTTAGTCCAATAAAAAATTACCCCCATTGAAAAATGACCCCCTTAAAAGCGATACAAAATTTATAACAGATGAAAGGGAAAATATGTAATAATTTTTATAATTAAATAATTATAAATAATAATAAATAATTAATAATTAATATAATTGTTCTTCCTTCGAGTAATGCATCCATTTGTTTGAATAGATTTGATCATAGACCTAAAGCGATTAAGGTCTATGATTTGATCTTTGTTCTTCTTAGCACGTAGGGGTAATGAAGTTCCTCATTTCTCTCTGGCGTAATATTGACAGATCACTTTTGAGCAATTCACAATCATTCAATTAATCTTCATATTTCTCTGATAAAGGAGCAAACCTAGAAAAACAAAGATGGCACATGTACATGGATCCAACGCACGCTGGAGATAAAATTTATGAATATAATTTTTTTTCTTAACTGACTCTATTGATACGTTGTATCAGAAAAAAATTGTTTTTGATTAATATCGGCGCGTACAAATAAGTTATTTGTTCGGGTTTCATTCGGACGAGTGAGTAAAAATAGAAAGGGATGACAGGACGCCTCGATGCTGTATATTTTTTATGTTCCATCCTATACATGCAGACTATCATAATATGATTAAATATATTTTAAATCTTTGTAAATACATATTCTTTTTATACCCCCAACCCCCCCCCCCAAAAAAAAGAACATTACGTTAAATCAAAGCAAAAAAAAATAAATAAATGAAAAGCAAAATTACAAATAAAACTTCATACCTTTCAATAATACTAAAGAGGCTCTGGATAAAAAATTGAAATGAAGTTAAGCCTCCACACAAGTACTATCATATCATAATTTACTTCGCCATGATTAAAGCATACTTAAATTGTTGGTGGGGGTATACTTGAAAGTATTGTGGTAAAGTAACAGTTGAAAATTAGTAGAATAGTAGATTATTTTAAGCTTATTTTAATCCCTCCTTATAGAAAAATAAAGGTAGGGTAGTTTTTTGTTGCTTTCGTTGATAATCAACTTCCTCCTAAATAAGTAAGGGGAGGGGGTGGGTATAATACTGTAAACCAACTTTTATTCGCGTGCGAATAATTTTCGCGATCTTCGCGAGAGCCTTGTCATCGCGAATATTTCTCGCCGCGAACCGGTCCTTAAGGTAGGATTCTTCTCATATTTCTAATATTTAAAAATTAATGAAATTTTCACAGAATCAAGAAGACTATATCAGTAAGTGATAGTATCAGTGAAATTAAATTTGACCATTTTATATTAGAGGCAAGGTCAGGTCAAGGTCATTATCTTTTTCCTTGACATTAAGAATAAAAAAATACTGTTGCTAATCATGTGATACTTACTTCTATTTCAAAAGTTTAATGATTGTTCTTTTTGCATAAAAACATATTACTATATCGGGTCTATAGCATGATATTACCAAATTTACATAAATAATTTTACTTAACTGGATATTGTCTAATCCGAATTTTCTCTGTTTTTCTTAATTTTTTAGGATATATTAGTTATTTTCATATGCTTCCTATATTTAACTTTTTCTTATTTTCACATATAATAAAGTAGTCTTATAAATGTACAAAATGATACAAAAACAAAAAGTTTTGATCGTTTACTAAGAGAGAAAAAATACTTTTTATTGATTTTTGGCTCAAATCTGCACTTTCGTAGGAAGCGTTTAAAAGCTAAAAAAAGTTTTAGTTTGTTTGAAAAATCATATTTGTTTGATATATTTTGAAAGTTCAGTCCCTCATTATTAATTTAACTTACATTTGAAAATTTCTCCAAGTCTTCGATTGTGTAAAAATTATAGCTAAATTCATTGTTTTATCATAATTTTGAGAGGCAGAAAAGAAGATATTTTCATACGCCACCATTCCGCCAAAAATATAGTCCCTGCTAGTCTTCAAACGCAGTTTACCATTTCTATTTAAAGTTGTACATTTCTGATGAGGAAAGAAAAATATGGTCTTTTAAATTCCTTACACCTCAATATATAAGACATATAAGCAAATATACTTTGACTGTTTCATCTAGTCAGAAACCAGAGAAGAATCCTACCTTAAAGTGTATATGTCTATCAATAACAGACCCAAAAAGGATTGATCGCGAAAATTAATCGTCGCGAACTAGTCTATCCCAGCTAAATCGCGAAATAAAGTCGTCGCTAATATAAGTTGGTTTACAGTACCTAAAAATATGCTCTGTAAATCTATGGGCTAGTGCTAAATACACATTCTAATGCAAAAACTACATGTATGTAGACATAACATTTTGATTAAGCACACATTATTCATTACATTTCTTAATTCTTGTTTTACTCTACCCTTTCACTCAGTTCTGAGTATATTTTTCAGAGAATTTAATATGAAAATCAGAACAAACACTGTCATTTTTGTAACGTCTTCTTTTTACTGTATCATAATATGAAAAGTTAATTGAAGAACTTTTTTTTTTCATGTCCCCGTATATGAAGATTCGGGGGTATATAGTTTTATCGTGTCCATCTGTATGTCTGTCTGTCTATCTGGCGGTCTGTTTGTCCGAAAAAAACTTTAAACTTGACCATAACTTTTCATTTATTGGAGCTATGACTTTCATATTTAATATGAGTATTTCTTGTGAGAAGACCTTATTTTGGGTACCACCAAATTTGACCTTTACTTGGAGTTTGTCCCATTTCACACAAAAATGCCAAATTTTATTTTGCCCATAACTTTTAAACGGTAGAAACTAGAACTCTCATACTTCACATATGAATTTTTTATGGCATGACCTTTCATTGGATACTAAAACCTTTTACCTTCTGACCTTGACCTTGGAGATTTCCGCACTTTTGAAAAAAACTTTAACCTTGGCCATTACTTTTGAACGGTAAGGGCTAGGGTTTTCATACTTCACATATGTAATCCTTGTTACATTAAACCTTTCTTAAAAAACCATCAACTTTGACCCTTTGACCTTTGAGTTTGACCTCCACTGTACCTTTCAAAAAACGTATACTTAGCCATTTCTTTTGAACAAGTGGCGCTAGGGCTTTCCTATTTTGCAATTGTATTTCTTGTGAGAAGACCCTACGTTGGGCACCAATACATTTAAATTGCATTTAAGAAAAGTTTAATCTTCGCTATATTGCCATACAGGGGCATAGCTGTTCCACAAACACATCGTTTTATATATAAGAGGAGTTGCGGAGATGGATACCCCAAAGCGTAACAGACGGACGGACGGACATTCCGATCACTATATAGTATATACCCTCCCGCTGTTCAAGCGGAGGATATAATAATATATAATTCTGCTGATTTTTTCTGTCAGTACGATGATTTTCACCATCAAAAAACAATGTTTACCTAATCCTTTAGGCTCGATAAATCTTTTACTCCTTTAAGTTCTGAATCATCGCATTGACCTTAAAATATAGCTATAATTGTATAATGTTATGAGATCAACACATCATCAATTTATTCCCAATTACCGGTAGCTCAGGTGAGCATTTTGGCCAATATGCTTCTTTATCTTTTTTTTTTGCCCCATAGAAATTTTCAGCTTAAATCCACAGGGAGTCATTTTTCTACGGGGGTCATTTTTCTTCACGTGGGTTCTGCAAATTTTTAGGATGGTGACTCTTTTTCTACGGACAAAAGGGTGATTTTTCAACGTCGAATAATGACCGAGGGTCATTTTTCGCTGTCGAAAAATGACCCCTGGTCATTATTCAATGGGGGTCATTATTCGTCTTTACACAGGCGCTCTAACCACTGCGCCACGCGTGCGACTAGGATCTTGGTGATGCAGGAAACTTGACATGCTTGTGACTAGACTTCAAGGTTTATTAAAGGTCAATCAATTAGTAATTTATTTGAAATAAACACGTCTCAATTAAAAGCTATTTTCCTCGTGAAACAGTGGCTTTCCATGATTTATAAAATGCTTTTAAATTCAATTGTCAAAACTTTTATACTGCAAAAGCCCCATTGTATAAAAAAAGTCTATTATTTCAATCTATCGTAAACATAATTCTCTGATTTCATTCTTTCTCATAAAAACCTTTGTTGAATTTAAATATGTGTTTAAATCAACCGTAAGGATGATTTCAATGACCAAATTTATTTTTATTTGTCTACAAAATCCTTCGTATATATTAATACAATAGAGAGACATGACAAAAAATCTGCCAGGCTAAACGACATAGCGGAATCTGGATTTTTCACACACGTTTAAAGGTACTTGGACACAGATTTGAAATTATTTTTTTCTCTATAATATTACGATTTATATATTTTAATACCATTTCACACAAAAATTAATTAAAAATCTTATTTCATTTATAAGTTATTAAAATTTTTATTTTTTTGGCGGGTTTGATTGACACGTCCTTGATCTATCACAAATTTTAACTTTATTCTTAATCCTTTGGAAAAATGGCAATCTTGTTGTGTATTAATGAAAAATATTAATCATATAATCTAGAAAATTCAGAGTAGACATGTTCGAAAGCAAAACAAACACACAATATATTGTCAGTCCGTGCAATATTGGTGAGCAGACTTTGGCGTTTAAACGCACCCGGTGAATTGTAAACAGTAAACAGTAACAGGCTCTTGCCTTGTTTACAAAAACTGTGAACATAACATGAGTGAGCTCGATATGCTAAACTCTGTACACAACGGAATGACAATACTTGTGAAGGAGTTTTGCTTTCAAACTTTTCTACTCTGCATAAATTTTTTTTCTGGATTTAAGCTTTAATATTTCTCAATAATACACAACAAGATTGCCACTTTTCCTAAGGAATAAGAATAAAGTTAAAATTTGTGAAAGTGCAAGGATATGTCAATCAAACCCGCCAAAAAATTAAAAGTTTTAATATCTTTTTGATGAATTAAGATTTTTAATTAATTTTTGTGTGAAATGCTATTAAAATATATTATTCGTGATATTATATAGAAAAAATTAACTTCAAATCTGTGTCCAAGTACCTTTAAAAGCCGTTGCCATAAACTTTTAGAGAAACTTTAATATGATTTGAGAACATTCACTTAAATTGAATTCTCGGAAGCATCATCTTCTTTTAATAATAATCTTAAGCTATTACCTGTATAAGGTCTCAGTTTATGGGAAAGGTTTAACTAATTTCATTTCGCTCCCTGTGGAGACATCAATGATATGATGAATTGTCTTTAAAAGTAAACCTGTCTCTTGTGGACAATTTAGTATTCATATTGACAACATCCTTCTATTTTATTTAACACTTCTACGTAACTTGAACATTATTTTTCTTGAGCAATTATAAAATTATAGAAGGATGCATTAAAAACGATTGAAAGTACACACTTTTTTAAACAATTGAATGCTTGAGGGTAATATAATCTGACATGAAATTTATTTTTACAATTGTACATGCTTGAAATGCGTTTTTAATATATTTGGAAAAAACCTTTGGACCGGAATGATAAGTGAAAAAGTGTACTTCACGAAGATGCTTACATTTGTAATTGTTAAAAGATTACAAACCCTCTCTATTTTTTTTTTTAATTTATACGTAAAAAAAATCGTCCTCTCGTTATCGATAGCAAGCAAGACTATTAATGTAATTTATGCAATGCATTACTGCAAATTAAAATGCTTAATAGATACACATATCACTTTTCTATCCTATTAAAATCAAGATATTTTTAATCTATCTCAATGAAAACTTATAATACGCGGCCTCAATTGTTAGGAGTTATTGTATTCATGCTCAGAAACTGAATATTGCAACAGTCTGATTGAATAAATAATACACTATTATACATCGTATAATTCTGTGGATAAATAACACAAACTTTTTTTTCAAAAAACAGCAATATTTCTCATAGATTTACATTTAAATTGGCAACGTGAATCATGTTTGCAAAATATAGTGGGAAAATTTTATAAGATTTTGTCACAAGGTTAAAAAGTTGTGCAAAGTAAAAAAGCAAAATAAAGTCTCATATCTCAGTACCAAGGAAAACCTACAATTCTAAATATTTCAGGCAAATGTTATTTATGTGATTTCAAATCTAAATCAGTCAAAAAGTATATATCAATCCATGCATCAATTTTTGTTTGTGTTAAGTCCCCTTAAACAGATGAAAATGAGATGATTTTTCAAATTGTAATTTGGTTCGGACTTATTCAGTTTTATGTTCTTTTGAAAGTATGACATGAATACCTGAAAATTCAAGGTAAACACTCTTAACGAGGCTCAACCTTTCCGAAAATTGAGTGTGCATTATGCATTTATTTTTAAAAAAGCAATATTCCATTGCGTCGTTTGGTCTGAAATCTAAGATAATATGATTTGTTTATCTCTATAAATATTAACCAAGAATTTTGTAGATAAGAATATTAACATTGGGAATTAAATTCATCTTTACAATATATTTTAACACCAATTTATTTTCATTTCAATAAAAAAAATTATTGGAAAGATTGAAATCAATGCTCACGATAACTTGAAATTACATATTTTTAAAGGACGGAACATATAAAGATAATATAATTTTGACACGAAAATTATTGTTGCAGCATACAACTGTAGACAATTAAATTACATATTTATATTCGAAAATTCATGGAAAATAATTGTTCGGTTAGAAAAATATTTCCTTTAGATAGTCATGCATATCCTATATATTGCTTGCTAATTGCTTGACCTTAAATTAACCAGCCTTGTCACAAGTATGTCAGATTTCAAACATTAAGATCCTCATATTACCTAACATTAACAATATAATGATTCGTTAAATATGAAAATGGAAAAAAAGTATGTCATAATTGGCTGGGAATTTTGCCAAGGTCACTTCAGGATCTTTGAAATTTTGATGAAATACTCTTTCACCGCTTTTAAATTTCTTATTTTGTTTTGAATGGAAAGTTTTTTTAAGTGAAATTTGGAGCAGAGGGATTTTACGTGTAACATTTTTTTTTCTCCAGCAAGTTTGAAATGAGATAATTTTGCTCACAAAAGATTAAAAGTACATTATTTTCTTTACAATTGAATGCTTCAGGGTAAAATAACGTGACATGAAACCTATTTTTGCTTGCAGCTAACAATTGAAGATTGTGAAAACATTTTTAAATTCCAAGAAAACTTTTGTGCAATAAGATCAGGAAGTTTCTCGGATGTGTTATACCAATGCCTTATCGATTACTTTTTACTTGGCCCCTTGTTAACTTTTAACAAAATGGCAATATGGATTTCATGATAGTGTTTCTTTGCGAGAAAAGGACATAAGAGACACGCACAACCTTTTGTTTCGAGATGCATCCCAATGGACATTATTTACACCATCATATTGCTGAAGTACTCAGGTTTCTGACATTGTATTAAAAAAATCAGACACATTAGAACGATAAACCCCATTAAAATGAGACGACGCATCATTAACATTCAATAAGATGATAAAGTGAAAAATATATTTCAGAAGAAAAAGATTTCAATACAAAAGAGATATCTATTTTGAATTTAATTATTACCCACTATAACAAGAGGCCAACATGTCACAACTCTCTCACTTTAGTCACCGTTGCACAGATGTTCTTCAAATTAATTCCAATAGTTTTCTTTATTCTAATTAAAATTATATTTAAATTTTATTTTGGAACCATCCCATCTTCTTTATCTATCTGAAATCATAGCCCATCAACATGGAACTTCTGTATATATACGTCCTTCGCAGGACCGTTCATGACGTTAGAACAAACGCTGCAACCAAAGTGTCATGATTGCAAGGATAGTAGTAGCAGAATTTGCTTAAAATTCTAAAAACACCTGCTTGAAATCAGAGAAAAATTTGATTAGTCTTTTTCATTTAATTTATATAAGGATATGGAGATAACGAACAGTATTCAATCTCAACGTCCATTAAACAATATACAAAATAAGAGCAGAGCAAACACGGACTTCCGAAACATCAGAGGTGGGATCAGGTGCCATGGAGGAGTGAGCATCCCCTGCCGACCAGTCACAACTGCCGTGTGCTCGTAGTCATGATCAGGAAATAACGGAAAAAATCCGTCGTCAATTCAGTGTATAAATAATGGACTAACAATTGGTATGAAAAACGTCAGTCAGCATTTGACTCAATGATAAATTTTATTTGCTGACAAGGTCATTGTATCGACCATAGAATTTACGAAATGATGACTTTAAACGAGACTGTTGATATTCTTGTTTCATCAACTTGCTTGTCAATAATTTACCTCGTTTAAGAAATTGTTCATATGTAGAGCATGCTCTTGCGTATCGAATCAACTGAGATATATATACTCCGTATGCAGGTGATGAAGGTATATTGCTGCATAAGTAAGGGAAGTTGACGATAGAAAAGTTAAAGTCATCACGTTTATCATATAGCTTGGTTGTTAAATTACCATTAGAGTCTTTTTCAAGTAAAATATCCAAGTATGAAGCAGAAGTGTCGGACTCTGTGTTACATATTTTACCCACCTCCATCCCCTTGATCCTCCATACCTATTGTTATTGTAGAAAATACATGTACTAGTTTCTTTTGTATAAGGTGCATATTGTTATAGAAAATATATGTTCTAGTTTTCTTTTGTATAAGGTGTGGGATATTTTTAAGGTCCCCCTTCTGCTGCATTCTGAAATTGTAAAATCTGTAATCTCATTTGGCATTTGTAATAAATGCTCTATACACACACCCTCTTTATTATTTAACATGCTGCAGAACAGAGCTGCAGTTGTGCTTCAGGTTCATATGAACCAAATTGTTCATCAGTTTCATTATTTAAGAGCACATAATAAACACACAGTGGTGTATTCAGACTACGTTTTTTTGTTATGGTGATAACGCATCTGAACATATGAGAAATCTGTTTTGGAAAATATCACTGATTTCTCAGGCCTGATTCGTACTTTTCATATTTTTCCCCAGTCTATATTGAAACTGAAATAAAATATATAAGCATATGGGTTTTTAAAAGCAAGAATTCACTTCTTAGGGAAAATAAGTATGTACATCAGGATCATTTTGATACGGTCAAACTGTTAATCGGTGGTACCTCATGCGGTTAACCAATTAGCAATTCTGTATTCGATAGCCATCCCTAATTATAATGTTATACTTGATGTGGGAATTTAAAGATCTCGGTTTGATTTTGTTTAACGTCCCTTTCGAGAATTTTTCATTCATATGGGTACAACTTTCTGATGAAGGGTTGTAAATTCAAACAGATATTCGGTACTCAGGACCATTGAATATTGAGATTAATGAGTGATCTTTTTCGTGCCAGCACCTACTGCGACATGGGACTTCAGTTTAAGGTCTCATCCAAAGGGCTGGTCTCCACGTCCCACAGTGGATTCGAACGCGCAACATAAGGATCAGTTCATTATTCCGCGACTCTAGAGCAGACACTCTAATCACTGCGCCACGCGTGCGACTAGGATCTTGGTGATACAGGAAACCTGAAATGCTTGTGACTAGACTTCAAGGTTTATTAAAGGTCAGTTAATTAGCAAGTTATTGGAAATAAACACGGCTCAATTAAAAGCTATTTTCCTCGTGACACAATGGCTTTCCATGAATTATAAAATGCTTTTAAATTCTATTGTCAAAACTTTTATACTGCAAAAATAAGTTTCATATAGAAATCGTGGAACCCTTATATGCCCCATTGTATAAAAAAAGTCTGTTATTTTAATCTATCGTAAAATAATTCTCTGATTTCATTCTTTCTCATGAAAACCTTTGTTGAATTTAAACATGTGTTTAAATCAACCGTAAGGATGATTTCAATGACCAATATTATTTTTATTCGTCTACAAAATCCTTAGTTCATATTTGTACAATAGAGAGAAATGACAAAAATCTGCCAAGCTAAACGACACAGCGGAATTTGGATTTTTCACACACGTTTAAAAACCGTTGCCATAAACTTTTAGAGAAACTTTAATATGATTTGAGATAATTCATTTAAAATGAATTCTCGGAAGCATCATCTTCTTTTATAATAATCTTAAGCTAATACCTGTATAAGGTCTCAGTTTATGGGAAAGGTATTAAAAATGTTTCAAGTTTCCTAATTTCATTTCGCTCACCTGTGGAGACATCAATGATATGATAAATTGTCTTTTAAAGTAAACCTGTCTCTTGTGGACAATTTAGTATTCATATTGACAACATCCTTCTATTTTATTTAACACTTCTACTTAACTTGAACATTATTTTTCTTGAGCAATTATAAAATTATAGAACTATGCATTAAAACGATTGACAGTACACAATATTTTTTACAATTGAATGCTTGAGGGTAATATAATCTGACATGAAATTTATTTTTACCGATTACAATTGTGCATGCTAAAAATGCGTTTTTAAATATATTTGGAAAAAAGCCTTTTGGCCGGAATGATAAGTGAAAAAGTGTACTTCACGAAGATGCTTACATTTGTAATTGTTAAAAGATTACAAACCCTTTCTATTTCTTTATAAATTTATACGTTAAAAAAATCCTCCTCTTGTTATCGATAGCAAACAAGACCATTAATATAATTTATGCAAAGCATTACTGCAAATCAAAATGCTTAATAGATACACATATCACTTTTCTATTAAAATCATGATATTTTTTAATCTATCTCAATGAAAACTTATAATACGCGACCGCAATATGTTAGGAGTTTATTGTATTCATGTTCAGAACCTGAATATTGCAACAGTCTTATTGTATAAATAATACCCACTATTATACATCGTATAATTCTGTGGATAAATAGCAAACTTTTTTTTCAGAAATCATATATATTTCTCATAGATTTACATTTAAAATGGCAACGTGAATCATGTTTACAAAAATAAAGTGGGAAAATTTTTATAAGACTTTGTCATAAGGTTAAAAAGTTGTGCATTAGAAAGCAAAACAAAGTCTCATATCTAAGTACCAAGGAAAACTACGATTTCTAAATATTTCAGGCATATATTATTTATGTGATTTCAAATCAAAATCAGTCAAAAGGTATATATCAATCCATGCATCAATTTTTGTTTATGTTAAGTACCCTTAAACAGATGAAAATTAGATGATTTTTTCCAATTATAATTTGGTTCGGACTTATTCAATTTTATGTTCTTTTGAAAGTATGACATGAATACCTGAAAATTCAAGGTAAACACTCTTAAGGGAGCTCAACTTATCTGATAATTGAGTGTGCATCACGCATTTATTTTTTTAAAAGGCAATATTCCATTGCATCGTTTGGTCTGAAATCTAAGATAAAATG
Organism: Saccostrea cuccullata; assembly: GCF_032062105.1. NCBI lineage: Eukaryota > Metazoa > Mollusca > Bivalvia > Ostreida > Ostreidae > Saccostrea > Saccostrea cuccullata. The sequence continues at coordinate 668,474 of NW_026926065.1, read as the reverse complement.
ATTTGTTTATCTGTATAAATATTAACCAAGAATTTTGTAGATGAGAAAATTAAAATTGGGAATTAAATTCATTTTTATAGTTTATTATAACACCAATTTATTTTCATTTCAACAAAAAGATTGCATAAAATCAATCCTCACGATAGCTTTAAATTACATATTTTTAAAGGATGGAACATATAAGGATAAGTTGACACGAAAATTATTGTTGCAACATACAACTGTAGACATTTAAACTATGTACTTAAATTCTAAAATTCGTGGAAAATAATCGTTCGTTTGAAAAATAAATCCTTTAATAAGTCTTGCATGTTCCAAGTTTGCCAATCGCTTGACCTTTTATTAACCAGCTTTGTTACAAGTATGTCAGGTTTCGCATATCATTAACATCCTCAAATTATCTAACATTAACCATATCGTTTAATATAAAGATGGAAAAAGTTTGTCATTGTCTTGGAAAATTGCCAAGATCTATTCAGGATCATGCACATAGAAGATGGGAAATTTAGATGAATAACTCTTTAACAGTGTTTAATTTTCTTATTCTGTTTAGAATTAAATAATTTTTTTATAGAAATATTATTATCTGTTTTTATATTAAGAAGTTATGTCTGTAATGTAAACGACAATTTAAAATAATTTTTAAAACGTCATGTTTTACATAATTTCTAATATTTCTGCTATTTTTTTTTTCTTGTCTTCAGCATTTACGTTTACAAATTTTATAATTGAATATACTGGTGATACATAGCAATAAAAAGCTAACATGATAGAACGATTGTAAATACAATGCATATACACTTTTTATCTACCATAGTGAAATCTATCAATTGAATAAAAGTGATTTTCTGTCACACTCTAAGAGAACATGAACGAGATATTCTATCACACGTTGAGAGAAAATCAGCAAAAAACCTCTTGATTTTACTACCCTGAACGATGAATGCTGTTAAAAATACTCCTTGGTCTGTTATGAGGTAGACTAAAACTGCCAAAGTTTCTCCAAACATGCTTTCTCTTTGAACGAGATATTCTATCACACGTTGAGAGAAAATCAGAAAAAAAAACTCTTGATTTTACTACCCTGAACGGTGAGTGCTGTTAAAAATACTCCTTGGTCTGTTATGAGGTAGACTAAAACTGCCACTTTCTCTTAATGATACTGTAGTTCAGTATAACGAAAAGACAAAGGCTAATGTAAAATTAAAGAAAATGTTATAAACAGAAAATCCAATATTTTGAAGTTGAATATATCTGTAATTTGTTTTACTTAAGAGGCAGTATTTAAAATAATTATTTACTCAAACAATGCTCTGCACAAGTGGAAAATAAAAAAAAAATAAATGAATTCTTCATCCAACTACAAAATATTCAATATCTTCTGAATATTTTATTACGCCTCCCAAAAAGAAAAATATAGTACCTTTGTCTTTTATCAAATCCACATAGTAATGTATGTCGTATCTTGGCCGCGAATGACCTAAGTCGATAAAAATTGGGTAGCAACTGTTCCTTCGCCATGCGCTCGGCACTTTGAAGTGAAAGTTGCGGGTCCTTCGGATGAGACCTTAAAAACCGAGGCCCCGTGTCAGCGGCAGGCGTTGGCACAATAAAGATCCCTCACTGCTCAATGGCCCTAAGTGCCGAGTAAAGGTAAAAATTTAAAGCCCTTCACCGACATACGGCGACGTCTCCATATGAGTGAAAAAATTTTCGAGAGGGACGTTAAACAATATACAATCAATCAATCATTATCTTTATTTTGAAATAAAATTTCTGACAATTCTCAATCCTTGAGTAAATGATGAAAACTTTCAAGTTCTTAATTATTTCATAATAGGATAACCTGGAGTATTCACAATAGATGCATAATGCCGCTGGGAAATTTATGGATCTTATATCTATTAGTACTTTTGGCAGGGATTTCCAGTTTTGTCAACTGTGAATATGAAAGCCAGTTAAAAGAAAATGGGTAATATTTAACAGTTAAAGCAAATATTATAATATATAACTTCCACATCAACTGAAACATTTGTTGTGTATTAATTTGGTCTTAGGGTCAGGATTTCTCAGAAATATATCTAGACATTTACTTAAGATATTTATTGATATTATAGAGAAAATGTGATCACAGACACCCTGTATAGAAGAATTACATATTATATAGACTGTGGATTTTGGGATTTTGGAAGTTGTACTAGATACAGGTGATTCAACTTTATTTATTATTATTATTATTATTAAAACTACAATAGACATTTTGTTCAAACTATAATATTTGATGAGTAGTACTATATCATACAATATATGTAAGAAACACAAAATTCTACTGTTGCAGGGGTGGTTTATATATAGGATGTAATAACAACCAAACTCCTGTCTAAGGGTTCACATATGTTTAATATTGATGCTCATCAAGTAAATGAATGGCCCTATAAAATAAAACAATAACAATGAATATCACATGAAATAATAACAAATGTATACATGTATTCTATTTTACTTATTTTGATGTACAAAAGATAAATTTATCAGTTAAGAGTTATCTCTCTTAATTCAAATATTTAGCATATAAATAAAGCACTGTGCAGTTAATTTCTACACATATATTTTACAATCACATCTCAATTAATGCAATGATATGATTTTATTACTTTAAAATATACAGAAGGTAACATATGCTAATTACCTATCTATGGGACAAGGCCCATTCCATGAAACACCAAAATATACCACTGGAAGCTTCTGCTACATATCTAATAAGAAGTACTATAAACTGTACTATATATAATACAATACTCATGATTCAAATAAATATATTCTCTGAGATGATAAACTGAAGATTAAGCTTTAATTCATTATTTAAACTTTCACTCTTCTTACAAACAGTGATTTTAGCTAAATAAAGGTATTATAAAGATATAGAATGTTAATAAAGTTAATACTTACTTCCAGGTCTGGTCTAAAGGTCTCAAGTCTTCCAAAGTCATAAAATTCTTTGTCTAAATAACTCTGTAAATTTTAACACAGCCAACCTGGCCAAAACCTCTGAATATTCTTTCTGAAAACTACTCAGAACCACAACCAATAAAAAGACAGAACCCCAAGAGAATGACCTTGAACTTTATCGCTCACAAGTATTTGTAAAGGGGTGGATCTAGGTTTTATATTAAACTCAATTTCATTTACCCGGTATATCAATAATACTCGTATTTATTTTGATACTCGTCTTGTTACCAAAGGGGGCATCTCAAAATGCAAAAAATTAGCAAATTTTACTATTTTTATAGAGTACTACAAAATATGACGTACACAATGGATTCACATGAAAACATAATATAATATTGGAGATATTCTCAAATTTCTATGTTTTAAATTTCAGGAGCGTATATTTATTACTTTTTCTTTAATAATATTTTTATTACCCCTTTCTTTAAGAGGTACAGATTATCATAACGTCAAAAATACACTGCAACGACGTCAACCTACCTATCAATCGCAAAATCGGTTAAAAATCAGTTATATCATTTTTTTTTTTTTTTTATACATTTTTATACCTATAATTTCTTAATTTTGTTTAATTTTAATAATTAAGCGAAAAAGGTTCCATTAAAACAGTAGATACGCTTCATTTTACTATAATGCGCGAAATATTGCGCAATGAAAACTATAGCCGGCCCCTTAATGTTTTATTTTTATCTTTTTTTTTCTCTAGCTTTTGTAATGCAGTTATCTGCTTTCTTTTTAAAGGCAAGGCTCAGAGAAAAAACATAGATGTAAAAAAGGATGGAAATCACATGGAGAAACAGAATGCCCTTATGGTTTGTAATTTTAAAAAAAAATTCTGAACACCCCGAAAAAAGATGATTCACTGAGAGTATCATGAACGTTGCTCACTTATTTTAAAAACAGCAATCTGTGGTGGTCAGACTAACAAGGGGTTGGCCTGCAAATTGAGCTCATTGGTTCCGACTAAATATGGTCTGCAACGGAAGTACTGGGGAGGAACATGTTCTCTTCCTGAACACTGCACTGGTTGTGACAAGTACTTTTACAACGATGGACCAAAATGCACAGGTTGTAAAACATTAGAATTCTATTTCATTTTTTTACAGCCTCGATCAATGAGACAAATAATTGCACGAGAGTGGAGTATCAAACCCGCCAAAAAATTTGAAGTTTTAATAACTTTTAATGAAATAAGATTTAAAGTTAATTTTTGTGTGAAATGCTATTAAAATATATAAGTCGTAATATTATAGAAAATTATAGAAAAATATTGACTTCAAATCTGTGTCCAAGTACCTTTAAGAAGGAATATAATATACATTTTCTCAATGTGAGAAAAAATAGCAATGTCACCTCTACATTGTTATTATAAAAATATTGTCAAATCTTTTCATTGTAAAGCATATCTGGAATTCCAATTGTAATTAAATATTGCTCGTTTAAAAGTAACTTACAAGTCAGCCTAGAGAACAATATTAAAGTGAGATTTAAAGGTTTATTTATCTGGAATTGTACACTATTTCAAACTTTAAATATGAAGTTAAATGCATCATTTAAAAGAGAAGTTTATGTATTCTTGATAATGATATTGTTTGAGATGACCTTTTAAAACAAATTCATATTCTTTTTCAAGCTTGTCCACAAATCAATAACTGCATTGAAATGCATTGTGAAGATTATGCATCCACAACAATCTGCGCAAACTGTGAGGGCGTAGTCAGAGATATAAAATATCACAGAGCTTATGTAAGAAGTACAGATAAAAAGTCATGTCAGCGTAAGTGTAAAATATTACAATATATAATTCTTTTCAAAAAACATTTACGCTAATGACTTCAATACAATATACTGTAAATGTATTATATTTAGCGTGTACGATATTTGGCGGAAATTGACTTTTGAATAAGTTAGCGTAGATTTGATTTAGCTCATTTTTTCCTTTTCATCTTTATGTGTATATGTGCAAGACATTTAGCGTTGTACTTGATTTAGCGGTTGCTGCGTTCCGTTAAAGCCGCTAAAAAGAATACGCAGCCAAATGTAATACGTTTACAGCAATATAATTCAATAAATTTGTGTAGAAATATTCCATCATTGTTATTCTTTTGTGCCTTTGATCATAAATATCCTTATCTAATTGACTTGTTATTTAGAGACATGTTCATGGCGGGCAGACAGCACAAGATGTTTTCCAGGAGTCTGTGGAAACGAGCTTGCAGCAAATTGTATATGTGAACCAGGATTTTATGGAAGGCACTGTGAAAGATGTACATATAAATAATATACATTTAGCTATACAATTATATACATTATTATCTGAAAATTACCTGACAAATAAAATAAACCTCATGTTTTATCTTTACTTCCAGTAACTGAATATGTCACAGTAACTTACACCCTATTAACTCTTCGAGACAGTATTGAAAAGCTTGATAATCCAGAATCAGACACCTTTCCGAATGATAACAGTCCTATTGTATGGACCAATAATGAGGATTGGCAGAGAGCTGAGACCAGATGGGACGCTAAATTTACCAGAGGAGCATCGAAGGATCCTGGTCATTTTGTTAGGGACTTCCGGTGTGGAATCGTTTCTGCTTCAACAACAATGGATTATTTTCCAATGAATGGTAATTAAAACATATTCTTGAACTTAAATATAAAAGCTAATTTCAACAATGTTATATATATACTTTCAATTTAATGTGATTTGAGGTGGACGCAGACGATCGGAGGTATTTAGAGTTCAAGGGATATCTAGCACATCTCCATTTTTATCTCCATTATCATGTCAACACGATTTCAGCTTTAACGACATACTGGCCGAGCGTCATTTTCAAACTGGAGACAGGTATGTGAAATGAAGGAATATATGTATCAAACATCTAACATTTTTAAAATTGGAAATGATGAACTGTGGAATTGGTTTAACGAACTTAATTCGTTTTAACAAATTTTGGAATTGGTTAAACAAGTTTTAATCTGTTATAACTATAATTTTTTTTTTCAAATCTGATATACCTGTTCCAAATGTTAAATAGAAATTCAAGTTTGTTTTCACAAATTCGTCAATTCGTTATATAGAATTTATTTTTGATAGGTCCTAAAAGGGCTTTGAACCTGCGGAACTAAGGCAAATTCCCTATGTTACAAATGAATGAAAAAAATCTCAATAAACAACATCATATATTTTCCCATATCTCAGAAGAACATTATATATATGATGCATAATTTTTGGAAACTTTTCTCATTAAGAGGGGTGATATTTAAAGAAACATTGTAATAAAATTACTCACTCCTTACACAGCATGACTTTTACAATAGAAGCGACAAATGGGGGTTACGTACAAGTTGAGAACAGAGAGAATGGGATAGTCAATACATACAGTTTAGTTGGAAACACGAAGACATTTCAGTATGTCTTTAAGTGGGACTTCATAAATCCTTATCATTGCTTGGAAAGATCAACTGGGATCTGTCCCGATCCTGTAACTGTACCCGATTTAACTGAGAACGTGAGTATTGATATCTTTACTTTAAATCTTTCAATATAGAGAGAAAGAGAGTCCTAGAGAAAGAAAGAAAGAAAAAGAGGGAGAGTTATATTGATTTAAAGCAGGATGAACAGAGGCATCTCAAAAACTAAAATTAAAATAGAAAGACATGATTATTTACTTAATTACTTTGTAAGAATAAATAAGAAAAAACAAGAGGTTACACTTAGGAACGAAAGGAAAATGACATAGGATATTATTTTTTTTTTTGCACAATGGTAGTAACATATATTCGTTATACTGTTTCGGTCGAACAACATTTTCAGAGTCAACATTGGGAAATCGTCTATGTCATGTAATCATTTATGTTTACATATTTCTTTTAAAGACTGTCGATAACAAGAGGCCCATTGGCCTTACAGGTCACCTGAGCATTTTGCAACAACGAATTTGATTCATGTTTTAAGCCAGATGCTATGGCATTCACAATTTTGAAAGAGGCACCATTGATCATCATACCAATACACTTCGCAGTTGCTTAGTTAGTTTACTTAATACCCATAGGCAGGGTAAGGGAATAAAAAATGCATTGCAACTAATCAGTAATATTCAGCAATAAACAGTAGTGCCCCTACCACACATGAACCCCTGACCCTTAGGCCTTGATATTTGATTAATACCAAGGAGCAGATTTCAAACCATTCAATTTCATTCATTTTCAGTATATAAGTACAGCCCCCTCCCTCTATGGTACCCCTGACCCTGGGGCCTTGAAATTCACAATTCTGGAAGATTAGGACCCCTGTCCATCATAACTATATAGGTAGTTCATCTGCTTGATACCCTGGAGCATGAAGAAAATTTTCAAAGATTTAATGTATTTTCACTATATAATCCATAGAGCCCCGCCCTAACACCAGAACCCCTGACCCTTTTCACAATTTTGGAAGAGGCATTCTTGCTCATCATAACTAGGCACTTAGTTAGTTTATTTAATTCCTAGGAGCAGAGAAGAATTTCAAAGAATTCATGTATTTTCACTTTATAATCAATACAGTCCCACCCTAACACCAGAACCCCTGACCCTGGGGCCATAAAATTCACAATTTTGGTAGAGGCACTCTTGCTCATCATAACTATGTACTTAGTTGGTTTATTTAATACCCAGGAGCAGAGAAGAAGATTTTCAAAGAAATAATGCATTTTCACTACCTACTTATTTAGCCCCGCCCTAGCACTAGAACCCCTGACCCCAGGACCATGAATTTCACAATTTTGGAAGAGAACTCATTGCTGATTACAATCATGCAAACAGTTTGACTGCTTGATGTCCAGGAGTAAAGAAGAAGATTTTTAAAGATTGCATTAATATTAATGGTTTTGGCCCCACCCCCCAGGCCCCAGGGGGGCAGGGATCATGAAATTCACATTTTTGTTCCACTTCACCCATAGATGCTTCCTGCCAAATTTGGTTGAAATTGGTTCAGTGGTTGCAGAGAAGAAGTTGAGAATGTTCAAATGTTAACGCACAACGCACGACGCACGACAACGGACGAAAACAGATAGCAATAGGTCACCTGAGTTTACTCAGGTGACCTAGAAATACGTATTCATTTAGCCCAGGGTAACAATGAGATGGGGTGGATGGGAGGATGATCTTTCTCGTCTGAAGAATTACCAGTATGAAATTCATCACCTTACTAAGACTAACAACGGTCTAACGGAACTGACAAAAATGGATGACGGAAGCGGAGTTTTATCTCTCGGTGATTCAAGTGTAAGAACTTTATTCTTCTGTTTATATAATATAGAAAAAAGTCTTTACCAACTTTTTTTCCAAAGGCACATCTTTTATTTCTTTCAGAAAACTGTGGAATTACCGGAGCATGGAATGTACTCTTTGCTATTTACTGCTTATGACAAGGCAGGAAATAAGAAGACTGCAAGGCGTCTCATTTTCTTAGATGACAGATCCGTTGTCTCCCATGATCCAACTAAGCATACACGCGTCATAACTGGGAGTGCTAACACGAACTACACGTGGATAATTCGTGATACTAACACGGTTATTTTGAATTGGAACGGGCGTTTTCGGAATGCACTTCACCATGTAAACGGTTGGTTGACAAGGGTTGCTCCATATCATGATGTTGACAGAAGCTATGATGATTATACTGGGAAAAGAACCGTCAATGCTATTGATAATGTACAAGGTATTTTTGAAATGTATATACGTACAGTATACATTTAATTTTTAACCTATCACGTAAAATTCCAATACTATTATAGCAAAAATGTACTGCAAATAAAACTGGGACAACTTTTAAAATGATATATGTTTGCCATCTTCCCACTCAAGCTCTAAAAATTGGGTTGACAGATAGTTATAAAAATTTTGCCCCAGAAAATTTCAACATCAATGCTGACGTTTAACAACAAACAATCAATCAATCCTAGAGGTAAAAAAAGTTTTGAGTCAGAACATTTTAATCTAGTCCGTCAGGAGAGGACAGAAAAACAATTTTATAAAAATTCCTAGTAATAGTTCTCATAAATATGCATGTTCATGCTTTTTCAGGTTGTGTGAACTTCAGAGTTGGATATTCCGTTTATGACGGATCCAAAGTAAAAGACTTCAAACCTCCAACATCGGTTACGAGTATTTTCTCTGAATCTGATACACTGGCACTCAACTGGTCCGACGGCGACAAGGCAGTCTTAACCGTAACTGCTTTTGATATTTTCAACAAAACACTGAGCGACACTTTAACTATCTTTAGAGATTCCACTCCTCCTGTCGTGGAAAACCTATGGTTGACACGAGAGGACAGGCTTAACGTTAGTGTCCACAGGCTGGAAGATTTCTCCAAAATGACGTAAGACTAAAATCTATCCTTACACACCGTTGTATAAGTCTAAATTACTCTTTAAGAAGATAAGTAATCAGCACCAAGTAATAAGTACCACTGTGTAAGGATATGCTTATAGCAATATTTAGGATTTTATGTTTGGATTAAGCTTAGAAAGAATGATTTAGCAGCTGCAAAAAGATGAAAAACTAACCTTCCTCAAAACTACTCAAAATAAAAATGAAATGTATGTTTATGTATGTGTAAAAGACAATGTCATAAAATTTCATTTTTCCGTCAAAGTTTCTGAATTTTTCCAATAAAGCGATTTTTAAAAATGTATTGATTAGGGGTACGACAAAAGAGAGAAATTTGAACATTATAGAAAGTTTACAATTTCTACATATAATGTTTTACAAGTTTGATGTGTATCATTTACAACCAAAATAAGTCCAAAAATATATAAACCGTTCCGTACATCAAATTCATTGTTTATATCATGTGTCCTTAATGGGCCAAACAATGTTATGTAAGAGTTGTATATATTTATTTTTTTATTATAAATGCTACATAATCCTATGAAAACTACCTGTATCCTTTTGGCTTACTCATTATCTTCATTCTTCTTACTCATTATCTTCTTTCTTCATATAATAATATTCCTGATATTTAAGTATTTCTTCTATTTTTTGTTCTCCATTCCAAACAACTTAGACGATTGTCTCAAGACTTTAAGACACATATTTTGAAAAATTAGATTCCGCCAAAATTTCATTACAGAATCGAGTGGCTTGCGTATGATTATCACAGCGGCGTAGACAGCATATATTGGCGATTGTTTGACAACTTTACGGGGGAGGATATTGTACATGGTCATGAACACATTCCTGCACAAGGCTATGCTACAGTAATACTTTATCTACTGTTTCCATCCAAAATTATAGATTTTTTGAGTTTAAAATGACACACCAATGGTTAAAAGAGCCTTAAGTTTAATTTTTTGAATTACAGAATTTATAAACTTTACTTCCTGGAGATCTCTCTTTGATGTCTTTTTGATTGTCTCCTTTACACTCTATCCACTAACGTACTAGTAACAAAATATTTTTTATATAACCCTATTTTAAGGATCTGGCGCACTGTCGTTCCTTGTATAACAACTACAGCAGAGGACCAGACTGTTACCAGACCAATCACATGGGGGCTTACCACAGACACTTCCTAGTCAAACCAGAGATTAAAACCGGGGAAGGAAATGGTCTGGTTCTTGGGAAGGAGAGAGGCGTTCACGATTATGACTACTTCTTAGAAGTGAATGCCACCAATAAAGCGTTGTTATCAACAGTTGTAAGAAAGAAGGTGAATATAGAACTATATTACATGTATTATAATTAGCAGCATTTGGAACAAAAATCGTCCAATTACACCCATTTTTTGATTAAAATCCTTTAACATGTGTACCCATAAAAATTATTTATTTTAATTTGTTTTTTAACGTATGTTTTATCAATTTTGAAATTAAAAATAAAGTATACATATGATACTTCTTTAAAAAGTTTTGGAAAACAGTTTCCTATCATAAATTTGTACAGCTGTACATGTGCCTGTATTTATATGCATTTGTAATCTAGATGCGTAAGACTTAAAGCTTTCTGTCTATTGAAATAACTAAGCTACACATTACAAATTCTATGATTAACTCAAGTACTATAAAAAAATTTCTAGATTACAATTGATATATCACCCCCACACACTGGAACTGTACAAGACGGAATCAGGGGAACTGATGAAGTTGACTTCCAACAAAGCAAGACACTGAACGCTCATTGGGACGGCTTCTTTGACAAAGAGAGTGGTGTCTTGTTTTATATGTATGGTATTCATACGGAACCAATTCCAGCAAACGAATTTCAGTTGAATTCTGCAAATTCTCTGGTGATTTTTTAATAAATATTTTTAAATGAGAAAATAATAATGGTTTCCTATTAAGAAAAACTTATATTATTTAATTTTATTTGTAACACGTCATTTGATTGGTTAAACGGTTTTATCCATTTTGTATAACATAACTTGCCTACGTCACAATGAGTTACGTCAAAAACGTATTACTCCGCTTGACGTTAACTTTTAAAATACGCTATATTTGAAGCCTTTTTCTGAAGGAAAAATGGAAAAATTGTCTGATTGTCTGCATTGAAATTAAATTATAAGGAATGAAGCTTATTTCAACTTATGTCATACGATATAACATAACGTAAAGCAGTTTACGCTTTTTTATAAACCGCTTCGCGGTTTATAAAGCGTAAACTGCCCCAAGTTATGTTATATCGTATAACAAAAGTTGAAATAAGCTTCATTCCTTAAATGAACAAATTTCATCTCTCTAAAACAAGGCAAGTTTTTGACAAATTGACTGATGATACAAGGATATCAGAAGCCTTTTTCTCAGTGTACATTTTGCAAATTCTATTTTGGAAACAATGACTGAAAAAGCAAACACAATCTATTTTTCAGTCGAATAACTCTTGATTTTTTTTCGTACAAATTACTGTGCCATTATTCTCAAAATAAAATATCTACGGAATTTTTCGTTTTACCCAATTATAGCAAACGCTGAGTATGACAGGTCAACAGGGGTGTTTACCCCTCTTTGGCACCCGATCCTACAGTATCTTTGATGATTTGGTTTTACAGGCCCGTGCTCGCTCTGGTTACAATTTGTATTGTTTCGATGAGCTTTTCAGATTGATTGCTGTTTGTTATCTTTGTACATGTATTTCAATGTTATGAAGTATAAATTATGGCAGCTTGCTGAAAATGCTCTTTTACATGAAGGAAGAAAAAGTATATAGTAAATATTTTAGCATTTTGAATAAAAAGTAAATTTATAAAGTAAATATTTAATTATTATTAGCAATATTCCCATTTTAATACAATGTACTAGTATTTCAGCAACAAAATGACAAATACAACATGTGCTTAAATATTCCATTTAAAGCTGCACGAAACATATTCCCTGCATGCTACCCATACTGTGGCAACTGAGGGAACCTACTACGTTTGTGTTGTTGCATTCAACCGAGCCCTGGAGCCTTCTAAACCCGTTTGCTCAGACGGAGTTACAGTGAATACGGCCAAACAACGCATCTCGGAAGTAGATATAAGTAGTGCCCATGTTAAAGGAGGCCTCATAACTGACTCAAGTCGACGACAGTACTGGGTAGTGGACAGTTACAGACGCCGAACGTTGATCGAGAATCCAACTTCAGAATGCATGTAAGTTTAGGGGGTAAATTAAATATCCTACAAAAATCATTTAACACTCAGGGACATAAAATAAATTATCCAGGTTCAATCAAGGGTGTACGGGGATTTACCCCGGGTTTTATTCCATACACCCTGAGGCCGAAGGCCGTTACTTTTAAAATATGCTATATTTGAAGCCTTTTTTCGGTGGAAAATTTGTTTCATTGTCTACACTGAAATTAGATAATAAGGAATGAAGCTTATTTCAACTTATGTTATACGACGGCGTAAACTGCCCCAAGTTATGTTATGTCGTATAACAAAAGTTGAAATAAGCTTCATTCCTTAAATACGAGGGTTGTCCCGTTAAATCGTGGACAAGTTGTCTAGTTTGAAAAATAATCATCACTGCGTTCTGAAAGTTTCACTACTTTTTAGTACATATATTATAAATATACATAGCAAATTTCAAATAGATATATGCATAAATAAACAAATTGTGATATTTTATGTAATGTACTGTAGCGCTCTACGGCGCACGATGATAACGTCGACGTGTCTAAAACAGCGTCACGCTTAATGTTTGCTAAGATAAAGTTGGATAGCCCCACTTAAATTTAGAAATTTTATTGATTTACATATGTGAGTGTTTATTACCAGTTAAGGAACCAATGTGGCACACTCATGCGATCTTCTGAATATATATGAGCAAGTTACGTACAGTATTCTCACCATCAGTCAACTAAATGAGAATCTCATATCGACAGTCGACAGTGACAGCGTCTTTTACTATTACAATGGCAGTGTGTCCACATGTTTTGTACTATCTGAGGACTCAATCAAGAAGACTTCGCTAAGGAAACGTCCATTTTATTTGTATACTAAAAATCTGGTGATATTTTTTATATTTTCGTTCTTCCGTATTCATTTAAAGTCTTTTAAAGTGTCATTAAACATCCTAATCTAACTGAATCCTAATCTAACTGAAACGCCGTAACGTTATGAAACGTCGCCATTTTCGTGTATTGTGTATACAACTTTTCCATTTCGAATGCTCGGGAAACAGCCAAAATTTAACCTAATGCCTTGAAATTTTCAAAAAGACGATAGAATTGATTAAGGAATCGAATGAGGATAATTTTCATCCTAATCTTATGTATTAAAAACTTTTATTACGAATTAATACTTGTATATTCTCTAATACAACCTTGTTATTTTTACCGTGCGCCGTAGGACCGTACCCTGTGCACCTTCAAGCAGAATAAAATCTTTATTTTTGTATATTTATTATCAAAACCATTATGATACATTTAAATATGATGAATAAACATTTACTGAAAATTTCAGCTTAGTGCGCCCATTACTTTTCGAGAAAAACGCTTTGTCCACGATTTTACGGGACAACCCTCTTATAAAAAAGTTTTGACAAACTCGGCCTCTCTATAAAACAAGAGAGACTGCAAAATATTAGCGCCAAACGTGTGTCCATCGTATCGTTGCTATTTTCAAAGTCACGCGATATTTAGTTTGTTTCTTAAGTTTGTTTCGGTCTTCTAAACTTGTAAGCAACACAAAATTGATGCATACAAGAGTGAGGAATAAATGTCCTGATAAACTTTTTGAAGATTATATCAAAATCTTCGTAATATTGTAATTTTTATTTCTTGCGCCTTAAGACGACGGGAACCTCCACAGCTTTACTGTGCATGCGCACAATAAGAATGAAAACTTGAAACAATGTTTTTATTTTCTCCATAAAAGTACTCTTTTTAAGGTTCTAAAACCTCTGTGAAATTCTTAAAGTTATACTCTCAAGAACTAAACAATGTTTTAAGGTGTCATAAAAAACATTTTTTATTCATATTTCCAAATATTTCCATCACAGCGTCAGTTTGAATAAAATTTGCATGTTGTATAATTATATGTATTATGTTTTTAAAATGTATATTTTTTGATTGAAGAAATAAAGCAACACTAATATCGGTGACAGATCTTGATTTGCTACCAATTACCCATCATAAAAATGGAACCCAAATGGTGACGAATGGTTCCATGATTTGCTCCAATACATCCTCTGCGCCCACGTTACTGAGTCCTGTATTAGCAAAATCTTCACATGTAAGCTCAATTACTCTTAAATATATAATAATCGAAAGAGTGTTGTTAATAATAATGTTAGAATTAAAGAAAATACAAAATAATAACCCACAAAACTTGTTTTAGTCTCAATTTCTTGCTTTTCTGTTGCTGTTTTTAAATACTCTATTGATTTATAGATCATTCTGTCCTGGTCCGCCAATGAAACAAACATCCATGATTATGAGGTAGGGTTGGCCACAGTAGCAGGAAGCACAGCACCTGATTTACTTTCCTTTAGATCAACAAAACAACATCGCCATATTCATCTAATGCACACTGATCTACCCGAGGGACAGCCCTTCTATATTGTCTTCAAAACAATAAGTAAATCAAACGTAGAGGGAATACAGGTATGGTGATTCTTAATCAGCACATGTGAATCTTGAACGTTTGTTGTTCTAAACGAATTCGTTTAGGGAAGAAATAATAATCTTTTTTTAGTCAGTTGGTCCATGTTTTGTCGACACAACTCCTCCATTGTTTCAACCACCTATTACTGTTGTACACAGAGACGGGTATTTGTTGGCATCTTGGAAGTCTGAAAGTTTTACTGACACCGAAGACCTGTTTCGTTTGACATTTCATTTCGCTTTAGGTACGTAAATGTAATTGCATTCTTCGAAAGCAACAACGAGAAAAGAACAGTGTTTATTTCATTTTTATCTCCATTTTCAAGGTCACACGCCTAGGGGAACACAGGTTCAGAAGTACTCACCACTAATGAAAGGGCCTGGCTGTAATCTAACAGAACCACCAACATGTACAGCAGTCCCTTTATCTGAAACAGAGTGGAAACTTCATGGAAATCATACGTACTTTGTCACAATAAAAGCAGAGAACGCAGCGGGTCTCAATACATTCGGTGTCTCAGAACCTTATATACACAATGTGCAGCTACCGTCAACAGGAATAGTCATAGATATAGCCGTATGTACTATCACAAAATTTTAAGTTTCAATTTCCCTTTCATATTAACTGATTTTTTTAAAGTAAGATACAATTAACTTAATAATATTTATTTTCAAAAGTGTTAGAAGTACAGCTTTCTCATGATTATTATTGCTTGAAAAGTATATGGATGACAAAAAAGTTAAGGATGTTTTCAAGGTACTTGCATGATAATAGTAATTTATATCCTGCTTATTTTATTTTTTCAGAACAAAGATTCGCAATTTAAAGTAAGATATAATTTTTAAATTCTTTTGTAAATTCAGACAAGATATACTAGTAGTATTTTATTTATCATAAGCAAGGTAAATTAACTGATTAAGTCAATAGAAATAAAATGCATAAAAAAATATTAAAAAAGAATCGGTTTATATATAATTTATATATATATCATTTTTTCTTTTAACACATCCTTTTATTTTCATCTGTTGATGCAAAAAAAAAGTGTAATGGATATTACATTTTCTTAACGTAAGGTAACTGTTTTCAGGATATTGAAGACATAGATTTCACATCAGAAACTAAAAGTATTGGTGCGAAATGGACGGGATTTTCACATGTATATTTAGACGTAACGTACCAGTTTCGAGTTGGGAGCACTCCTGGCAGCAACGATGTTGTTCCACCAAAATTTGTTGGTCGTAATGTATCACATATAGAGACTGGCTTATCACTGTTATACTATCAGGTAAGTTATTTACGATACATTTTGTGTAATTGTTCAGAACTTTAGATGTAATCTATGTCATATACATTTTGTTGCAAACAATCAATACTATTATTTTAAAATAAATTAAATCTTGTAATACCATGTCAAATATAAGATTGTTTCGCCGGACTTGCAAAACAAAACTTAGCTTGTCGAAAACTATACTATCAGTTCTTTTAATCTCTTAACAATTTTAAAATGCTTCCTGAAAAAAGAGGGAACTTCCTAAGCAAACACCACTTTAAATTCGGACTTTCACATAAATTGCTCAAGTCATTGTTTTTTCCTACTGAGAACAGAGAATATAATTATTATTCTGCCCTGTAGATAATTGTTTTTTAAAGATAAATATAAGGTCTTATATTTTTATGATTATGCAGATCTACTTCGTCACTGTGACGGCTATTTCGTCTGCTGGAAGAGTGGAAGTGACTTCAGATGGAGTGACGGTAGTGAGAGAAAATGATACCTTGTCAGGAGTCCTGGTATTTGATGGAGAAAAATGCAGCTCTAATGGTAGTGTTGCAGCTTTTATTATTAATCAATACAGTTGTATCAATCGGATTTATAACTGAATTACATGTATACATATACATCTCTTTTTTTTGTTTCACTTCAGAGGATTCACAGAATTTCACTTTGAAACATCATGATTGGGTATATTTGAAATATTTAATATGAATAAATAAAACTGATACTTTAAGAGAAATAACTAAGATATTGTCTTGCTTTCGTTTTGTTACATTGTAAAACAATTTTGTAGGATATTATCGAAGCTTGTAAAGGTGACCTAGATTATCAGTCATCGAAAGACAGTATCAGTGGATATTGGTCGATTCCTGAAGATAAACTAGCTTTTACACCAGACATGTATTACTCTATTGAAGAGAAAACATATGAGAGTAAGGAGGAAATTTTCAAATAATTAACCATAAATTATCATTTAAAAATTGCTCACATGTCTCACTGTTAAAATAAATTGTTGGATAAGTTTTCATGCTTTTTATTTGTCTATTTGATTTAAAAAAAATTTCTCAGATATTTGGAAAACTTTTCGTGATTATGAATACAATCATAATCACCAGGAGGCTCGAATCACTGGACTACTTCTGAGCTCTGGGAGAGAGTATAGAATTGCTGTTAAGCTTTGTGCCAAGCAATTCTGTCATTTACCAACTCACAGCAATGGGATAACAATTCTGTCTAACTTGCCCGACACGGGAAAAATTACCATAAAGCATGCGAATTCAACAGGAAAAGATGACAAAGAGAAGGCAATTTTCGAAATAAATAATTTGTTTGGAAATGCTTTAACATTTTTTACATCTTCAAATTCTTTTTATGCTGATAAAATCATTTAATTCTAAAAATTATAAAATGTTAAACTCTAAGTTTACAAACGCAGAAAAGTGAAACGTTATGAATTGCAAATATTTCATATATCAGTTAGAATATTTATCAGTAAGTGAAGGTGTCTTGCATTGCAGCTTGAAATAACAATGGACAAGTTTTTCGATCCTGATATTCTTAGTCCAACGAAAAAGTATGCTGTGATTGATAAATATGAATGGGCCATATTGGATCAATCTCAAATAGGAAGCTTACATACTAAGTGGACTAAACTCAAGAATTTTACTACCGAAAACAAGGAAAAGGTTATCATGTATTAATTAATATATCTGATAAACTTAGTCTGTTTACATATATTGCTGAACATATCAATTTCAGCCGTAATGTCATTATAAGACAAAACTTTCTTTCAGATATCATTTATGATTGAACTTGTTGGCGAGTTTGACTTTTCCAAATGTCGCAGATTCGCTGTTCGTGGATACAATAAAGCTATGCTTTATTCCACAGTATCAGTGGATATCAAGGATTGTGAGGCATTTGATCCTATTCTGATTCGACCTAGAACTGTAATTGATGCTGTAGGTAGATCTGATCTATCAAGAGGTAAGTGAACTGAATTTATTTTAGTTATACATCGTTTTACTTCTCAAGATTTTTTTCAATATCTTTTAAAATATGCTCAGAAAAACATAAAACTTGCTTTCTTTAATGATTCTTTCCCCCAAAAAACTTTCAAGGAATTTGAAAATTTATATCCTTTTCTTTTTTTTTCTTAATAAATAGAGTAGCCATATTTGACATAATCCAGAAATTCGTTTGTCTTTTCGCTTAATTATGAGAGACACAATATATATTTACTTCCATACAGTGAATCTTTAAAATACATATAATGTATTTTTTTTATCATCCAAATCATTTATTATGTTCCCCAAACGAAGTTTGGGAACATATTGTTTTTACTTTTTCTGAATTTTTTCTTTGTTCTCCGGTACTTTTTTGTCCGCGAGTGTTCTCGTAAACTACTCATCCGATCTAGGTGAAACCTTTTTAGGGTCACTAGGTATGTTATGTAGATGTGCGGAAAGAAGGTCATTTTGCGCGCACGTGCGTGCAGGTGCGCGCACGTTAACACGTGAAATGACCAATATAATAGATTTAGCCGTAACTTTTTGAATATTGGATGAAATGCTTTGAAACTCATAATATAAGGATATAATAGTAGTATAGACATGATGACATGGTCAAAATAGCAAGATCTCACGCGCATGCAGGTGCCCTTCGCTGCGATTGGCTGAAACTTAAAGTCTAAATATCTCTTTTGTTTTCTGACAAAATCCTTTGAAATTTTGAACATAGTCTTACATTATGAAGATCTACAGCATGATATATAAAAATAATCATGAACGCACGCACATGCACGTGTGCTGCAATCTGATTGGCTAAAACTTTAAATGCCTACAACTTTCTTGGTTCTCAATAATACAGGGTGAAATTTCAAATATGAATAGATATAATGATTGCCTACATTATACTACTATCAAAAGTAAATACATGGACGTGCATGCACATGCGACCGCACACAATGTATTAAAAGACAGTATTCTTGAGTGTTTGATGTTCATGCAGAATTAAGAACTTCTAAATGTCAAGACATGTAACATACTGAAGCATGCAGATCTTTTTACCCTTGACCTTGAAACTTAGGTCAAGGTCATTGGTAACCTGAATTAAATGTTGATATTAACTATTTATCAAAATCACCTTGACCTATGAACTTGAAATCGACCTTAACCTTTGTCCCTGACCCAAGGGTAAAAAGAAACATGAAGTACATGTACATGTATCTAGAAACACCTTTCAGAGTTTATTTCGGTTGACAGGTTAGAAGTTAAAGAGGTGGTGGTTTTTAATGACCTTGACCTTTCATCCAAATGTCACAATCAATCTTAAGTTCTTGGAATAAGATACAAGATTCAACTCCAATGTTAAATAGGTTAAGAATAAAAATAACCCCCCCCCCCCCCACACACACAAACAAATCAAATTAATGGCAACGTAGAGAATCACTGTTAAACTCAAATAACACCTCGGACCCACATAAAATTTCAGGAAAACTGCAGAAAAGAGCTCGAGGAAAGTGTATTAAAATATTTCATTTGAGTTTCCAAAGTATATACAAATTATTAATTTATACAGAAAAAATTACTAATCCTGTCGTGTTTAAAATTAAAGTGCAGATGACCAAAGTTGGCATCTAAGCCTTTTATAGCCTATTTATTCAGATGTCGTTAATAGTGTAACGGAAATAGATAATTAAGGGAAGGGGACAGGGCGTTCCGAAAGGACCCTGAGTTCGTAAAACCCCGAGTTCCCAATAATTCCGAGTGGGCTTGTCACGTGATACTATTAGAGTATATATAAGGCGTCGAGATTCGATAGAGTCAGTTTTCTGATACAGTCACTGATGCGGTAGAGTGCCATTGTAGAAGTCCGCTACAAGACAGGAGCAGTAGGAGAAAGCCAGCCAAAGGGTATTGGTACAGGTAAGTCTGTTCGTAAGTCATTATTGCTTTGCGATGTGCAGAACAGATCGTACCTAGTATGTAACAGTCTACGTGAGCGTTGCATACGAAGGCAGTCCGTATATAAGTAGAAGTAACCTGTCGCTTATGGTAGAAGCGACGAGCCGGCGCTTTGGTTGATTCTTTGGGCGCTTCACGAAGTCGCTTCGGACTTAGAAGCCTAATTGATTAAGAGGCAGTTGATTAATTATTTCGTTTATTTGCGTGCTAGAGAAGCACCCGATATTTGTATATTTTGCATATGTAAATAAGTTTCAGTCAACAATCAAATTCCTCAGCAAGGTATCTGAGGGGGCCCTAGACCCTGAGAAAAATCATATTATAGTATAAGTGTTAGGCAAACACGTTACAATAGCATTCGATTCTACTGATTTGAAATAATATTTTAATACCAAGCATCCTTTGTTTAATTTACCTTTGAAATTTATTTGAATTTTTTTTAGAATTACGCAATCCCCAGAAATAGCGATTTTCGGTATATACATGTACGCTCCTTCGTAAAATAATCAGATATTTGCATTCATGAAAAAAAATATTAATAAGAAGGTGTTAAACAATATAGGTCACATTAGCTGACACGAATGTCTTTTTAAACATCTCTTGTAAAACCCAGAGAGTAGCCCCCTATGCATTGGAAAAAATGAATAGTTCCGGTCAAAAAACCTTTATATATTTATTTACAAAGTATATAAAATTTACCAGGCACAGGTATCAGAGTTGTCAAAATGGCCTGAGAGGAAATATTTAAAAAATTCTGAACAGAAAGGAAAATCCCTTTTCCATGTATGGAACTACTATTGAATAAGTTCATTTTGATTGGTTAGGTATTGGCGTGATACCCTTAGTCGACTTCCTTTAACCCTGCCTTGTCGTCGGAATAAAACCAACTTTGAGCCCGAGTTTAAAATAAGTAGAGAAATAAAATGTGAATCGATATATTAAAAATATGACATATGCTTGAAAAATGGTAAATTTATATATGTATTTTTTTCTTTGATTCGCGGGATAGAAAGATATGTTAATCGCTTAATCAACATGCCATAATCATCTTGCATATGCATGTACATGTACGTGTGCGCGCATGCAAAACGTTAAACAATATATCGTTGATAGTTGATATCATTGTAACTTTTATATTCTTAAATGAAATCTTGGGATACTTAGCATATTTATAAAAGGTCTTAGAGGAATAAGGCACGATAAGGGACATGGGGAACGTTTGGGGAACATCTGTAACGGTCCCCGTTACAATTAGCACTAGTTTTATACAGTGATGTTAATAATCCGTTTGATAATCAAATGTTTTAATAAGATATTTTATGTGCCTTTTAAATGCACGTATATTTTTTATTGCTCAAAATTCTAGATGGATACGGAGAACCGATAAGTTTACTAACCAATGATAGATGGCCGTTTCCAGACAAGGACTACACTCCTCATATGAACTATATATCAGCTGTTTGGCCACAGCTCCGGTACAAATCGTATACGGTTGCCGTTCTCAACGCAAGAACAGTAGATTCCACAACATATTATCTGCCCTCAAGTTCATTGTCTCTGCCAGACCCCTGCAGCCATCCCGATTCTATCCAATGTGACGCAACAGGTTTGTTTCAAGACATTTGTTATATTTAGGTTTGGAAAACATTGTATTTCAGGTAAATTTAAGACACATCATAGTAGAGGCCATGTTTCAAAAATTGTTTGGTTGCCCTCTCCCGACCGGTTTTTACATTCCTGGACACAACATTTTTTTAATTCCTCATATGACCTTAACAAATATGTTGAAAATATGTTTTCTGGGAAAAAAAAATTCAACTTCCTACCGACCCAATAATTGTATCCTGAGTCAAAAGAGGGCAAGCAAACATTATTTTCAAGATGGCCTTGAAGTTAACTTTTTTTTTCCTCTCTAAACAAGACTTACAATGCATCATTCATTAATTGTTTTACATTTAAATTACAGAACGCGAATTCATCAATTTTAAATTTAAGGAAGGGGAGCTTGAACATGGACAAAGGTACATGGTGTGCATACATGCAGCATATACTGAGATAAAATACGAGAAATGGACGCAAGTCTTACCAGAAATGAATGAATGTAGTAATGGAATTGTGGTGGATCTAACACCTCCGGTACCTGGAAAGGTTTGGATTGGGAATGAAGGTGCACACTATCAGGTAAATGGTTATGGTTATATCTGTAAAGTAAGTAAAAGATTCATTTTCAAAATAAAAATATTTATATACATGTTTTATCACCAAAATATAACGTTTTGTCAAGTAGAAGAAATTTACATCAAATGTGTATATTTTAGACATCTACAACAGACATGTTTGTGACTTGGGAATCTTTTAGAGATGTTGAAGAATTTAAAACTGGGTCTCATATTTCTGGAGTTCAAAAGTACCAGCTAGGCATTGGTAACAAACCATTTAATAAATGGCGAATTTTCAATTATGGCCAAATACGGTTGAAGAAAGTTAAATGTTATCTTTATTTTCAGGCACGTTTGCAGGAGGAAATGACGTAGTCGCTTTCTTTGATGTCGGTGTAGTAAATCACAAAAACATGCATGGATTAACGTTACACAGTGGTTACAATTATTATGCAACTATCATGGGTATTAAATTTTGCGTTTATATCAATCCTCTAAAATTAATAATTACTGTATACAGGGTTATTTTCGCCCCGTGTTATTTTCGCCCTTTTGAACTTGTGAACAATTTTGCCCCGTTTTAAATTCGTCCCAGTCATAGTTCTGTTTAAGAAATTATGAGGTGTAATTTTGAATTCGCCACGTTTTAAATTCGCCCAATCAAGAAGAGGGTGAAAGGGGCGAAAATAAAACGGGGGCGAAAATTTCCCGGTATACAGTATTTACGCATATTTACTTTCAAAGCTTCATTTCAGCAACCGATTTTGCTAATAGAACGACAGTTGAATCGTCTTTACCAGTGAGAGTAGACACAAGTCCACCAGTTAAATCTAACAGTCCTATAACTTTGTCTGGACGTCATATTTATTCTAGAACAGAAATTGAGGCCTGGTAAGTAAACTGATGTTTCCTGTTAAAACTTACCAGTTTTATCTTTTTTCTTTGATTTTTTTTACCTAATAAACAAAAACGTGATGTTGCCTGTGATTTCAATATAGTTCCGTTTTTATTTGTTTTCTCACTGATAGCTAAGAATTAGGTGAGTAGATTTTTAGCTCACCTGAGTCGAAGGCTCAAGTGAGCTTTTCTGATCAAAATTTGTTCGTCGTCTGTCATCGTCGTAAACTTTTCACATTTTCATCTTCTTCTCAGGAACCACTGGGCCAATTTCAACCAAACTTGCCACAAAGTATCCTTCGGTGAAGGGAATTCAAGTTTGTTCAAATGAAGGGCCACGCCTTCTTCAAAGGGGAGAAATTATGAAATAGTGAAAATTAATGGCATTTTTAAAAAATCTTCTTCTCAGGAACCACTGGGAGAGGAAAGATGAAACTCATGTGAAAACATCCTCAGGTAGTGATTTAAATTTGTTCAAATCATGACCCCCGGAGTTAGGGTGGGGCCACAATGGCCGATCAAAGTTTTGCATAGGAATATATGGGAAAAATCTTTTAAAAATCTTCTTCTCAATAACTACTGGGCCAGGTAGGATAAAATTCATGTGGAATCATCCCCAGGTAGTGTAGATTCAAATTTTTTCAAACCATGTCCCCCGGGAGTAGGGTGGGGCCACAATGGCCGATCAAAGTTTTGCATAGGAATATATGGGAAAAATCTTCTCAATAAGTACTGGGCCAGGTAGGATAAAACTCATGTGGAATCATCCTCAGGTAGTGTAAATTATAGTTTGTTCAAATCATGACCTCCATGGGTAGGGTGGGACCACAATGGCCGATCAAAGTTTTACATAGGAATATATAGGAATTTTTTTTTTAAATCTTCTCTCAAGAACTACTGGGCCAGGAAAGATGAAACTATGTGGAAGCATCCTCATGTAGTGTAGATTCGAGTTTGTTCAAATCATGACCCCTGGGGGTAGGGTTGGCTACAATGACAGATCAAAGTTTTACATAGGAATTCATGTACATAGAAAAATCTTAAAATCTTCTTCTCGAGTTCTTCAAAGCCATGATATGTGATATTTACATGTATATGGAATCATCCTCAGGTATTTGCTAGTTTGTTCAAATCATAACCCCCAGGGATAGGGTGGTGCCACAATGGGGGAATCAAGTTTTACATTAAAGTGTATTTTTAAAAAAGTCGTCTCAAGAATAGCAAAGTCATGAGTAGTGATACTAGTATTTATATGGTAGCATTTTCAGGTAGACTAGGTGCAAATCATGACCCCCGGGGGTAAGGTGGGGTCACAATGGTGGATAAAAGATTTTCATAGAAAAATATAGGGAAAAATCCCAAGAACAGAAAAGCTATGTTTAGTCACATTGACATGTAAGCATTCTCATGTATTGAGGATTTAAATTTGTTCCAAATCATTGCCCAATGGGGTAGGGAGGGAAACACTGGGGAAACAAATTTAAATTATTACGAAGTAATATATAGGAATAAAATGTTTTTAAAAAATCTGTATACCAAGAACAGCAAAGCCATATAGCTATATCAATGTAAAGGCATTCTCAAGAAGTATTGAAATTCAAGCTCCCCCCCCCCCTTCAGTAAACTTTTCAGTTCTGATCTGACTCCGATTTGCTTAGGTGAGCGATGTGGCCCCAGGGCCTCTTGTTCTATGATTCAACCGGAAGTTAATTTTGCATTGCAAAATGTCTAACATACCTGTAAATCTCGTGCGACTGTCTTTGTACTGAGGACAGTGGGACCATTGAAGTGGACAGGGGAGGCATCGTGTAATTTTAATCTATTAGAAGACTTTTAAAATCTAAATCAAAATTTTATTTTACGATGAAATGTAAATATAAGGCATCACTGTCTAGTGTGTTGGTACATCAACGATAGTTGGAAACTTGGGATAATATGCATAACGAACTTCATAGTTTTTAAGAAAATACATATATACTGAAGAATAACACCCGGAATAAATAAATTTACACGCTAAATTCCACGGAAAAGTTGAATTTTGTCAGAGCCAATTTTTTCTTTCCTATTTTTCAACTTATGAAACATATGGAGATAACGAACAGTATTCAAGATCAAAAGTCCATAAAACAATACAAAACAGGAGCAGAGCAAACACGGACCTCCAAAACATCAGAGATGGGATCAGGTTGAAAATATTAACTTAGTTTAATGTCTTGTGAAAGCGAATTCATTTTTTTGTAAAATGACGGGATAAAGGCACTCCAAACCAACGAAACTAGACCATTGCAACATACTTATATTATATATATATATATATATATATATATATATATATATATATATATATATATATATATATATATATATATATATATATATATATATATACTGTAAAAGCAGAAATATTCGTGGGGGATTAAATTTCGTTTATTTCGTTGTTAACAAATATCAACGAAATTAAATCCCACACGAAATTTTATATGACTATATATTGAATAGGGTTACTCTCACAACAACGAAATTAAATGCCCACGAAACTATTTTTGATGATAAATCAACGAAATTTTATCCCCACGAAAATTTGTGCTTCTACAGTATATATATATATATATATATATATATATATATATATATATTATTTAAAAAAAGCCCAAAATCGTCATATAGCTAGGTTAAAAATATAGAATTGATATTAACCTATTTCTTAGAAAATGTTAACATTCTTCTTCACTCCCTTAGTATATTTTATGAACATTAAAGTCTTCAAAATGTAGGAAATTCAAATTGAAGTTCATTGCAGTTTGTTTTAACATATATGTGTTATTTTGGTTTTAGAAAAAAGTAACTATGAACTACTTTGACGTCTTTTCAGTTGGAATAATGTCTTCAGTGACCCAGAGAGTGGCATAGATTTTTTCATGTGGGCTATAGGTTCAGAACCTGGTCATTTCGATGTAATGTATTTCACTAGAGTGGATAGTGAATGTGGAATGAACAACAAAAGCCAACCTTTAAACATTACAGAAGGACATGCTTATTTCATTTCAGTAAAAGTGAGCATTATTCTCTTGTCCATTTAGAAATTTGATTTTAAAAAATGCATTTTTGCATTTTATCTTGTTTCAGACATATCAGATTGATTTCTTAGTTTTATGGTTGTTTATGATTTATACGTGGTTATTTATTTTGAGGCTTTCAATAAGGCCAAATTGATGTCAGTGGCGACTTCCTGGGCGTACACTGTTGATTTATCACCTCCTATCAAGGGACACGTTTTGGACATTTCTCCAACAGGAAGTAGTAAAATGGATATAGATTTCCAGACTGATACGTCCATATTAAAAGTATATTGGGAAGGATTCTACGAACCTCACTCTTCAATAAAAGAATATTTCATCAATGTTGGAACATGCCCGTACTGTGATGATGTAATTGGCTACCAAAGCGTTGGACTTATCAATGGTTAGTGAATGCTTGGGCGAAGACCTCTGTATATAAGAATATTGTTTCAACTTATGTTAAAACATGAGAGTTGGTATTAGATTAAACTTTCCATTATGCATCCGGGTTAGAATAGGTCCTCAGTACCCACTTGCTTGTCGTGAAAGGCGACTAAATGGGGCGGTCCTTCGGATGAGACCGTATAAACCGAGGCCCCGTGTCACAGCAGGTGTGGCACGATAAAGATCCCTCCCTGCTCAAAGGCCGTAAGTGCCGAGCATAAACCTAAATTTGCAGCCCTTCACCGGCAATGGTGACGTCTCCATATCAGTGAAATATTCTGGAGAGGGACGTTAAACAGTATACAATCAATCAATCAATCAATTATGCATGTTAAGTGTTTCGGAATATATTTGATTTGCATACACTGGTGCCGATACTGGCGAACAGACATTTTACATTACACAAAGTTGTCACTCAAAAATAATTTTAAAAATGCTTTGATAAAATTACGGGCAATATAGGGAAAGTTGTGCTGTGATTTTCAAAATTTTAGGTTTTATTGTATTGGCCTAAAAAAGCAGGACCTTTTCAAGTAGTAAGCCATGGTTGCACGCAAAAAAGAGGAAAACTACATAGGAAGGTCTTCACCCTTTCTTTCCCGAAAAGCCATTTTGTATGTTAAACACGTTATTTTTATGTACTACACATGTGAAAGCATTCTTCTTTTCCGTCAAGGTAAAGATATATTGCCCTTATTTTTCTATCGATTCTGTCAATTGAATGTAGCGACTATTCGTGCAGGGCAAAATTATTTAGCGTATCGTAGTTGTGGAAAATAATAAAGTCGCTTATATTCTTGAATACAGAGCTAGCAGTTGACTTTGTCCATTTTGGACCTGGATTAACTTACTACACTACGGTAACTGCATGTAATACGGCTGATTTTTGCACTACGTCTGTTTCCGATGGTGTCATAATGGACAACAGTCCGCCAAACGCAGGAAATGTAATAGATGGGACTTCTTCCACTGACATCGAGTACCAATCAATCAAGTTAGTATATAAATACAATAAACCAGCTCTTTTATTGAATCACTTACTGATTTTAGAATTCATAATTTCTTTTAATTTTTAGAAATTGGATAGGGTTAAATTGGTTTGGTTTCACTGACCCTCAGTCAGGACTGTCCCATTATG
Organism: Saccostrea cuccullata; assembly: GCF_032062105.1. Classification (NCBI taxonomy): domain Eukaryota; kingdom Metazoa; phylum Mollusca; class Bivalvia; order Ostreida; family Ostreidae; genus Saccostrea; species Saccostrea cuccullata. Next base: position 640,448 of record NW_026926065.1, on the reverse strand, counting down.
TTTGGTGGGCAGGTACCACACCTGGGGGTAAAGAGATCCTACTTGAAAGAGAGGTCCACCTGACTCAAATAGCGACAGCTTACAATATAACGCCACATCTTCCAGTCGGTCAACGAGTGTATGTTACTGTGAGAGCTTACAACAAAGCAGGTAAAAAACTGTTCAATTTATATGCCATATATATGAATTTAATCAATTTATGTAAAATCAACAGACCCCTCGTAAAAAGAATATTTTTCAAAAGCGTTTACCTGTTTAGGTCAGTTTGCAGACGCGACATCAAATGGATTTCTTATTGATGACACTCCACCAGTTATAGTACATGGTCCAAGATTTTCAGAGGATTTTGGAATACACGGAAACACGCAGTTTTACAGGGGGTCTATGAAAGTTGAGTGGGACGTAAAAGATGATGAGTCGTACATTGATAGGCAGTATATTTCAATTAAATGTCATATAGGTGGCGATTTCCAAACATCCTCAATACAGGTGGGTTGAAAAGTGCTTTGTAATTAAAGCAGTTTTGCAAACAAATACGAAAGAACAAAGTTTTAAAAAGCGGTCTCAAATATCACAATTTTTTTTAAATATACAATTGACATACTAGTAATTATAATGCAAAGATTTCTTCTACCAGGTCAATGGCATTGTAAGAGATTATATCTTTACTGGATTATCACTGCATGATGGAGTAACGTATTTTGTAACGCTGATTACGTGTAATGGAGCTGCGTTATGCATGTCGAGCACCTCTAAGGGGATGTTGGTAGATACTACTAAGCCAAATCGAGGTTTGCATAAATTTGATGGATGTAATTCCAGATCAATTCAATTTCACAATGTAATTAGATTTATACATATATTATTTGTTATAGCTACAGGTATTTTTTTTTTTTAGAAAATATTGTTCTTTCAAAATGTATCAAATATCAATCTATATTTTTAATGAAAATATGACTGCGGCATTTCATTTCATCAATATAGGAATGTTTGCTATTCATACCGATCATGCTGCAGAACTCAGCCGTCATGTCTCAGGATTTATGACATGGACGAAATACAGAGTGAACCTTGCGTGGCTTGGTTTTGGAGATGCCCATTCGGACGTTTCTCATTATTTCGTCAATATTGGTTCAGCTTACATGGGCGCAGATTTAAATACAGTATGCTATTTGAAATCATGACATCATATTACGAAATATTTGTTTTTTTAAAAGATGTTTTGATAGCGTTTGGTTTAAAGATAGGTCTCATACTAGGTAATACTTTTTAATTCCTTTTTAGGAACCGGGAAAAGCAATTCAAGTAAATCACACAACAACTGGTGCTGATAGATATGACGAGGGCAAAGTTCAAACTTACAGCATCAGAACTCAAAAACTTTCGGACCATGATTTTCTCTTTATAAGTGTGTGGGCTGTGAATAAGGTACTAAATATATTTTTACTTTTGTAGTAGGAAAGGAGAAATGCACGAAGAAAACATATGGCTGGACCGGGAATCGAACCCGGGACCCCTGTATTACTAGTCAGGTGCTCTAACCACTGAGCTATCCAGGCCGATATCCACGGTCCGTAAAGCCCGAACTTCTACATTCCTCCCTCCTTAAACAGTCTTCGACCTCGAAGACACAAGTTCTAGGGCCCTGCCAGGAATTACTAATTTACACATACACTGTAACCTGAACAAGGCCCCCCACACTGGCCACCAAATGTAGTAGGAAAGGAGAAATGCACGAAGAAAACATATGGCTGGACCGGGAATCGAACCCGGGACCCCTGTATTACTAGTCAGGTGCTCTAACCACTGAGCTATCCAGGCCGATATCCACGGTCCGTAAAGCCCGAACTTCTACACTTTTATTTACCATGTTTACATATATGTTAAACGTATAATCCATGATCATCATGCTTTTACTCTTCAATGCTAAGGTATTGCCTAAACAATAAATTTTAGGTTGGGCTATCAAGTTACATCATTCATTCCAAGTTCAGAATGATTCATAGTGGGGGGATTCTCTCGCTGGTCAGGCGCTGTGATGCTTATGACTGTGAGGGAAACTGTGTGTGTGCTCCACAAGACAGAGTCTGTTTCACCAATGATACCAGTTGTATTGATGTCTCAGTAGGTGAGTTGTTTCTTTCTTTCACTTTCTCCTTCCAGAATGCACCAGTTTTGCAAACTTCAAAATTTCCATGCATGCTTATATAAAGATATGTTGTAAATTTTTTTTACTTTGTTGTACTTTCTTATCAGATTCAGCTATGATTGATACAAATTTATTAATGCAGCTGGCAGGAGACTTTTTATAACCTTACTTTCAATTTGCTTTTAATGTTACGTTTTACATATTTTAGGGAATCCAAACAACCTGCTGCAAGTTAATGATGTTATGTATGGAAGTGAAGATATTGCATATACACCAACAAACACAATTCTGCAAGGTCGATGGTCAATCATTCAAAGGCAGGGAAATTCTCCCCTTTGGTATGTAAATCAATTCACTTCCCACTTTAAAATCAACTTAATCCTAGTAGATTCGCCTATAGGTACTTGTCCATAGCCGCACGAAATACAATTTTGAATTTTTTTTATGAGTAATACCTTTGTAATTATAATAAATAGCACAATAAAACAATGTGGTGTCTAAATTGTCGATAAAGTTGATCATGGTAATTTAAAAGCATAAGAAATTGATAATTTCTACATTTACATGCTCATATATAGGTATCAGTGGAGTGTTAGTATCACAGATAGTGACGAACCTTCCGGAATTTTTAATTTAGAAAAGGACAGAGTTTGGCACGATGCTGGACAAAACAATTTCATCATATTTTCCACAGACAAAGGTGATGTAACTTAGTTGTTTTCCTTTCAAAACAAAATAAAGATAACATATTATTTAATGGCAGTATTTTTGACGAATGTTAATATTCTATTCAAGTAACGTATCACATAAAAGGGGATATTACATTATAATATTTGTCTTTTCTCTGCTTTGTAGGTCAATTTCTAAATGAAGGGGTGTCGTATTCAGTTTTCGTTAAAGCATGGTATGGCCAAAACAGTTATGCGATATTTAAATCTGATGGGGTGATAATCTCAACCCAAAAGCCATCTGTGATGAATATTCTTGGATCTTCTGTAAGTTCTCATGAATATAATATTATTCATGAAGATTATATTGAATTGAATTCACATGTGTTTGTTGTGTGTGTTTAAAAAAACAGCAATTAAAGCTCTTCGCATAATGTTTTTTAAACTTTTGATATATCTAGGTTAGCGAAAAAATGATGGAAAGTGGTATGAGAGACCAGGATTATGTTAAGGAAGGAGCAGCTTTTATGGTGAATTGGACCAATAAATTTACTGATGCAAAGGATACTATTAAATCATATCATATATACATCAGTACACAGCCAGGCGGTACGTGCTGATAACATTAAAAATTTGAGAGCAATAGAGAGAAAAAGAGACAGAGAGAAACGAAATATCCATGTATGATATTTCATCGAAAATAATTGTTTCAAGAAATTATTAAGTTTAAACCTTTTATAAACACAATCAGAAATTAATTTATAAAAAGATTTACTTGCATTCATTTAGGACATGACATCTGGGACAGTAATGAGAATTTACAGAATACAGTAACAACATACCGTATTCTTAGACTTTTGCTCTCTCCCGGAGTTCAGTACTATAGTAACGTCATTGCGTATGGGTTTTCTGGAATTCACCACACAGAATCCTCCGATGGGTTTCGAACTGATGATGTCAAACCACGAGCTGGCATAGTATACGATGGCATTGGTGGGTATTCTCTACATGAAGTTGAATATTTTTTCCATTTTCTTGAAGCATACTAGAATTTGTTGTTTTCTTTCTTTTTTTTAATCTGTATAAATGAACTTATCTTTTATTTGTCTTTTATTTAGTGGAAGATTTTTAAAATTGTCATATGAAGCATGGTGATAATCACAAGTAAAACTCTTCTTTCTTTAGTCATCATGGACGAAAAGTCAATTATAGGTTGAAATACGTATGATTTTCAAATTCTTGACTTACAGGTTTGCATGACCTTGAATATCAGAATACATCAAATGTGATTGGTGCTCGATGGCACGGATTTTCAGATACAGGATCTGGAATAATGCTTTATTACTGGTGTGTCGGTAACACTTCCAGTGTGCATACGTCATCAGCAAATACGGAGTGCAACGTTCGCCAATGGGAAAATGTTGGTATTCATACATCCGTATCAACAAAACTGACAAATGAACTTACACAAGGTTGGTTAATAAGTATTTAATTAAGTATCTGATATTACATGAAGTTGCACGTAGAGTTGAACACGAGTAAACATCCTAATTTTATTTTAAAATCCATACGCTTTTTTATTACCATCCTAAATTAATTTCAGGTGCAACTTACTATAGCAAAGTATACGCAGTGGATACCGTTGGGTATGAATCTAAAATCGTTGTTTCTGATGGTGTAAAAATCGACACCACCCCACCGGAACCTCGGTACCTTTATCACACAGAAGAAAATCTACTGATAAATCCTTCGTTTGAGTCATCGAAGAAGTTTTTGACATTTGAAAATCTAAATATCAGTAACCTCTGTTCTTTAGATCCGGACTTTCTACCTGATCATTGGCATGCAAATCATGGAAGCTGTGCTTCTGTAGTAAAGTCGCAAAAACATTTAGCCAGAGATGGCAAAGCTTTTCTATTTTTGAGGGGAAGTTTAAAGCAAGAGGTCCAAAATTTGAAAGTTGGGGAGTTATATCGTGTCGTTTTCTTCACAAGCCACGTGTCACTAGACACAGCAATGGTTTCCAACAAAGAAAGTTTTGTTTACGTTGGTAAAAACAGGCATCTTTTTATGTTATACACAAAGCCATATAGGCACGATGGACATGGTGAAGCTATTTCTCGCGAGACTTTATCATGGCACAGACATACGTTTTATTTTATAGCTTCAAATATTTCAGCTTATTTAGAAATCGGAAGTACAGATGCCAAGACAGGTCTCTTTATAGATCATCTAACCTTGCAGCGAGTAGAAAGGGACAAAAAGGATGGCAATGAATCGCATGTGACTGCTCACATCGTTTATATACATCAGTGGGGTTCTATACACGCGGAATGGAGCTTTATTGAAGATTCCAGTCCTATCACAGAGTACAAATGGGCAATAGGTAAAAAAAGAATAAATCCACAAATGTAAGCTTTATGAAGCTTTCCACTTTTGATGATAACTCTCTAGCCAATACTTGTGTTGTATTCACATCACTAGTCCTATGATGAAAAGAAAGTGATTGAAAATCAAAATAATTGATACATAATTTAAAATACCACCATAAAAAGGTTTGTCTGTTTTTGGTTTTTTTATTGTTAGGATATACGAAAGGTGGGATACAGCTTCAAAACTTCAAAAGTACTGGACTGAACAATTTCGGAATCAACACGAATGTGACTTTAATCCATAACACAATCATACATATAACAGCGGTGGCGTCTAATATGGCTGGACTTGATGGGATATCCTACTCCGCGCCAGTAATTGTTGACCTAACCCCTCCAGAGATTATCCATGTTTATGATGGCCGATTAATAAGTAAGGCAAATTGAAAGTTGAAAATTTTGGAAACAGATTGTGGAGACAGGATCCTCAAATTTATGAATTGATTCTAGATTTTGGATATTTCGTTATGACAACTATGGCTAATTTAAATTTTGATTTGTTTAAATTTCCAATACTTGTATGGATTTATAATATTCATTGATAAACGTTTTACTCTGATTAGGCGAGGATAAAGACGCATGGATAGACAATGAAGTAGCTGTCAACTTTGTGGCAATGGACGCTGAGTCAGGAATAGAATTTTGCGAATGGGGTATAGGTGTGTATAAACAATAATCTTCAAGGGATGCAAACATTTTATAGCTGCTAGGTTTAGTACTTAATATTGCTCTTCGAATACATGTAATCAATTTTGCATGTAATTATGAGATAAAAAATATCTCATAACTTTTATAACAGGTTACCAGCCTCAGGGAATAGAGTTGCAGACATTTGAGAAAGTACCAGTTTCAGAAAACGTTATATTCAAGGTCTTTGACTATATTCTTTTGGAAAATCGAACTGTATATTCTACAATTAAGTGTCAAAATCGTGCAGGCTTAATAACTTCTAAATCCTCCGATGGAGTGACAATTTCCACCCTATCCCCATCAGTAGGCCATTCTGAAGTTGTAGTTATGCCTTTATCTGTCACGGAGTACCAAGCTGGAGAACATTATCAAAGTGTCAGAGACAATGTGCGAATAAAATGGTCTGGATTTACAGATTCCATTGGAATCGAGCAATATAAGGTATGTTTTTATTTGAAATTAATAACTTGTATTTTCTATTACTTCCTCTTTTATTTCTTCTCTCTTTTTTGCTTTTTAGATCATGTTTTCGGATCAAAATTTGAAATTGATTGAAAGGATGTCATTTCCAATTGGCCAAGACGTTCAGAGTGCAGTGATATTGAACTTAGCTATGGATCAGGGACTTAAAAGTATTTCAATACAAGCCATTAATAAACTTCTTCTTGCCAGTAGTAAAGTACCCTACAACATCACAGTACTCGAAGACAAACCACGAAAGTCTGGTATACAAAGGACATTATCTCTATATTGTTGATACATTTTTATGAAATATAGTGCATTGGTATTTTTTTAGAATTAATTATAACTTAATTGTCTATTAATAAACTACAAATTCTTTTACAGGAAATCAACTTTCAGTGTCCTGGCACGAAGGAAACAAAGAATTTTCTGTTACATGGAACAACGTGTTTAATTCTGAGCATCCTCTTTATTATGAAATTTGCGCTGGAACTGTTGATAGTGGAAGTAACATTCTTCAGTGGCAGGAGACCACAAAGACTAGCATCAAATTTGGCTTACCGCCAACAATCAGCAGCTGGTCAAGGTTGTCTGTTCATCTGTATGTGAGGGCTATCAGTGTGGCAGGAATATATGAAGATATCAAAGGAGAAATAATTCTTCCGGAATGAATTGTTCTGCCAGCCTTGTTTGCACGTTTGTAACATAGTGTCATTCCACAAAGACCTCGGTTCACTTTATGCATAAAATGGCCCTGTAGATATACCAATTGATTGATTAACACTTGATTTTCAATTTGAAGCATTAAAGTAAAATAGAGTCTTTATGCTTTCATTTACTATAAAAAAAAATTCTCCTAAAAGTCCAGGTCTTGGAGAACTGGCTTTATGAAATTACAATGTTCTTGAATTTAAAGGTAAACATGTATAATTGAGTACTTTCAGAGAAGAAAATAATATCAGCGCACTCTCTGATCTAAAAACTAAAACATGTCTTTTAATCCCCAGAAATAGCTCTATCATTTAGTAGTTGCACATTTTAGATCAGAGGTTGCACTCCATATTAAATATTGAAAAATAGCTTTAAAAATTGGTCGTTTTTTATAGACTTTTTCCGAATATTAGGAAATTGACGCATTTCGCGACGTCAATAATGCATTGACTAGCCAGAAAATTACGTCATTTTTGATAGATACGTAGTCACCAAAGATCTACATGCTATTCAATGAATTGTTAACAAAAACTATTTTGCAGTTTCAGTTTTTCAGAAATTCACAGGGCCAAATAAGGCAAAAGTGAACCTTGTTCTTGTATTAAATAGTAAAATTTGGTGTTATGACTATTTAAATAGTAATAATACCAAATTTTCTATTTTACTAAACATTTGTGGGAAGACAATATTTTCAAGAGTGATACCTTCCAGTACAAACCTTATCATTTTTTTTATGTGCCTGGATCGTTAGGTCGGGGCATGCATTGTTTTTGTCCTGTCTGTTTGTCTCTCTGTCTGATATATATATATATATATATATATATATATATATATATATATATATATATATATATATTTGATATGCATACTCCACTAATTAAGATCTTTCAAATTACACCAAGGTCAATGACCTTTTGACCTTGACTGTGACCTATATGCTAAAAATAGTTTTTCAAACTTTGTTGCCGCCGAGCGAATAGTGTTTCAAAAACAAATCTTGTTTTAATTTACATTCATGCAGTCATTACATGTTCAAGGGGGCCGACTCGGGTTTCCATTAATCAATATTTTCCGCATCATAGTAAAACCAAGCGTATTTATTGTTTGAAGCATTTTTTTTACGTAATTCAAAACAATTTAACAAAATGAGAAAATTACAGGTTGAAAAGTTTAATTACAATTTTATATAACTAATTTTTTAACTGATAGGTAGATTGATGTAGTAATAGTGTGATTTTGACGTTATGATAACGTGAAGCTCTCAAAGAAGTATATGCATGTCATAAAAGAAAAAGTAATAATTCTTTTGAAATTTTAAACATAGAACGTTTAGAAACTCTGCATAATTTGTATAGTTTGTGTGTAAATCCGTTTTATCCGTCATATTTTGTCTATATCAAAAATATAAAACCAGGAAAATTTGTAAAAAAAAATTTTCTTGCATTTTGAGACGACCCCTCTTGAAACAAGACATAAGGGTTTTGTGTTTCTTACATATAATGTACAATATAGTATTACTCATAATATGTAACAGTTTGAGTAAAAAATTATATATTGTATAACTATAAGAGATTCTCTATTGTAGTTTTCACACGATAAAACCCCAGTGGGCTTCCCTAAATACAAATAAATTATCAGCGAAAAAGAAAAATGTGATATGTAATCGTTTATTTTTCTTACTTTAAAACATTTCACTTGTATTTGGCTGCAAAGTGAATTTGATTTCATATCACATGATGATCACATATTGAATATATATGAAAAGGCATGTAAAAGATTAAATATAATTAGGTTACTGAAACATAGCATTGATAGAAATTCACTAATAAAAATTTATTTTGCCTTTATAAGACCAATTTTAGAATATGCTGATGTTGTATGGGATAATTGTACCCAAAGTAGTTCAGAATTGCTTGAAAAAGTTCAGATAGAAGCTGCCAGAATTATTACTGGGCTTAGAGTTAATTCATCCAGAACTTGTTTGTATGGTGAACTAGGACGGGAACCATTATATCACAAACTTCAATTGATGTATAAAATGATTAATGGTTCTGCACCTGATTATTTGTATGATTTGATTCAACCTTGTTTTCCTGTTCAACATGCTTACAACTTAAGGTCTGGATGTAATAACTTATGTATACCAGTTTGTAAAACAATGTCATACTATAATAGTTTTATTCCATCAACCGTAAAACTTTGGAACAGTCTTAGTGAAGATGTAAAAAACTCTCCTTCATTAGCTATCTTTAAAGCAAAACTTAAGAATTGGGGAGCAACTAATAAACCTTGTAGGTACTTTAACTTTGGTAATAGAAAAGAAAATATCTTGCATTGTCAGTTGCGAAACAATGCTAGTAATCTTAATGCACATTTAAAAAAATCATTTTTTATCAGATATTCAATCATGTCAAAAGTGTGGATTTCATACTGAAGATACTGAACATTATTTTATCAACTGCCCATCGTATAATGTTGAAAGAAACATATTGGTAAAAAAATTAAATGATATTGATGTTGTTTTTGAACTTGACGCTCTACTAAGAGGAAAATCTCAATACTCTTTTCAAAGAAATTGTAAAATATTTTCATATGTACAAGAATTTATTAAATCTTCTAAAAGACTAAATTAGAGACACTGTTATATCAAATATTCTATTAAATGCATAAATTTTTTTTTTCAAATGTTGGTATTATTTTTAAGCCGGAACAGTATGTAAATAATATGCATACAGTTAGGGGGTTGTCATTTTTTTTGAGATATAATATTGATAAATAATACCTGATTGTGAATCTTTATTTTTCATTATAATTTTATTGATTATCATGTTCATGTATTATTTACTACTTATTTGTATCTTGACCAATTATAAAAGGAGAGGGTTTACATAGGCATTGCCTGTTGCCCAATCCTGATTGAATTATACTCAATAAAATATGTTTAAAGTAATTTGATTTCCTTGTATTTTTTTATATTTATATTGCATGTTTTTACAATTTAATTTTTATTAATCTATCAATTTTATTTTGAAGCGTGATTTTTTTTTTCTAGCTTGTTCTTTTGATTAACATATGTTAAGTATTTGAATTCCCACAATTACTTTCTTCAAGAAAACATTCAAATATCATTTTGAAGTGTTCAAACTAATTGATTAATTTATCAATAAGACAACTGGTTCTTAATACATTTTCCAAATCAAATGGCGTCCATAAATTTTATCTTCTTTTTTTTCCAAACGAATTATTTTTTATAATTTATATTGCTCAATAAAACAATATGTATACAAAAAACAATGTATATGCTCTTTTTACATGTTTTACTACATATTCACTCTCACTCGCATACAATTACTAGCTTACATAAGTCTCATTCTTTACATGATTATTATAATGATGAAATGGTTAAAATTAAGTAAATACATGTATATCTCTTTACTTGAAATATATATAATATTGACTACTCTATGTTGATTTATAGAGAGATCTAAATATGAGAGAAAATAATGTAACAATTGTAAGCTCATTGAAATATGTTTTTCCACAATGATTTCTCTTTATCAAATTTATTAATGTGGAAATTTTGATAGCTGTACATTTTTCAATATCATTTTTCAATTTAATATGATTTGATATACACAAAATATTTCGATTTTTACCTTGTTTTAAACATGTAAAAATTTGTTTTGTATATTACATAGAATATTTGACTTTCAAATTGCTAAATGTCATTGGTAGTTAACCTAAAATAATAACATTAAAACCAACTCTTTTGTTCATTGTTTAGTAAGTATGTAAATTGATTAAAACTTTCTAAGATAATTGCATAGATGAACTCCATGCTAAGGAGTTCATAGGATGTGATAGTCGCACGAGCGAGATAGATTTTTTTTTCCAGTTTTTATGCTAATTTGGGGATGCCGTTGTATAGTAGGATTTATCAAATAGCCAGCTTTTTCCTGAGTGGAAATCTCACACCATAGCCAAATTTCCACCTTATTTTTTTTTTTTTTACACAAAGTAGGATCCCTTCTTGCTATATCTAGAGTCAATATACACTAGGCAAAATTGCTAACGCACCACCTAAGAACATTAATATTTTACTTTTAAAAATCTGTTTATGATGTACTAGTATTTAATTAAAAAAAATAAGGCACATTAATCTCAAACCTTATAAATAATCGCAATGTTTACTGAATGTGTGACCTATTCATAGAAAAAAAATTTAAGTGTCTCTATTCCATTTTCGAAGACAAAAATTTCACGACATCAAGCTAGCAGCATACAATAAGTTGAAAATTGTTCCACAAAGCTAGGTCAACCGGAAATTGAGTGGATTAGGTCTGGACATTAAGGCACCGGATGTTTAATAGACAATATGAGGGTCAATGGCTGCTTGTTATTTGATTTATAAATGGGGGACTACTTTTGTGGCAACCTCAAAAACCACCTTTAATAATCAAGAATTTCATATCTGGGCAAAAATGGTGTGAAGATCAAAGCTATTGATTGGTTACCGGACAAGGTGATTCAAGGGCCTTTTTTTATACCAAGACATATTTGTCAATCCCACTGTTTTGGAAATATTAAAATATTGGCATATTATATACACTAGTACCCATCCATCAAATGTTTAATTAACAAGAGGTGCTTAGCAATTTTGTCCAGTGTAAAGCACAGTCGCAATATTTTTCCGAAAAAAGATAACGACAAACTAATGGTCAAATTGTAAATGTGTGTCTTCGACCACAGGAGTCTGAGTCATGAAAAAAAAAATATTCCCACCCTGAACTAAAAAAAACACATGGTTTTTTTTAGGTCACCTGAGTAAACTCAGGTGACCTATTGCTATCTGTTCGTCGTGTGTTAACATTTGACATTTTCAGCTTCTTCTCTGCAACCACTCAACCAATTTTCACTACATTTTACATAAAGCATATATGGGTGAAGGGGAATAAAAATTGTGAATATCATGGTCCCTGCCCCCCTGGGGCCTGAGGGGTGGGGCCAAAACCACTAAAATTAGTGCAATCTTTAAAAAATCTTCTTCTTTACTCCTGGACATCAAGCAGTCAAACTGTTAGCATGAATGTAATGACCATTGAGTCCTCTACCAAAATTGTGAAATTCATGGCCCCAGGGTCAGGGGTTCTAGTGCTAGGGTGGGGCTCTATTGATTATATAGTGAAAATGCATTATTTCTTTAAAAATCTTCTTCCCTGCTCTTGGGTATTAAATAAACTAACTAAGTACATAGTTATGATGAGGAAGAATGTCTTTTGCAAAATTGTGAATTTTATCGCCCAAGGGTCAGGGGTTCTAGTGCTATAACAGGGCTCTATTGATAATATAGTGAAAATGCATTATTTCTTCAAAAATCTTATTCTCTGCTCCTGTATATTAAGTAAACTAAGTATTTAGTTATGATGAGCGAGAATGCCTCTTCCAAAATTGTGAATTTTATGACCCCATGGTCAGGGGTTCTGGTGTTAGGGCGGGGCTCTATTGATTATATAGAGAAAATGCAGAAATTGTTTGAAAATATTCTTCTACGAATTAATGAATTTTGATTAACCAATTAATTAAGTATATAGTTATGATGAGCAAGAATGCTTCTTCCAAAATTGTGAATTTTATGGCCCCAGGGTCAGGGGTTCTGGTGTTAAGGTGGGGCACTATTGATTATATAGTGAAAATACATTAATTCTTTGAAAATCTTCTTCTCTGCTCCTGAGTATTAATTAACTAACTAAGTATATAGTTATGATGAGCAAGAATGCCTCTTCCAAAATAGTTAATTTTTATGGCCCCAGGGTCAGGAGTTCTGGTGTTAGGGTGGGGCTCTATTGATTGTATTGTGAAAATAGATTATTTCTTTAAAAATCTTCTTCTCTGTTCTTTGGTATTAAATGAAATAACTAAGAACAGAGTTATGATGTGGAAGAATACCTTTGTGAATTTTATGACCCCAGGGTCAGGGGTTCTGTTGTTAGGGCGGGGCTCTATTGGTTATATAGAGAAAATGCAGAAATTGTTTGAAAATTGTTTGTTTCTTCTTCTCTGCTCCTGGGTATTAAGCAGATGAACTACCTATATAGCTATGATGAGCAAGGGCCATTCTTGCCTGAATTGTGAATTTCAACGCCCCTGGGTCAAGGGTACCATAGAGGGGAGGGGGCTCTACTTAAAAACTGAAAATGAATTAATTGATTGAAATCTTCTTCTCCTTTGTATAAATCAAACATTTTTGATAAGCAAGGGTGCCTTTTCCAAAATTGTGAAATGTGTGAACCAAGGGTCAGGGGTTCATGTGTGGCAGTGGCACTATACTGATTATTACTGAATATTACTGATTAGTCAAAATGCATTTATTTGTTCCCCAATTCTGTCTATAGCTATTTAGTAACCAAACTTAACATAACATATTAACATGCTAAGTGTATAAGTTATGATTAGCAATGGTGCCTCTTTCAAAATTGTGAATGCCATGACATCTAGTTTAAAACCTGAACCAAAAGCCAATCGTTGTAAAGTTTTTGCATGATGCTCAGGTCACCTATAAGGCCCATGGGCCTCTTGTTTTTTTTTTTTTTTTTTGGTTTTTTTTTTTGGGGGGGGGGGGGGGGTTTCAGCGTGGGAAATTTTTTTTTCGGATTTTTTTACGATAAAAACATCAGTCTCCTGTGCTTCGAATAATACAAGTAACATTTCAACTGTAGTAAGAAATTTCTCTAATATAATGGAGTCTCAATCCGAATATTCAACTTTGAAAAGAAATCTAAAATTCCATAGATTCGATACATTATATAAGGATATACAACACACCCACAACATGTTGTTTAATTTTCACTATTTTAATTATATAGTGCATAATTACATGTATATCTGTTATGGGTATGCATATTTTGAACAAAATCGTCCGAGTCGTATTTCGACAGGACATTTTAATTTTATTTCCTTTTCATGAGAACAAAACATTTAACTTGCTAAAAATAAAATTCATTTTTTTTTAAATTGTTCAGATAAGCCTACATATCATAATTCGGCGGATCTTTCTTTTAACTATTAAACACAAACAAAGTAATTTTGTAGAGGTATACATCGACAAAAACAATTTTGAAGAATTTAAACTAAAAAATTATGTTCCATCTTATTATTGAAAAGTAAATATTTTTTAATTGAACCCTATCGTTTAATTTTGTAAAATACACTTTCTCCGGGAAACTGGTTGTCAAAATAATCGTGATGTTTTGTTTTTTTGTTTTTCATTTTTTTTTTCAAAGACAGACTTTTCCCTCTCTCCGAAAGGTTTTTTTACAGAGTATTTCAGACTTAGGACAAAACCAATGCTATATATAAATCGACAAATACACATTAAAATCCCAAGTATCTTTAAAGTATCTTTAAAAATCTGCTTTTATAATGTAATTTACATTTATTTTCATCACAAACATAAGACTTTACAATTGCATTTAAATGTAGTTAAATAAGCAATTCATAGCCCCCTTATCATCTTTCTTCTCTCAATGCACGTCATTTGACTCAACATCGATCGATTATGCCTGCTGAAGTCCAAATAGTACAAGTTATTAATTTCATTTGAGAGTGAATGAATTTAAAGAATACAATTGGAGAGAAACAATCAATTTAGAATTTAATATAGAATGTTTTTGTTTCTATGGGTGCAATAACAATTTTCCCGACCTATTACATAATGTCATTGTACTTATTATTTTCAGAAACCAGTTTGTCCCGATAAAGACAAAATTGCTAAAGCACCACTTATAATTCTTATTTGTGAATTGAACATAGGCCGGATAGGTACTAGTACAGTATATATAATATGTCATTATTTCCTAAGCATTGGATTGACAAATGTCTTGATATCATGAAAAGACCCTTGAATGACATTTTTACTCCAAAAACCAATCTTTTAACTCCGAAAACCAATTTCCAGCTGTGTAATGTGCATCATTTTTGCCCATCTATGACATTCTTGAACACTAAAGGTGGTCTGTCAGGTTGCCAAAGAAGTAGTTTCCCAGTTATAAATCAAATACCATACAGTAATTTACTTTCATATCGCCTACTTATCATCCGTTGCCCTAGTGTCCATACCAAATCCACTCAACTTCGGGTTGACCCAGTTTTGTGGAACAATCTTAACCCTATTGTATGCTGCTATCTATAGTATTATTTTTATGTTCGTTAATTTATTGGCAACAATATTTTCATGAGAGGAATTCATAAGCTTTTTATTGCTTTCATTTCTTTCGGATTTCTTTGAAGGAACCCCCTGCAGAC
Source organism: Saccostrea cuccullata (assembly GCF_032062105.1). Lineage (NCBI taxonomy): Eukaryota > Metazoa > Mollusca > Bivalvia > Ostreida > Ostreidae > Saccostrea > Saccostrea cuccullata. The sequence goes on along the minus strand of NW_026926065.1, from coordinate 625,035 downwards.
GTCACGCGGTCTGCTTTAATTTAGCACGTTCACCTAGCGTCAAACGCCGCATACGGTGCAACTTTTTTCTGCGTTTTTATTAGTACAAATGAAAAAAACCGAAATGCAAAGAAAAAATTGAAATTTCTGTCTTCGAAAATAGAAAAGAAACAATTTTAATTTTTTTTTTTCTATGAATTTTTTAAGGTTTGAAATTTATATACCTTATTTTTTCAAATTAAAGTAACAGACAATTATATATCAAATACATCATAAACAATTTTTTAAAAGTAAATTATTAATTATCTTAGGTGGTACGTTAGCAATTTTGTCTAGCGTATAGTTAAAAATCGGCTCACGGGGTAATCGTAATCTAAAACCACTACAGAGAATATAGCCCCCCCCAACCCCCCCCCCCTGGAAAATTGAACCTTGTGTGGGATTTCCGTAGAAAAATACCTACTCAAGAGTCATTTTTTGTCGGGGACAAACTCTAGCGCCAATTTTCCGGAGGAAGGATTTCAGAGGGAAAAGTCTCCTCTACAAGAACCATCTCGTATTTACATCTAATTAATATCATTTCTTTTATTTCCATGATAGCCGTTCCCTTTTATCAGTTACTAGGAAACTCTTCTGCATGTTTTTCTTCAACAATGACTCTTCCGTCAATTAAGCATATAATGAGCATATAACATGTCTATTATTCAATATGTAACATACTAGTATTTAATTTTAAACTTGAAATGTATTTTCTTATACATATATGAATATAAAGAAAAAATGTCTTTCCTTAGGAGTTAAAAACTTAAAGATAGCTATATCCCTTGCAATAAATAATACAATAAGAAATGAATTTATAATGAATAACAACTTAATATCTTTCTGCCATGATATTTACAACAAGTGAAGACCAACTATTGAAAGGATGAACACCTTTTCCTACCCCCGTTGTGTCGTCATAATATTCGAACACAAAACCTGTCTTTCTGTATTGTTTTAACGTATTATTAATTATATTACCCCTAAGCTTATTATAAACATCTTGGGCCATCTTTTTATGCAGCCCGGGGATATTTGCATAATGATACAGACCGCTAAGTGTGAGATAATTTAAGTTAATCCATACAGAACCTCGCCAGTAAGGGGGGTCATCTTTGGTATTCCAAACCTGGTAAAATGGAGAATTTTTGGCAAGTGATCGAAGGCCATAGTCTGTCCACAAGAGTTCCCTTTTGGTTATATCCGAAAGAATGTTTAACAGTTGTGAAGAATCGGGTTCTAGAATTCTTAGCATCAATGGATATAGACTAACATATCCAAAAGATTCCAGAAATTTAAGTTTAGGCTCTCTATAAACTATTCTTGTCCAATTTTTGTGATCCAATTCAACTGCATTGGTATGAAGTCCGAAGTCATTGAAAGAATTTTGTTCTTGATTCCAGTGATATTTTTCCAAGAGCTTCCTGTCAGATAACTCTTGTGAAATAACCTTGTATCTGTTTATATTTTTTCCTAAACGTTCTCCAATATTAGCAAGTACATCAGACGCAAGTGCCATCCAACATCGAAGATCTAGGTGCCGCTCATCTGGCGAAGGGTGAGATGCTCTTGGATAATCATCGAGACCTGAAGCTGGAGTCCTAGGAATGAGTTCTGTGTCTGTTGTGCTATTTCGTCCTCTCCAGTAATACGTTGTAGATTCGCCACCCTTTTGACTTTTAACCAGCCAATTGAACCAAGATTCCAGTCTTGGATAGATCTTTTTTAAGAAAACTGTTGTTTCATAACTTTCATCTGCTAAAAAGTTTTGGATCGTTAAAAACAGAGAGGGTGGATTAGCAATATGATTTTCTTGAACTATGAATTTTTCCGGCACTTTTGCCTTTGCTTCAACACCTAATATTTGCTCGCGTGGTATCCATCCCTCCATGTTGAGAAGATCCAACCAATGAGATATTATTTCTTTCGAAATCTTTTCACTCCATAGGAAAATCAGTTGACAATCAAATCCAACATTCCATAAAAATCCTCTAGGGAAAAATGATCTTGAGGGAACACTCGTGTACAGAGACGTAGGCCAATATTCATCTGCTTCGTTGTCGTGTTGTGATTTAATTAAAGAAGTTCCATGAAAATAACTTATTGTACCTAGCATATTACTTAATGTTTCTTTTGCAAAATTTATATCATCAGCTTTGTAATTTTGTGAAAGATGGCCAAATCTGTCCTTAAATTTTGAATCAAATTTTTTTGTATACTTTAAAAGTTCTGCTGTATAAACCTCCCCTTCTAATCTTTCATTGTAAAACCGAAAGCTACCAGATTCGTATATGACATCGAGTTCAAATGGTAATTCAACTGTCACCTGGTGAACAATAAAGTTTGGAAAATCATCAAGTTCTTGCTTTTTCAATACCACAACCGTACCTTTATGAGGCATTCTGTCAATTACCAGATTGTCTTTTACAGTTGATTGTAGCTCTACAAAATCAGTGACTTGACTTACAAGATAGTGATGCGTATAGCTTTTCGATTTTTTTACTTCGGAAAATGTGATGCGAAATTTATCGAGCTCATCAGTCCGTCCTTCGATGTATTTAATTTTGTCTGAATCAATATATGGTTTCAAATCTCCTTGCCCATCTAGTGCAATATATATTAGAAACGATACCGTTGAGGTATACCATATGCTCTGCGGAAAAGAAAAAATTGTATTATAAAGGGTTTGATTAACCATCTTTTTGTCCTGCAGCTTTTCAACATTTTCGACTTCTCCTCAAGAACCTCCGGGCCAATTTCAACCAAGCTTTTCACAAAGCATCCTTGCACGAAGGGAATTTATCTTTGTTCACAAGAAGTGTCACACCCTCTTTCAAGCGGAGATATTTAAAAATTCCAGTTGAGTTTTAAAAATCTCCAAAACCACTGGACTTGAGTACTTAACATGTGCAGGTCCCGGGATCATGAAACATCTTAAGCTTAAGTCAAAATCTTTATTTTATTATAAAATGTTGTAAAAGTCTAGAACACCAGAATTAACATATTTTTCAATATTGCTTCTCACAAGAGTTGTTATCTGCAAATTTCTAAATAAATTCTATAATTAATGAATATTTTAAAGGCGATAGAAAATTTGACTTAAGTCTAAGTTTGTTTCATGATCCTGGGGCCAGGTGTTGAATACTCAGTATATTTAGACATAATTCCAAATTTACTACTACATGTGTATTACCATACATGTAAGGATGGAATGTGTTCTAGTTTTGACCTTGAATTTTGATAAAAGTTATCTCCCTTTTTTGGATTAATGATATAATCAATTTTAGCTCACCTGAGCCGAAGGCTCAAGTGAGCTTTTCTGATCACATTTTGTCCGTCGTCCGTCCGTCTAGCTGTCCGTCTGTAAACTTTTCACATTTTCGACTTCTTCTCAAGAACTACTGGGCCAATTTTGACCAAACTTGGTACAAAGCATCCTTGGGTAAAGGGAAATTTAATTGTTAAAATGAAGGGCCAAATCCTTTCACAAGGGGAGATAATCAAGAAAAGACAAAAATAGGGTTGGGTCATTAAAAAATCTTCTTCTCAAGAACTACTGGGCCAGAAACGCTGAAACTTATGTGGAAGCATCCTGGGGTAGTGTAGATTCTAAATTGTTCTAATCATGACCCCCGGGGAAGGGCGGGGCCACAATGGGGAATCAAAGTTTTACATAGAAATGTATAGGAAAAAAAATTGAAAATCTTCTTCTCAAGAATCACTGGGCCAGAAAAGCTGAAACTTATGTGAAAGCATCCTGGTATATTGTAGATTCTAAATTGTTCAAATCATGACCCCCGGGGGAAGGGCGGGCCCCAATGGGTAATCAAAGTTTTACATAGAAATATATAGGAAAAATCTTTGAAAATATTCTTCTCAAGAACCATTGGGCCAGAAAAGCTGAAACTTATATGCACATGGAAGGATCCTGGGTAGTGTAGATTTCAAAATGTCTAAATTATGATCAGTGGGGTAGGGTTGGCATGCATTATGCATTACAAGGGGAAATCTGGTAAAGAACAAAATGGTCAAACCTCTCAGGTGAGCGATGTGGCCCATGGGCCTCTTGTTTTAAAAAATTATCTGGTGAAAAAGTCGTTTTTAATTATCTATTTCAAATGTGTTTTTGTGAATTTTTCACTGCAGCATTTATTGATATTCTTTACTGAAGCTTTTTTTTTAAATTACGCAGTAGACTTCCATGCAATCTTTTGCTAAGACAGCTTAGTTATTTTTATATTTGAATTTTCTCTTGGTAAATTGTTTTCTACTGTAAACTGCTTTAAAATAATATGAGAGTATTATATCTATTATAGACATTTAAGTATAGAAGATGGAAAACCTAATGGGTAAGAACAAAATAAAGGTATAAAAGTATTAAAAAAAAAAAAAAAAAAAAAAAAAAAAAAAAAAAAAAAAATTAGTTATTACTATAAAATTGAAAGATTTATGTATAAAAAAAATAATGATTTGCCTATATTTAAAAAGAGATGGGGTGTTTTTTCCTCACTGTTTTCTAATGGTTAAAATTGTACTTGCACATGCTTATCATAATTATGTACTTGTTTAAAATCACTATGCTATCCATTTTTTGTTTGTTATCTGTTGATACATACACATAATGTATGAATGTGGTGTGAAAGGATTTGCAAGTTGTCTTTTTAGCTCACCTGAGCTGAAAGCTCAAGTGAGCTTTTCTGATCACATTTTGTCCGGCGTCCGTCGGTCTGTCCAGCTGTCTGTCTGTCCGTCTGTCTGTAAACTTTTCACATTTTCGACTTCTTCTCAAGAACCGCTGGGCCAATTTCAACCCAACTTGCCACAAAGTATCCTTGGGTAAAGGGGATTCAGGTTTGTTCAAATGAAGGGCCATGCCTTCATTCAAGGGGAGATAATTGGGAATTAAAGAAAATTTGGTGGCATATTTAAAAAATCTTCTTCTCAAGAACCACTGTGCCAGAAAAGATGAAACTTATGGGGAAACATCCTCAGGTAGTGTAGATTCAAGTTTGTTCAAATCATGACCCCCGGGGGTAGGGCGGGGCCAAAATGGCCGACCAAAGTTTTACATAGAAATATATAGGTAAATTCTTTAAAAATCTTCTTCTCAAGAATGACAAAGCCATAATTCATCATATTTATATGGAAGCATGTTCAGGTAGTGTAGATTCAAGTTTGTTCAAATCATGACCCCCGGTGGTAGGGCGGGGCCAAAATGGCCGACCAAAGTTTTACATAGAAATATATAGGAAAATTCTTTAAAAATCTTCTTCTCAAGAATGACAAAGCTATAATTCATCATATTTATATGGAAGCATGCTCAGGTAGTGTAAATTCAAGTTTGTTCAAATCATGACCCCCGGGGGTAGGGCGGGGCCAAAATGGCCGACCAAAGTTTAACATAGAAATATATAGGTAAATTCTTTAAAAATCTTCTTCTAAAGAATGACAAACCCATAATTCATCATATTTATAAGGAAGCATGTTCAGGTAGTGTAGATTCAAGTTTGTTCAAATCATGACCCCTGGGGGTAGGGCGGGGCCAAAATGGCCAATCAAAGTTTTACATAAAATATATAGGTAAATTCTTTAAAAATCTTCTTCTCAAGAATGACAAAGCCATAATTCATCATATTTATATAGAAGCATGCTCAGGTAGTGTAGATTCAAGTTTGTTCAAATCATGACCCCCGGGGGTAGGGCGGGGCCAAAATGGCCGACCAAAGTTTAACATAGAAATATATAGGAAAATTTTTTAAAAATCTTCTTCTCAAGAACCACTGGGCCATAAAGATCATATTTATGTGGAATCATGCTCAGGTAGTGTAGATTCAAGTTTCTTCAAATCATGACCCCCGGGGGTAGGGCGGGGCCAAAATGGCCGACCAATGTTTTATATAGAAATATATAGGAAATTTTTTTAAAAATCTTCTTCTCAAGAATGAGAAAGCCATAATTCATCATATTTATATGAAAGCATGCTCAGGTAGTGTAGATTCAAGTTTGTTCAAATCATGACCCTCGGGGGTAGGGCGGGACCAAAATGGCCGACCAAAATTTTACAAAGAAATATATAGGTAAATTCTTTACAAATTTTCTTCTCAAGAATGACAAAGCCATAATTCGTCATATTTATATGGAAGCATGCTCAGGTAGTGTAGATTCAAGTTTGTTCAAATCATGACCCTCGGGGGTAGGGCGGGACCAAAATGGCCGACCAAAGTTTTACATAGAAATATATGGGAAAATTCTTTAGAAATCTTCTTCTCAAGAATGACAAAGCCATAATTCATCATATTTATATGGAAGCATGCTCAAGTAGTGTAGATTCAATTTTTTTCAAATCATGACCCCCAGGGGTAGGAAAGGGCCAAAATGGCCGACCAAAGTTTTTAAAGACATATATAGGAAAATTCTTAAACAATCATTTTCTAAAAATAGCAAATCCATGATTGGTCATGGGACTACTTTTGGATTTAAACTTTACAATAAAAAGCCATTTTGTACTTTTTCCTACCCGTAGTGCTCAGGTGAGCGATGTGGCCCATGGGCCTCTTGTTTGTCTTTTTTTTTTCCTTGAAAAATTGTCCTGGTCGAATTTATAGTGTTCATATTAAAAGTAGTTCACTTACAAATAATATTGCCATGTAACATGTTCATATACATGTATATACATCCCGATAAAGTGAATAGTCATTTGATCAGCATTATCATACCCGTATATCATAGAGATGTTAATGTCATTGCTTGGAAATATTTTTCATCTTAAAAGTATGAATACAATGTACATCATAAGATTTCATTATTTCTTTTTTTATATTCTATGTATATGTACTATGCACTATAATGTCTTTAAATTCCTCTGTTTGTCAGTTTGGTGAATCCAGGGATCCCCAACCTTGGCGCCATTCATGTTATCATATACTGCTGGGGCAATAAAAAAAATAAAAAAAATAAAAAAAAAAAAGGTATAAAAGTTATAAATACCAGTTGCAGTCATATTTATACAGAATTAAGCAACATTATTAGTCATATTTGTACAGAAGGACTCCTAGGTATTGTAGAATCAAGTTTGTTCAAACTATGACACCCCCCCCCCCCCGGGTTTGTGGGAGAACAGAGAGTCAAAGCTTTGCCTAAGAAAATGTAGGAATCATCTTGAACAGCAAAGCCATGATAAGTCAGTTTATTCTAGAAGAATCCTTGGTAGTATAGATTCAAATTTTTTCAAATTTAGGGTGTGTAGGGTGGGGTTACATTGAGCAATCAGAGCTTTACATAGGAATACATAGGGGAAAAATCTTTAAAATTCTTCTATTTGAGAACAGCAAAGACATCATTAGTAATATTGAAATAGAAGCATCCTGAGGTAGAGTAGCCCTCCCTTTTTTTATTTCCAATACTGAACTAATTTCTGATTCTTCCTAGCCTGTGTGCTTATGTGTCAGAGTGATGTGGACCATGGTTCTCTTGTTGGAAATGTTATCTTAATTTTTTGGTAGGAAGAGTCAATTTTTATATTGGGACAGGTTCCTTTTACCGCACATACATGCAGTGGCTGTTTAGCCCATTTGTCAAATATCTTTTGCAACAAGGCACCAATATTCGCTAAAAACAGCTGACATGTGTACTTATGGCATTAAAAATTTAAAATCAATATTTCATTTTCTTAAGATTGCCCCCTATCAGGATAATGAAGAAATGAAAAACTGTGTGAAGTATACTTTTCTTACTACCCCTAGGCGTCAAGATTTGAATGAACTAATATCTACACTACGTGAAAAAGTCCTAATTAGTGTGAATTCAATCTTGTTCTTAAATAAAAAATTCTTTCCATCCTCTCGTGAACTTAAAACTTGTGAACTTTTGTGGCCCCACCCTTTCCCAAGGGTCTTGATTTAAACACATTATAATCTATCCTACTTGAGAATTCTCTATCTAATTATGAATCACCATATTATCTTGCTGCATGTTTTAATAAGCATATTTAAATTTGTGACATATACTAGTATATACCCAAGTTAAACTTTATTCGCCAGAAAGGCCCCACGCTTCCCTGGGGGTCATGACCTGAGCAAACTTCAATCAACACTTTGTCAGGAACCTGAGTCGTCTTTTCCAGTTCAGTAGTTCTTTATATTTCCCAAAAAAATTAATGCATTTAACTATTTTTTCCTTAATTATCTCCCCTTGGAAGTGGATGTGGACCATGATATGAGCAATTTTGAATGCCCTTTTCCCAGGGATAATCATACTCTATGTCAAGTTTTGTTGAAATTAGCGCAGTGGTTCTGGAGAGGATGATATTGGAAAAGGGGACAAATTTCATTCAGAGCTGACTGTGAGTTTCCTCATAATTGTGCAACAGATCTCTTACTCAATGAACTGTAACAAAAAAGTCTTATGAACTCGTTTACTTTTGTTATGCCCCGTAATCGAAGATTCGGGAGAATGTAGTTTGTGTCCTGTCTGTCCGTCTAGCTGTCTGTTTGTTTGTCTTTTTATCTATTTGTCCGCAAAAATGTTGACCTTGTCCATAGCTTTTAAGAAGGTGGAGCTATGGTTTTCATATTTCACAAGTGTATTTCTTGTGACAAAACCTTTCTTTGGAGTCTTTGGTACTACAAAATTTGACCTCATGACCTTGACCTTGTAGTTTGATTCACTTCTACCAAAAATTCCCATTATCCCAAAAGAAAATATACTCTTGTTTCCGTCCCTGGCCAAAAAATAGGGTGGGTAGGTAGGGAAAAAAATTTATTTTGAGAAAAAAAAATCATTTTAATTACTCAATGAATGCAGAACATATAGCATGTAATAACGAGAAAACAGTATGTTAACAGTTTACAAAGTAAGTTTGTTAATAAAGATTTATAAAGTAAAGGTATCCTGTATACTTGTGATGTATTAGTTCTGTAAATAGTGTCGGTCGACTTCAGCATTTCAGGAAAATAGCCCCCCCCCCCCCCCAAAAAAAAAAAAAAATACTGAGTAAATTAAAATAAAAATGTTACAAAAAAACTTCTAGGGTTGGAGGGTAAAATGTAGGTTAGGTCGGGTGACAGCAAACAAGAGTATATTTTTTTGGCCTTAACCATAACCAACTTTTGAATAGCTAGTGGAAGGGCTTTCATGCTTCACTGCGTGTGACAAGAACAGTGCAACTTTCATTGGGACCTCTTGACCTTTGAATTTAACCCACTTGAAAAACCTTTAACCTTGACCGTAACTTATGAACCATCAGTAATATGGTTTTCATATTCTACAGGTGTATTTCTTGTGAGGTCTTCCTTTAAGTACCAACAATTTTGACCTTGGAATTTGACTCAACCCTCGCCATATGTGTTTCGCAAACAATTTTGTCTAGTTCTCCCTCGACTGCATGCAGAATTGCACTCTAATGACATGTTAAATAAAATGCAAGAATTGGGGAAAATGTTATCTGATCAGAAGACTGACTCTTCGATGCAATCACACTCTTATCTCTAAACCATGTCTCCAGTCCTTGAAAAGATATCAGTAAAATTTTGTGCTCCATTTTATTTACATTGTCACTATATATCTTATCATAAATCACACAAACTAATGCATAGGCCGAAAACAAGGACAAACTGCTGCTTAAATAGGTCACAAATAAAGAAAACTGACATATTTAAGGAATAACTGTCTTATTTTTTCGATTTCATGATTTGATCAAACGGTTGGCTTGCGTGATTATTTGCAGAAACGCCTTCGGCGTTTATGCATAAAATTATCACGCAAGCCAATCGATTGATCATCTTCATGAAAATGAAAAATCTGACAGCTATTCCTTATATTTACAAAATCCGCCAATTCACGTTCTTCAAGCCCTGCTTCTGTCTAGCTATTTGTCCCCCCTGCAGTTGATTTTTTAAAACCGCGCCTATTGATGAACCAGTACATTCATGTAGAAATAAAGTACATTAACTATTTGTAATTTTATCTCGGACAAAGACATTGAAAATGTATATATATGCAAATCAACGTTACTGAGTCTTTAAATCTTAATTTTTACCGGCACTGGGAGTTCCTTTTTTGTATATGCTGTGGAAACATTTAATTTGTGAGATTCGTTGGCAACCAAAATGTTATGTGTAATTCTTGGGGACGTAATTCAAAAAGCTACAAGAGGATGAATATTTGATTATGAAATTGGGGGTGGCATATTTTGGAAATAGTCATAAAATATTGAAACATTTTTAATATTCCCGGTCATCTCAGAAATAAATAATTTTTCTTGACTGGCCAAAAAATAAGTAATCTTACTCGAAAAAAAAATGTCAGCCCCATACCTTCTCAGAATTAAATGACCATCCACTACCAGTATATTCCATAGATTCAATAAACGAATAATAGAAAATAAAAGTAAAAATAATATTCTTGGTAATGTATTTTCTTGCGAAGTGACCCACATAATCCAATCATTTGATGAAGAATGATCATTCCACACATGGTATGGGTCATGACACTTTAAAGTCATCATTTTGTAAGTTCTATGGTCGATACAATGACTTTGTCAGCAAATACAATTCATCATTAAATCAAATGCTGACTGACTTTTTTTCATACTGATTGTTAGGCAATTATTTACGCGCTGAGTTGTCCATAGATTTTTCCATTATTTCCCGAACATGACAAGGAGCACACGACAGGTGTGTCCGGTCAGCAGGGGATGCTCACTCCTCCATGGCACCTGATCCCACCTGTCATGTTTTGGAGGTCCGTGTTTGCCCCGCTCCTATTTTGTAATTTGAAATGGACTTTTGAGCTTGAATGCTGTCCGTTATCTCCACATAATTCACTTTATAATACAAGCACATCCCACTCGCGGCTCGCGATTCATTTGAAATGCAAGCAAGACGTTTTTCTTCGCCAAAGAAGTTATCCTTTTTTGTCTGTACCTCTGTGTCTTCCTGTCTTTGATACATCTGAGTGCAACAGTATACATGAGTATATACTACCACATTTGTATTTTAAATTGTATGTACCTTTGACTCTCCTGAAATCCGTACGGTCCAGTCTCCACCATGTAGACCGCCTGCTTTTTTCACGAATGAAGTATCAAAGGCGAAGTTATCTTCAACAATTCGATGAATACCAAAATTCTCCCCGTCATGTTTTATCCATCCATATTTGATACCGTCTCCTTCCTCACACCAATGTCTTATGTTTGGGTATACTTGTTTTACACGGTCTGGGTATTGTTCATACCACATCAAACCAAATACTGGTGACGCAGGTGATCGAGTTTTTAAACCAAAATACAAATTAGCTCTATATGTTCCCCAAAATAAATCGGGATTTACGGATGGACTAGAAGAATTTTCCTCAACAACTTTTGGAACATTTAATGGAATAGTCTTAAAACTTCCGTCCAATCTTTCGCTACCATGATACAACAACGTCGTTCCAATTATTATACATGTAACAGCAAGAACCAGCACATACTTACAGAGGGCTTCAGAATTGCGTTTTTTTGTTATTGTATTTTTTTCAGTTTGAGTTGTTTTATCAATCACTACATCTGAATCCCTGGTTTCTCTCTCATAAATGCTATACTCAGCATCTAACCTGTGTGTAATTCTTCGACGAGAGGTATAATCCTCCATGCCAATAAAACGCAAGTTGGACTTCCTGTATACGGCTAGGTATATACAAGTATTTAAGGTATACCTTTACTTGAGCAGATGACTAAAAATTCCACTGATAAGAACGAAAAACCACCTATAGCACATTGTACACCTAGGCTTCCTGTGTTAAATTTCAATTTCAAATAACTAGGTCAATGACCTCGTTTTCATGCTAGGGGCCCCTGGGTATTTCTCGGGAAATACCTGAATTGTTCACACTATGACCATTTTCTTCTTCAAAGAATATTACAAGCAACAAAACTCTTTAAATAGTGAAATATTATAGCAATGGAACAGAGTTGCTCCATATAAAGAAATGAGTAGAGCTTGGGCCATAAACGTGATAATTATTACAGTCCGAATTTCCTCTGTCATATTTATTTTTTTTTTCCTATTTTAATCAAATATTGCAAAAATCTGACTGATAGAACAGAACAGAACATTTTATTTCTAATTTAGAGCCCATAACAGACAAGTATGAAATTGTTACAATAATAAGGAAAAGATAAGCCAATGAATAGCAAAACAATTATACAATTAGCAGTTGACATAATAAGAACTCTAAATTATTTATAGCCTCAGGTTACTTTTGTTACCCTCATTCTCATGGTAATAATATTATATGGGTTCAATGAACAAATTATTGAGATATGTTGAATGCAGTGGTTTTTCTTTTTGTTCATATTTTAGAATTTCTTTATTTCATAGCATTCATTTATTTGAAATAATTTATGAGCTTAAACACATATAGAATTTGCAAAATGATGTCTTAAAATACATGTAACCTTTACTTTGTGATTATTATTGCAAGAAATAAAAATTTTGACAAAAATGTAAAATTAAAAATTTAGTCCGAATTTCCTCTGCATAGCCATACATTGAGTTTTGTTCCTGTATATTTTCTTCAAGTTCTTACATATTAAATTTTTAAATTGGTATTGAGATAATACTTCCTTATTTTATCCATTTAGAACAATTTTTGATTTAATATATAATACTTTATAAAATTTCCTCTCTGATTTCTGAAACCTGATCAGTAAACGTCATCCTTAAAACATTGCTGTGACGTCATGCCTTTGTTCTTGCAGTTTAAAAATTTACCTGTAGCCGTCCGATAATAATAATTACCAGTCTGATAATATATTATCGAACGGCAGTGATAACAAATCGGACGGTTTTAAAAAACAAAAAGAAGAGTGAAATAAAGGTTAAATATTTCCAGAAGCCAAAAAATGTTAGAACAAAAAATGAGGGAAAGCACATGCAAGGAAATTAAGTTTCTAGAATCATTGAGTATAAATAAAGTTGCAAAAAATCCATGAAAAAAATTTCAAATTAAGACCTTCCTCAAAATTAATACTTTCCAATCTTTTAAAGTGATTTTGATACAGCACTTTGAATAAGCGAATTTAAATCCATTTCTAAGAAAGAATCTGCAAATCTCCCGGCCAATTTTGTTAGGTTTATTCCTTTAAAACCTGAGACTTTCCATTTTGAAAACAAAAACTTCAGAATAAAAACCAACACTAATTCTGTAGCAGGAATGGATTTTATTATATGCATTTATGCCTTGTATTTGAGAAATAACATGTTATTATCAATGTTTTCATACCTATATGTGTATACTGCCTTATCCCTAATTCATTTGTTTATATTTAACATGTTTACAAACCTTCTCAGGGAAAAGCACATGTTGCTTCCATCAAATCTTTTGGGCTAATGTTTATCTAAATTTTGATTGGCTATTTATACGGAAGTTAACCTATTGGGTGTCACTAATATCAGTCAAAGTTCATACCCTTCGGGTGCATCCACTAAGATTCTAAGTTGAATTTTCTATTGTTTCCAAAAAGTATAAAAACCCGTGTAACTGCTAGTTTAGTGGGGAATCTTGAAAAGCATTGATTTGCTGTAAGTTCTCTCACTTTTATAGAGGTTTATTAGGTTGCACCCTTAGAAATTATGTTAAGATATTATTAGGTATTTGTACAAAATTGTCGTCGTCTATAGCTCCTGTTAAATTTATTAGGCCATAAAACTAAAAGTTAGGAGTTAGGTTTTCAATAAATAAATGTAAATAAGGGGTTTTAATTTCCCTAGGCCTTTTCCCCCGGCTAGGTTGGGCTAGCGTTTCCGTACGCTAGGTTGGGGGGTGATTTTTGCTGGGTTTCAAAATTAGGGTTTATTTTTTTTACAAGGCAGAAATTTACAGTTGTTATTTTTTTTATACCAATTTTTTTTGTTTGTCTATACAAAGGTTAAATAAATTTTGTTGTTTATTGAAACTGGTGTTTTCATTACAATATTGACAAGAGGTGTTGAAATAAGGTACAAACAGGCTCGGAAATAAGACCAAGCAGAATCTCAAATCAAAATAAGAACCTGGGAAATAATTTATATGAAAATATAGGAGAGTGTTGAAAATATTCTAGAACCACTAATGACAATGGTGTTCTGAGATATTACTCCTATTACACTTCTTTTACTTCCCATGGTGATGGTAATAGTAGTAATATCACCCCAAATCATGTCTGTACCAATGTCAATTTATGCACATAGTAAATAAATGTTCCAAAATAAAAAAAAAACATCATTCACCACCGCACCCCTGTCCTGCTTAGCTAAACGACCGCCATTGAATGAATCAAATGAAACGAGAGTTCACTCACTGTTTTAACTGTCTCATTTCTTTTATCTACTTATCAGACGGGTAAAAAACAATGGATGCCTGAACGTGTTATTATCGGACTCCTCCAGGTAACTTTTGGACATTTAAATGGCCATGTTTTAAGTAAGATATATGCCTCATACTATTCTATAAAGGACATATGATACAACCCCCCTCCCCCCCCCCCCCCCAAAAAAAAAAAACCATGAAAGTAACATTTATTTTTTGTTTATATAACAAAAAACGATTGCAATTGATTAGCTGCGCATATAGTTTCATTTTTCAGGCAAAAATTTTAATAGCATCTTTAAAAACTAACCAAAAAAGTATTAGGCCTATATTGGATTTTTCAAGATGATGGCAAGGGGGAAAATAGAACTTCATATTATAAGTATGCAGTTTTGTTGTTAAATGTATTTCAGAGATTTAAGTTTAATGTGTATCATTTTAGCTGCAGATCTGTAGCTTATTGGTCTGAAAAAATTAAGATGGACGGCCAGAGTGTTAAAATGTCCTCTTTTAGGAGGCCTTATCATTAGAAATATACATTTGAAACATTTTAACCGTAAAACCAACTGACTTACTGTTCAAAAGTTATGACCAAGGTTAAGTTTTTTAGAAGAAGGTCAATCTCCTGGGTCAAAGTCAAAATTGTTGGTATTCAAACGAAGGTCCTGTAAAAAGAAATTCTGTAAAAAATAAAGATTTTTTAAAGAGGGTCAAACCCTGGGGTCAAGGTAAACAAAATTTATATTGTTAGAACTTACAAAGGTCTTGTAGCGATAAATACAAATATGTGAAGCATGAAAACTCCAGCACTATCTCTTCAAAAGTTTTGGCCAAAGTTTGCATTTTTTTTCGGCAAAAGTAGGTCAAAGTCCGAGGTCAAGGTCAAAAGTCAAAAATGTTGGTAACCAAAATAAGGTCTTGCCTTAAATACACACGTGAAATATGAAAGTCGTAACTCCAAGCAATCAAAGGTTATGGGCAAGGTTCAAGTTTTTAAGGAGTGACAGTGGGACGGACAGGGTAAAAACTATGTACCCCCGAATCTTCGATTGTGTACGGGGCATAAAAACTAAATTCATTTAGCAAAAATAGTTCGCTGTTTCTCCGTTTCTCGATCTGGCCATCCATGCATGCATCGACGATTAAATCTGTCTGACCGCCACATTCGATCATCCTCTTTTATCTCTATTGACCAACCCAGGTCCAAAACTTTTTAACACCCATGCCAGGCATCGATGTAGCTGCAGAACTGTAGCTCTCCGAAATACAAACCGGAGAGCTACAGTGCCACCCATTGAAAAGAAACTATTGCGCACAAAAAGTTGCGCTTAGTTCTGGATTAATACATCAAAATTCTTACCAAAATTAATTGTAAAAAAAGTTAGATTAAAAAAAAATCCTTACTCGTCTATATTAAGCACTCTCGTAGTTGACATCTGTTGGCGTGTTAGACCGATTTATCTTCCTGCTACAGAAAGGCAGTATAAATAGACGGAATTTTTTGTTGTGGAGACAGCGAAAGAATATTATATGTTATGGACACATGATTAGTAATATTTTGAGAAGTGTTTTAAAAACATGGAGAAATGAATCGAGAAACAGCGCACTTTTTTGTGCGCAATAAATATACACTTTTTTCAATGGGTGGCACTGTAGCTCTCAGGTGTAACGACAAAAAGTGCCCCCGTAAAATATTGACCAGAAGGTCATTTTTCTACGTAGAAAAATGACCCAGGGTGACAGGGTCAGTATTCTACGACAAGTAGGGTCATTTTTCGACTGTAGAAAAAACATTCCAGACCAGTAATTCCACGACTCCACACACGGTGAAAAATGACCCCCATAGAAATTTGACCCCGTCCTTTTTTTTTTTTTATAAAATAAAACCGTATATCTGTGTCTCCTGATATTTTTTCATACTTTCAAATGTACACTGTAATTAGGGGAAATTTGTTTTATTATACATGTAATTTAATCCTTTCCAACATATATTTGATTGCATATTGTATGGATTTATTTTTGGCTTGCAGAATCCCAAAGAAAAACTTCAAGAGTACTGTGTAACAATATATTCAAGAAGTGGTGTGAATCAGATGTGGATACTCAAAAATTGAACTTTTGGACTATTTGAAATCACGAGATTTTTCCAAAACCAACAGCTTAAAACCTCACGACTTTTCAAGTTTATACACAACCATTCCCCACGATAAATTAAAGTCCAGGCTTTTTGATATCATTGACAGCTGCTTTTTCAATAAAAAATGGAACTTTTAAATTTACTTACCTGGTCATTGGTCATTTACAAAATTATTTTGTTAAAACACATTCTGATTGCACACACAAGTACTCTGAAGACTGAAGTTGACATCAAGAGATGCTTGAGTTTCTGATTGAAAATATCAACGTGTATGTGGTTTTTTGGAGACCAAGTCTTCCAACAATCTCTTGGAATTCCCATGGGTACCAATTGTGCTCTGTTATTAGCAGACAATGACCTTGTGAGCAAATTTTATACAATTTATCATTGAGTTCAATGCTGACTTAGGTTTTTCATACTAATTGTTAGTCCATTATTTATACATGAACTATACTTTTTTCCTGTATATACGGGAAATACCATACACACCGAGAACGTTCTTATAATGATATTTAATAAATCCTCCAAAACTGGCAAAAATTTACATCTGAGTGAATACCTGTGATAGTTTAACCTTCAGAGATATCTATAAATTCTAAGAAAACCTTTCCTTTTCAACACTTTTTAGCCCATAAACATTTGACAAATGGTTGCTTTAACATCCCCTTTCTTCTGAGATTTTATAGACACTAACTTTGCAAATACAAATGATCTCTTAGTCTATCATGCCATTTCTTCGATATCTAAAGTCCTAGCACATACCGTCCAAAAGTTAATGTCAAAGTAAAAGTTTGAAATTTTGTGTAAAAGTGTGTCAAACTCCAAAGGTCAAAATTGGTTTTACACAAAAAGGTCTTGTCACAAAAATATACTTGAAATATGAAAGCCATAGTCCCACTCAGTCTAAAGTTATGGGCAAGGTTCAATTTTTTGCGGACAAAAAGACAAACAGACAGGCGGATGGACAGGTAAAATAATATATTTACCCCCAAAAGTTTGTTTACGGGGGCATAAGTAAAATATGTAAAGTAACAACTTTTTCGTAATCCAACATTTGCGTTTTTTTTTCTATTGGTAAAAAAAAAAGAAATCCTAAAATCCTCACATGTAAATACATGTAGAACGGGGAAACGATACTACATGTGCCAATTTTTGGAAAGACGAACACTTCTTTTTTTAGTTAATCATGTTTTATGCTACAACCCCCATTTTGTTAAGGTTTTGTTGACACTAGCAAACGACAAAAGACATTTTACAGGTTTTGAGCTAACCACTTTTTGTTTCCTTTGTAGCATACCCCCGTATATAATCGCCTATAAGTCGGTTTTTTCGGAGTTAATATCTGGTCTAAAACTCATTGTCCGACTTATAGGCGAGCTATCAAAAGTAAGGTTTTATATGAGATCAGTCCATCTGAAATGAAAGCTTATTAAATACAACCGACTTACAGGCGGACCGACTTATAGGCGAGTATATACGTTAGGTTAGAGGCAATTTAATTTCGTACTTACTCTTACAAAATAAATCATCCGTATTTTTTATGAGAAGTTTGAAACTTCATTCATAGAAAACCAAATATTTTTATACGATCTAATTTTCTAAGCTAGCGCATTTTTTTTCGCGCCCGTTTTAAAAGAAAGGATCAAAAACGTTAAACTTTTGAAAAATAAAACTTTATTTTGAGGTTTGCAAATTATTTATTCAGAGTAAAATCAAAGACATTTTTAATTAATTAATCTGACACCAGCGAGAAAATGAATTTTTTAAAGCTTAAAATGACAACCGTGGAAACTTACTGCATAAAATGTAATGAACGATTCTATGAATGCGCGTATCTTTGCTCTGATAGACTTAGAACATCAACATTTTAATATAGATATTGTTTTTCTTTAATGGGGGTAAAACGGTTTGTATTATTAATGTAAGATATTGTATAGCTTTGATTTCGTCAGAAATTAATATTTCAAAGCAAGGCTGCTTGATATTCCCCTATACATTCTCCTAACAAGAATATTCCAACCAAAACGTTTTTGCATCAAAAAATGACATGGGGTCATTATTCTACGGGGTCATTTTTCTACAATGCACACGGATAAAAACGACCCCAAGGCCATTATTTCCACAGAAAAGTGGGTCATTTTTCTACGTAGAATATTAACCAGGGGGGGGATATCTACATCGAAAAATGACCCCCTGGTCAATATTCTACGGGGGTCATTTTTCGTCGTTACACCTGTCTGTCAATACAATTCTGCAGAAAAAAAGAAGAAACAGAAAACATTATGCCTAAAGAAAGGATAGCAAAAGTGCAAAAATTAACCAAAAGAACGAATTAATTGATTTACGCTTCAAACTGATCTCATTGATGCGTGCATATACTCAGTGGATGAGAGCAACAAAAGAGATTGCCAAGGCAGACAACCATGTCGTGAAACTTGAAACTTTTTATTTCACTAAAGCCCCCACATGGGGTATGTTAGTACAACAAGAATTTAACAAATGAACAAGTAAACATGTGAACAGTTAACATGATGAACAAGAAAAAGATCTTTGATATGGACAGTACTGATGGATGTAAAAAAATTAAAATTAAAAATTAAGTTTACATTGTAGGAAGTTCAGGCACTAAATGTTTTAAGAACAGTTTTACAAAACTTAGCTAAACCTATTAGTTCATATACATTAGAAGTATTCATCAAATCAGAAAAAGATAATGTGTTTGGGTTCATGTAAATATTTTTAGGTATAAATTTCTGTCTTTCATTCTTAAGAAAAGGACACTTGAATATATAATGAAACTCATCACCAAGTTCATTGTTATTGCAGAGGTTACAATGTCTCTCAGATCTATCAATACTATAAAATCTACCAGCTTCAATTGGCAAGTTATGACTAACACAACGAAATTTACTTAAACTTTGAAAACTTGCATGCAACTTGAGTTAATTCCCTTTGTAATTTGAATGCTTATATGTATAGTAAATAAATGTTCATCACCGTTTCACTCCAATATATTCGTCCTGATTTTTTCGGTATATTAACTTGTGTCGTTTGTTCTATTATTATTATTATTTAATATTTTTGATTAGATTGGTTGTTTCAGTAATGAGTTGAAAAAAGGGATAAAAGAACAGGTATAATTACAAATGTTTACGGGTGTTGCAAGAAAATTTGTCTTTGTATTATTTAAATTTAACATTATTTTTAATACTTTCGACCTCAAGGCCAGACAAATCTCTCAGCTTCATGTAAAACTAAGGGACTGTGATGGGGATAGACCTTCTGCTTAATGTTAGGAATATAAAAGAAACACAAAATGACAGTGAGGAACAATCACAGATACAGTTTACTTAGGTTTTGTTTTTTAAAAATATAGAATAGATATCATATGCATTATGTCAATAAAAACAAAGTTAACCAATACTTTTTTTGAATAAATATTCGTACTAAATACATATATATTTATAAACCAAAACCAAGTACTTGTGAGATTATCTTGACGAGAAAATGTTCTAATTCAAAATTTGTTTACAGAAAAATTTTCCTGCTTGTGATGATATACTTAATATTTTGACTGAAAACTATTTAAATATATTGTAGTATGAGATCTATTAGTTCACAAAGTTTAATGAATTTATTACGTAGTGATTGAACATTCATTCACTTTATGAATTAAAAAACTAGATTTTGTATACAATTTCTTCTCCAAAAAAATAAAAAAAAAATTAATCTGGGAAACTGACCCCTTTGTGTATTTCTGATCATGACATACAGATGTGTGCCAAAAGTGAAGATAATTCTTTTTTTTTTTTCTATAATTATATTTCATTGAAAACAACATTTTGTAAAATCACTGGTATGACAACATTTCTTAACAGATTTTATCACAATTTTTTTGATAATCCAAGAGTTGATAAAAACAATATAGTTTTTATCTAATCAGCATCATTAATTTTAAAATATTGTAATTTAAGTGTGATATGAATTTATAAGTCACATACTCACATTGAATCATATAGTCAACATTGATCTTGAATTTTAGAACTGATGTTTAGTGATGAAATATCTTTGACTAAAAATTGAATATGAAATGATCTTTTAAAGAAAGATAAGTACTCATTTTCTGGTTAAAACACTTCAAAATGAATACGTAAGTAAGTAAATTATTTATTATAGTGACATGTGTATTGTTACAGAAATTACAACATATTTTACAACAATAAGCTTAATTTCTTACATCCGGCCCAAAGCCAAAGGACCTATATGTCACTGTTAATATTTGAACAATTTATATACAAAGGCACATAATGAAGATAAATGATATTAGAATGTTCTTTTTGTGAAGTTCTGACGAGTTTTAAAAGCATCAAATATAAAGTTCGCAGAATGTCTGGGAAAATTGAATAATTAAATTGGACAAAAATTGACCAATTGCCAGTGATTTTACGAAATTTTCTTTTCAATGAAATAGGCCTATTATTGTAGAGAAAAATATAAAAGTATCTTCACTTTTGGCACACAACTGAATTTACTTTAATAATTGATAAATAAAAATATGCATTAAGAAAACTTTGTTTTGATTTAAGAGCACAAGAATGTGTAGGCCCTAATTTGAATTTTCTCTGAAAATAAATAAGAAATACATGTAATATACAAAAATAAAAGAACAAAATAAAAGAACGTTGAAAAAACAATCTATACTGGAAAAAAAGCAAAATAAAAGATGCCAAGAGAAAAGCGAACAGCGAACGCAATGTTTAAGTACAGCTATTTATAAGAACCAGGCAGGGGGTGATTCATGACCATTTCAGATTTTCGCAAAATTTAAAATGTGTGAGAAGGGTGGTAGGTGGTACGTTTGATCAGATAATCTTCAAAAGAATACAAATAGTGAAAAAATGAATTTTAAAATAATAAAAAGTTCGTTTATTTTGTCCCTTCCATTGATGGAATCATTTAGGCCCCCTAAAAGGTCACAAAGTGCACGCTCGAACCCTATTAGTAGGGAACTATATTTATCTTGTATAAAAATGTTAGTATGAAAACAAAAAACAAAATCTTTTTATTGTGGTAGATAAATTTCATCGATTTATTTTTTTCCTTAGCCTATCGGCCTACTGCCTATGATCACATATGCGCAAAACACGGACTCGTTTTGAAAGTTTTGCCTTAAAGTTCAATAAATTATGTTTGAATTTAAATTTGTTTCATAGATCTACCTATAGATTCAATAAAATGAATAAATAGTTTCACGGCAAAAATTAAAATCTGAACCTAGAGCTAGGCCATGGGCTGGCCACATGACGGTAGATCTAGATCTAAATCACAAAATGTGCTTTTCTTGTATTTTAAGTTTCCCCCACCGTATAAATGATGAATATTTTTCCATAATAAATCCATCCTCTTTGTAATAGAAAAAAAATCATTTCTATAATTATTTATTTGCCAGAAATTGGAGTTTGTTATGATTCTATAGTAACGTGATTGTTTTCGAGGACAGTCGATGATCGATTGTTATTCTTTGTGAAAAAATATTGAAACGAAGTTTATCATACTAAAACAACCGATATATTATAAAGATAAGAAGTAATTCTATATTTTTAAAGCATTAAAAATAGGTTAGATTGCAAAAATAATGTGTAATATTGCTTGAATTCAACTACTATGCTACTTTCTATTCGAAATCTTCAGATAAAATTTACGTTTTTCTTGTCACCTTTGAAGAAAATTTGGCATTCTTATCTTAAGATGATAAATGTCAATAATATCCATCAGACTGCAATCCAAAAGGGGCGTAAAGAGACGGAATTTTAAAGAAAACATCGCGGAAATGTATCATCGAAAGCACAAATTTGAGAATTTTCTCGACGGCCATGACTTCTCGGCATCCGGGAACCAGCAGCTTTCTTTAACGTCCGCGCTGTGTCAATAAATACCGCGTCATCAGCTGCCAGCGTCATTCTTGTTTTTGCAGGAGTTCCAGACAGTTCGTTGAAAATGGTTAAGGCGCGATCTCGTTCCCGTTCCAAGTCACGGTCTAAGAGTAGGAGCCGCAGCCGAAGTCGATCTCCAAAGAAGACTTCTCCCAAGAAGGCAGCACCGAAGAAGGTTGTAGCAAAGAAATCACCGGCCGTAGCCAAGAAATCACCAGCCCCGGCTACCCCAAAAATGGCGAAACGAAAAAGCCGGAGCCGTAGCCGCAGTAAAAGCAGAAGCAAGTCCAGAAGCCGAAGCCGAAGTGGATCGCCAAAGAAAGCTAAGAAGGCCAAGAAGTCGCCAAAGAAGAAGTCGTCCAAACCTAGAGCTGCAGCGAAGAAAGCCGCCCATCCGACGACCCTGAACATGGTGTGCGCTGCCATTACAGCTATGAAGGATCGTAAGGGATCTTCAGCCCAAGCCATCAAAAAATACATCCTCGCCAATTTCAAAGGGGTAAGCGCTACACAATTACCGTCGGCAATGAAAGCAGCATTTGCTAAGGGACTGAAAAGTGGAGCTCTTGTAAGACCCAAGGGTTCTAGTGCCCATGGCGCCACTGGACGTTTCCGGGTTGGGAAAGTAGCCGCACCAAAGAAGAAGAAGGCAGCCAAAAAACCAAAGAAGAAGGCAGCTAAGAAGACCAAGAAAGCTAAGAAACCAAAGGCAAAGAAACCCAAGGCAAAGAAGAAGGCAGCGGCTAAGAAAGTAAAGAAAGCAAGAAAGGCAAAGTCACCAAAGAAAGCGAAGGCAGCCAAGAAGCCCAAAGCACGGAAGTCGCCCAAGAAGACCAAATCCAAGGCAAAGAAAAGGCCCAGCTCCCCAAGAAAGGCAAAGAAAGCAGCAAAGGCTAAGTGAGCAGCTGTTCACTAAATAAAACCCCACGGCCCTTTTAAGGGCCACCCACATTTTTAGAAAAGATGCCTCTAAGCAGTGGTTAAAAAGAAACGAAAACTTAACACCAGGCCACTATTTACACACACTTTATTTATAAAGACGTAATTTTTTAAAGAACTCATTTTGCTCTCATTAATTTTTGAAGGTCTTTACATATTGTAATCTCAGCGGGATTGGTAAAAATTAAAAATTTCAGTCCAAAATTTTAAATTTCTACAAACCTCAGTCATAGCGCCCAAAACTTTAGAAAACTTATGGTTCCAGTTTGTTGTTTTACTTTCTTCATTTTTAGGACTTTTAAAACACCCCTTATTTTCTGTTGAAAATCTATTTTACAGATATTACGGTCTTTTACAGCTACTTTTCCTGTAGATTTTCAGATTTTTTTTTCTTTTTTGTGAACTTTAATATTCAGCCCCCACCATCCCGACAATGCAACACCTTCAGTTACGACTGAATAATATATAATCTCTGCCCAATGTATTACACATTCTCTTTATTTTTTTAAGTATTGTGCACATTTCCAAGTAAAAGTATACATTACACTGTACACTGCAATTTTGAGAAATATTTTTAAATATGCATATTGACAAAAAGAACAAACTATGTTTTCCCTATAGATTTTTTTTTATTCAGAATTTGGACAATATCATTAATAATGTACATCTCTTTAAATATACCAGGATGAATAAGTCTACATTTCAAACAAACATAAAATTCAAAAAATACTACAACAGTAAATTGTTCTACACAAAACATAATTCAATATATATACAGAAATAAAAAAAAACAATTAATTGCCGTTCATGAAAAAAAAAAACAAAGAAAAAGTTATGGAAACTTTGTTTGATACACATTAATTTTACCTAGTCATTTACTGTATCTTGCAGTAAAAAATTTGTTTGACATTCATTGAATGAATAGCTAGTTGGGCAAATATATAATTTCAGTAAAACTCGATCGTTTAGTAAGAACACGGATATTGCAAATTTACGGATATGGCAAAGTTATCTTTGATCCCCAGCTATTATAAATTTGAAGAATTCTTTATTCAGATATAACGAATTACCGCGTATGGATAAAGCTAAGTATTTCATAGGTCCCAGTGACTTTGTTATAACCAAGTTTTACTGTATGCACATACAAAGTGTCTTATTATCACTCTAAACATGTACTAGGAAGAAGTTTTTAACTGAATAAATTAAAACACTTATAACTATTCTCAATCTCACAAACCAAGTTCTTCCTTATTTGGAGGAATTTATTTTGGTTTTACAAACAGTGCTCTTTTGACGGTTTCTTATGAAGAAAAATTGAAATAGGCTATGATGAGCCAGTATTTAGAACGAATGCTTATGTTGTACATGTATGTCTAATTTGAAGCCTTTGTAATCACAGTTTACAGCTCTCTCTCACGGCTCTTGTCAACAATCTTGTTCTACAACTGTCGTAGTTTTGCCAGTCTCTGTGAAAGCTCATCCTAGGAAAAAGGAAAGAAAATTATTTATATACTGTACTTTTAATGTAATATTATACTTTAATGACTTTTGCATTGTATTTACTCTTATGAGTTTCAAGTACAAAACTGCTCCTTTAACCATTGTACCTACATATTAAAGTTTATTTTGTAAATACAGCCACAAATATCGGGGAATAATTCAATACACAATTGTTGAGAACAAATATCAATTTTATACTGGTAGATCCAAAGTATGTGAAGTTATTTCCCTGCTTTGTGAATTGCATTATGACTTGGCAATGCATTTTGATGATTGAGACAGACATACGTCAATAATGAAAGTGAAAGCTTTTGATTGATATACATAATAGCACAACTCAAAACCCCGACTGTTTGAACCTACTTGTTCTGTGGAGGCCTGAGCCGTGCTTGATAAGGAAGTGGCTTGTGCTGATGGTAGATCGAGATTTAATTCCAACCTGAAATTTAACAAAAAAAATCATTAATAACTTCATATATATATACATGGTATTAAGGGTCATTTCTGGTATAATTTTGTAAAAAGTAGAGAAAACCTTGGACCCCACTTTACATAATACATGTATAAAATTACAGTTAATATGTACTTAAAAATTTTAGAATACAGTACAATATTTCCTGTGGGAAATGATTTAACTTTATTCGTCATATTTATCACATTTACCGGTATGTCCTTTGCATCATTAACGTTTTTTATTTTAATTAGCTCTTAATCAATAAAATCACATAATTTAACATTTGACTAATGCTTTTAAGAAATTTATTGTGACACACAAGTTAACTAAACTACTGTACCATACCATAATCCTTGACCAATTTTGAAAAGACCATTCTATTGCAATCAATAAAATGCTCTTATCCTGCTTCGTCAGCTACTTGCCCCCCCCCCCAGCCCCCCCTGACAGTGTAACAATAAGGTCGTTCTATTTCAATAATATGATCTTACCCTGCCTCGTCGGCTACTTGCTGCATTAGATTGTCCACCTCCCCCTGGGGAGCTGATAGCGTGGAGGCATTGCTCATGGTGGCGTCCATCACCTGGGTCTGTACGTCAAGGTTCTCAAACTGCTGCTCAAACTTGTCCATAAGATTGGACACCTGTCAATCATCAATAACGAGTAAGTATAAAATACCATATCAACTCAATAAAAGAATTATGCTAGTAACTATGATTTCATAGGAATTTATCATGACAATGATTATTGTGAGAAAAATCAGGGATATTAAATGTTGCTATAGTACTAACCAACACAAGCCTACTAAAGCCAGACCTCTATTTACACTATTGCACAGTGAGTCAAGAAGTTGAAGCTTTGTACACTTATATTTATTGTTCTTTCGTGATGTGCATTACCTTTTCAAGATTCATAGATTTCATGGCTGACTCCATGGACTTGACTACACCAGCCATAGATCCAGTTACCTAAATTGTAAAAAGAAATAAAAAACTTAAGACACAAACTTTTAAAGCACAGATTTATTAAAACTATCCTTGAGCAATAGTAAAAGAAACTTTGATAATGCATATCAAATTCATCATAATTTTACTGATTTCCTATTTTTCCTTATAAATAAATCTTTTACAGCTATGATAATCACTTAATAATGAAAAATTAATGTTCATTTTCATTTAGTGTCAACCTATTCCTTTCATTTCAAGGTACAATGGTGCTTTATTACATGTATTACCGTAAATATTTTGTCACCGAAAAAATTGGCAACTATTTTTATATCAGCAATTTCAGTTTTCACTTCAAAACAAGAGGTACTTCTAATATCAATACTTTAAGCAAATAAATGGCAATTGATTTGAGTGTTTTTACAGAATACTCTTTGCACTATCAACAAATATGAAAATGACTCATTTCCAGGAGGAAGTACACATGCATGAATTTAAAACAGCCAATCCTCTTAATTTCATTTCCTGACTTTAACAGGAACCAATAGCTTCCCTGTTAAAACCTGAATACTGATGGACAGACATGTTGTTGGAACTACATTGTTTTCTTTTCCTGATTCACTATCATATGTCCAGATCAATCAAAACAACAATATTTTAATTTGGATGAAAAAAATGTGTCGAAAGTATATGGACCCACAATGAGGAACTTCTCTGCCATTCTACTTCCTTTTACCAAGATATTTTTCAAAACACTCAAAAAAGCTGCAGTCTAAGGAAAACATTCATTGTACTTTGACTGGGAGTGCAAAATGGATTACGTGAGGAAAGAAAAAATGTTGCCTGAATGCAAGGCTCACCCGTCCAAAGCTCTGAGTTTATATTGCTGGACTTGTGATTTTTCTATATGTGAAATCTGCAGTAAAGACAGACATTCGTTTCATGAATGGGGGGCCATCACCAGATTCTCCGTCAACTGGAAAAACGTCACCAGAACACAAAAAGGCATTCAAGAAGGGCATCTTTGTCAGATTGGTGAAAACATTAAGTATATTCAACAACTGAAACAAGAAAACATTAAGAAGACCACCGAGAAAATCAACAGGATCCACCAACAAGAGAGCGAGATGTTAAATGTTCTCTCTAAATTGATCGAAAAACAGGTACAACAGTCAGAGGATGAACTGACAAAGAATAACTCTAAGCTGACTAAACTGGAGACTCGATTCCGCACACATGCAGATAAGATCAGACAGAAGACAGCTAGTTTAGAGCAAAATCGGTCATCCAACCTGCAGTTTTTGGAGGGACATGGTGAATTAAAGACTATGATGACCGAGATGAAGTCAATGACGCATGAAAAAATCTCTCGTTTTGGTGAACTTTCTCTATTTGTCAAAGGCAATGTTGAAATTCATAGCATGGAAAAAATGCTTGGAAAGGCCCAGAACGTTTCTGATATGAATGCTACGCCCATCTCAGAGTTCAGCATTGGTGAAAAAACTATCGCTAATATATCTCTGGAATCAGAAGAAATCGCCTGGATTCATGGAGTGTCTGAAGATTTCAGTAACTTGGTTACGCTAAAAGGAGAGCGAAAACGGAAGCAGAAACACAGTGCATCATTTGGTGACAGCACTCTCGTGGAAAGTGGAGATCAGTATTTCAATGATTACATGGCCCAAAGTATTAAAAAGCTGTCTTCAACTGGAGTGATTTCATTGGTTAAAGACACAAAGCCTCTTACTCCTCTAGGAATTAGCTTGATGTCTGATGGATGCCTTCTGGTTACTCTCGACTCGGAAGAATTCACTTCAAAGTTTGAAAATGGCAAAAATCTAGTCTGGCACATGACCCAGGCAGGCAGAGTGTTGAAGGAGTATGAATTTGAATTGGACGGGCAAACCAGGCTCTTTGCATGTCCATACAGAGCAGTCCAGAATGGGAATGCCGACATCTGTGTTGTGGATGTTCTAACCAGTAACACTGGAAGAGTTGTGGTTCTTAGAAAAGAGGGCGCTCTCAAGTTCCACTACACTGGATTTGACTCTACCAAAACCTTTGACCCCTCCATGGTATGTTGTGATGTCAGTTACAACATTCTTGTGAGTGATTACACCAATGACTGTGTTCACGTTATCACAGCAGATGGACAATTTATTCGGTATCTTCTGACCAGGGAAAATGGACTTTTAAAACCCTATTGCTTAGCAATGTTCAATAACATCCTGTGGATTGGTTGTCGTGATGGAAAGGTGAAGGTTGTTCGACATCATGTGACAAAGGACATGAGTATTTCCTATGGGCTTGATGCAGTCGCAAAAAACAGCATTGATTTTGAAATGATTAAAGTTATCAATTATTGGAAGGCTAAAAATAAAGAAGAGGAGGATGACATGTAATCAATCATACAATCTTGATGAATATTCAAAATGTACTAAAAGCTTGCTGTTTTGATACTTTGTTTTGTACACATGTAAACGTTTTCAAATATTCATTATCCATGTGATTCAAGACAGTGATGCAATGAATTGATAAAATTAGCTTTTTGTCTCATTTTTCAATCTAAAAAAGGGGGGGGCCACTATGATATTTGCACACTAATACCATTACCTAACATATATGATAGAACAATATTCACCATCAGTGAATTTTAAGAAGGTATAATAGAAACAAAAGACAGGAGAAACAACCTACTAAACGTTAAAGTGGAATTTTTCTGCGAAGAGTCAGTACAATTTTCCAACAGAATATGAACATGATGAAGATAAAAAATGAAGAAAATTTTGGACTGAAAAAAAATTTACAAATTCCACAATAGCACTGAAAATTCATTTTTTTTTTAATTTCCAAATTTTTGCCTGAATTAATTTCTCAGTTTTAAATTGAAACAGGTTCCTTTTACCATTCACAGATATAAAGTCCTATAGAGTCTCTAACAATTATCTTAGACCATGGAGATCTGAAGTTGCTTGTAAATCTTGCAGATATTTCCTTCAATGTTTTACAATTGAGTTTTTGGCAATTTTTTTTAGTTATTTCCATGAGCACAGGGTTTATTTCTCCATATTAACAATCCACATGTATTTTCCTTATAAAGTGTGTGATTAAAATTCAAAAATCAAAATTTATGCTCACCAACACCAATATCTAGTTTCTACCGTCTCTTCAATTTAGCTGTACAAGTTGTGTTGTGTGTATCATTTAAACATGCATAATATACTAATATTCAAAGGAATTATATTTCATTGACTATCATGAAATCACTGAATTGTTATATAACCTGTTTTACGATGCTTATTAACTGTTAACATTTTATACCTGTTTAGTGGTGACAGCGGTCTGTACTCTGGCTGCCACTGCGTCTATCCTGGCACTCATTTTACGATAATTTAAGGCCTGGTTTTTCTGCCTGATGGCATTTTCTGCGTGAATCTTTGCTCCCTCTGCATTACCTTTTTGCATAGCCTGTTATTGGTCAAAACATTGAATCAGACAAATCAGACTTATATTAATGTTATCAAGAATATGTATAGGATTGCTCACAGCATGAAACCACAGAAGTTCCTGTTCCTATCAATTTTACCAAAATTTTTCGTAAATAAAAAATATTTCATACCTTTTAAAAATAAAAAAAATTCTCTTATTAATTTCTCTTACTAAAAAGTTCGGTAAATTTGAAAGGTACATAAACTCCTTTAATAAAACAGAATAGAAACCTGGAAAACGTGTTTCAGACAACTATTTTCAAAGATTTATTTAAATTGTACATGTCTTGAAAAATGATTCAGAAATTATACATGTACTAAATACTACATGTAGTACAATACTTCTACAAGAAATGAAAGCATTTAACTTTGAGCACTTACAGTAATTATTTATTTATACATGTGTATCTGAATTTTCTGATGACATATATCTTCTATACTTATTACCATACCTTTTTACATTTGTTTTTCTCCTCTTTTTCTGACTTTTCAGATTTTTTGGCATTTCTTTCAAGATCCTTGGCTGCAAACTTGAGGTTAAATAAATGTTCTTTGTCACAATTAAGGAAAGTAAACACACACTGGATACAAAAATATACATGAGTCAGAATAGAAAAAGACAAAACAGAATGGAACAATAAGGCCATTTAAATAAAAAAAGTTTGTTTACCCTCTCCAGACAGGCTAAGAATGGGCAGACTCAAATTTTTTTCAGTTTCCAGGAAACAGTCTTCTTATTTCACCCCTACCTTTCCCACCAGAATCTTGTCAACAAGTATGTAAAAATTTTCTGAAATTTTTTTTACCACTACCCCCTACTGGTTCAGTTATTTTACTCTGAGTTGGGAGAGGGCAAAGAAATATTAAAATATAAATTATTGTTTAGGGCTGGGTATTGGGCCGAGATTTCATATTGCGATATATTGCGATATTTTAAGCTGTATTGCGATATGTATTGCAATATTTTCAATGTCATAAAAATGGCATTTTCTTACTATATTTACTTTAATTTACATGCAGAATGTACATAACATGATAAGTAACCAACACGGAAAAAAAATCTTGTTGATTTCATTAAGTTATCCTCTGAAATGCTCCCACAAAACAACTTATGTCTTACTGTTTGGTTTAATAACAAACTTTCATAAGTCCATTTTTATATTTAATGACAAAATTCCTTAGTCTAAGCATATTGCCAATATATCGATATTACTAAATTGTATTGCGATACGATATTTTTTGTCATTGTATTGCAATATATTGAAATATCGATATTATTGCCCAGCCCTATTATTGTTATAGGATCTGTTCATTGACATTCAATATTTTGTTAACATGTTTATGTAAAGTTTGTCCCAGAAATCCTGCGTGATTTGTACATTTTTAGACTTTTTCACAAAAGAGTGCCTTAAGCGGTCTAGTCGAACCCTCAAATGGGGGTATACCCTCAAACAAGGGTTTTCCTTCCCTTAATGCAACGCGCGAAAGCGGAAGTGGAATTCAAGAAAGATAACTCTTCTTATTTAAAAAATAATTTTTTTTTTTTAAATCACAAACGTACAAAAATGAATTCTCTACACCTTTGTTTTCAATTAAAAAAAATTATTACATGTTTTCTTTTTTATTTTCCTCATTTCTGAAGCACAAAAGTTTGTTTACAGGACAGAGGAAATTCAGACTTGCACACAAGAAAGTGTCGAAAAATAATAAATAACATGTTAATTACACAAGATTTCTAATACCGTGGAAGGGAATTATATGAAGTTCAACTTTAAACAAACCATTGTTTGTTTATTCATCCGTTTTATTAAATTATGAATAAAAAATCTAGTTGAATCAAGCATGGAGGTCAAGGCACAGAATACGCTAACTTTGGGAGAGAAAAAGTCTCAATTTTTGCAATAAACATATACGTTTTCGCAATACAATTTCTTTAAACATTTTTAAGCTATCAAATTTGAGTACATACAGAGCTACGTAATAATACATCACTTTGCACGAGCATATTTTGTGGACCACACGTTTTTCTGTGAAAAAGGCACTTTTTTTTAGTGTCTGCGCATGGGCGTAACCCCCTTGGAGGGTACGGTTTTCCTACTTCTGTTTACCCCTGTTTGAGGGTTCAACTAGACTGTTAAGAAGTATAATTTATTATAACTCTTCCATAGTGGAAATAGATCAATTCCATGCAAATTTTTTAATCATCAATATAGGCCTAATGAACGCTGATGGGATAACTCTCTAACCATAAATATAGATTCAATAAATGTATAGGATCTAGCTCCCATGATTTGTGGTTGGATATGATTCTTATTCAACAATTTGTGCATTGTTTTTCTTTATACCTGAGCTTTGATGACAAAATAAAAACAAAATAAGCTGGATAATAATCATATTTAACCACAAATTATGGGAGATTCTTTTTATACCAATTTGTTTTATACATAACTCTATCTTGAGTCAAGTATCAATGTTTTCACTTTTTCTTAATCATTTTCACGCAAAATCTATTGTGACCTCATAACTGTGAGATAAAAAATATCCAAAGAGAGATATCCACGGAATAAAGGTATAAACATGGGATAAGACATTATGCCACAAACTGAATGTAAAAATAAAGCTGTTTCAGGAAGATAGTATCAGCAAAAATATTTTAAATAGCGTTTTCTTAACTTACCAACCTACAAGATGAATTGTTTTGAGAAAAGGATACTGTCCATAGACATTTTGAAGCTATGGCTGATCTTTTTCCCCAGCAATCAGGAACTAAGCATGTAAAAATCTATTGTGAAATGTAAATAGAAGATGACTTCGCCTCTTGTGATTGTGTATATCCTATTTTCGCGTGTATTACGTCATCATTTGGTGTGGTCTTTTTCGGAACTTCTCTAGGTTTATGATTGGAGAAACCCATTCTATTGACATTAAAGATAAAACAAGAAGAGTTTCGAACGAATTCCAGACGTAAACACATGTGCACATGGTGGATTGAAATATGAAAGAGAAAATTTCATCGGGGAAAAAAAGAAAACAGAAAGCAGATAAAAAAGGAAGTAACTCTCCCATTAAAAAGAAAAAACAAGAAGATGAGAAATATACAGAAATCAGATTTAAATTTGAGCTTAGGGATCCAAATCTTACATTTTTAGGTATGTACACAACACTCAACAGGCTCATGAACATTGATGAACAGGGCACATTTTGTAAAATTTCATGG
The DNA here is from genome assembly GCF_032062105.1 of Saccostrea cuccullata. NCBI lineage: Eukaryota > Metazoa > Mollusca > Bivalvia > Ostreida > Ostreidae > Saccostrea > Saccostrea cuccullata. The sequence continues at coordinate 592,077 of NW_026926065.1, read as the reverse complement.
TGAATTAATAAAAAATGAAGATGGACAGGGGAAAAAAGTTCCCAAAGCTTATCACACAAAAACTGTAGTTTGTTTAATCCAAGATTTGTTATATTTTCATAAAAAAAAACTAATAAAATATTTATAAATGTTAATTTATGTGTATGGATTCATATTTATGTTAATTAATATTATTATAAGTTCATGATAAGTATTATGTAACCGGAGAGGAGAAAAATGCAGTGGACAAGACCAAGATTCAAACCTGAATCTCCAGTCAGGCACTCTACTGACTGAGCTATATGTAGCTGACCATCGGCGATCGAAAACAGCTGACCGCCACATAATGACATTCCTCCCTCCTTAAAGATCTTTGGTCCCTCAAAGACCCAAACCAAGGCTCATCCCTGGCAGGCCTCTCAACGTCAGTTCCAGGGCAAAGCAGGGCACCAAATGTGACAGGAGAGGAGAAAAAAAAATGCAGCGGACCAGACTGGGATGCTTTACTAACTGAGGTACCAGCGATTTGCTGACTGCCACAATTTGAAAGATTCATCAGTCAGTGTTGTAATCTGAGACCATACATTTGACCATAGAGCAGAATAAAGGGGACAAACAGGTTAATTCATTCTAAATGGTTCACTCCCTGTAAAAAAAAATTGTATTTTAATTTAACTACAATCTTTACAAATTCTTGATAATCAACCCCCCCCCCCTTACACACACACATCTATGTTTTCCATACATTTGTCAGTTCTACTCGCCAATGGCCAGACAGCTCAGTCGGTTGAACACTTGACTGCATGAAGATTCAGGGAGCCCAGGGTTCAAATCCTAGTCTGGTCCGTTGCATTTTTCTCCTCTCCTGCTACATTTATAAATCTTTTATTCAAATTATTTCTAAAATGTATTAAAATTTTAGAAACAGTGCACGGTTTTGTGTATACATTTTTTTCAATGGGTGGCACACACATACATAGCTCTCCATACATGTGTACATCTACTAATTTTTTCCAGGCAGTGAGCTACAGATCTGCAGCTATCCTCAGATCACTAATTGATTGTGTTTAAATTAATTTTAGCTTTGGATAAGTTTGTTAAGCAGGCAGAGGAACATGGCATAGACAGCAGTGAGTATGACATTGTGACCGGGTACTGTAGGTCGTCACCAGAGTGTGCCGAGATACTGACGCTGCTAGACGGGGGCAAAAGAAAGGAGAAAGAGGTCTGACACTAAACCTTAATTTCTATCTAAAGTTACCAACTTCAGAGAAAAATATTGCAGATTTGTATCAGTTATGTCCTAAATTATACATTATTTCAATTCATGGTAAAAAGAGTCAATGCACTAAACACAAAAGGATACACTGTAAAATTATATACCTACTATTAAGTACAATGAAATATTATTTCATAATTTGTAAGGAATTGATGTGTCTTCTGTAATTGTTTGTATAAGGATGAGGTGACTTGCGGCCCCCCGTATATTGACAAAAAATTTATGTCTAAATTTTACTCAAATTTTTGTATGTAACTAATCACTGATATCTGTACCTTTACAGAATACTATTTTTAACAAAAATAGAAACGTGATTTGAAAGATATAGATCTTTTATCTGGGTAGGGGTATCATGTTTACATCCAATTCCCATTGCATTTTAACCCCGCCCCACTCTTTTAAGCCCTTAAAATACACGAGCGCAGGTAGGTACAATTTTCTCCTTTGGCTGGTCACTGTATTTTATTGAAATCTACCTATTTGTGCAGGGAGAAAATTGTACCTAACTGCACTCACATGCTATTTTTAAAAAATTTGTAAAATATAGTTGGCCTTTCCCATTATAAACAGGTCAACGGAACTAGATTTTCTGGCGTGAGAATGAATTCATATGCTAATCAAGGCACAGGCGATACTTTCTAACTGACCAATCAGCTAAATGAAATCCTTTACGAGTGAGTACCACAAAAAAACTATTGAAACATGCTTTGGCGAATTTTACTGCTTTCTGATATTTTTTAATGGATTTGAGTCACAGATTAGACACGGATCTACATATGTACCATTTCCGAAACCACAGTAAAATTTATATAGTTAAAAACAATTGATAGAGTATACATGATATACATTAGTTTAAAGTCTTTTAGCATGTTTGGTGAGCAATTCGCTAGGTCTATACGTATTCCCGAGTATTGATGAATACAAGTTTCATGTGCATTTCTTGTCCTAAAAACCGTAAATGCTGAAAAACCATGCGTATCATTAAGTATAAACAGCCTCGGCTAACCATTATAAAAGTTTGAAATGTAGAAAAGGATAACAAGTAAATTGACCTAAACCACGTGTGTGCGATAAAATGTAAACGTAGTAAACCAGCATGTTTTGTTATTATGTCATCGGATTGGATAATGACTATGTGCGAAATAATAACAATAGCCATATAAGGTCTTCTCGTACATGCATATCCCTCTATTGTACTAAGACCCGCCCATTCTCTTGCCATTAAAGAAAATATTCACACAAATCTGGCCGATTTAGCTGTTATAAGGTCTAAAAAAAATCAAAGATAATGCAGTATTCCTTGTAATTAAAATGTGTCTGGACTATTGAAACTATTCAAAAGGCGTCGTATTTATTCACTCATGTTTGAAAACTACCAACATCGTTGTATATTAAATACAATTTGTCGTGGAAAAAGGGGCCCCAGATAGCAGTTATGTCACATCATCCTTTATTAGTTTTCCCCCTTTTTCAAAAGTTACATAGCATCTTTTTATATGTGTAAATATAATTTAATTTTTTTTAGCTGCATAGCATTTTTGGTGCATTAGAAGCCATAGTGCTGCGCCTTTTAGATGACTTGAGGCTAACTAAGCATGCTCCTGTTGGTAAAGTCATTCTTCAGAAGATCTTGTCGGTGGGCATGCCGTCCGTTTACTTTATGTTGGGACCTCAGGTGAGGGCGTCAGCTGTGAAGACTGCCCTGAGGATGCTGGGGGCGCTGGTAATGCTGGGAGAAAGCGGGGCCAAGTCTCTACTCTCACAGCTAGACACCTCCCACAAACATATCCAGTCTTTGTTCAATAGGAGGGACTTCAAGGTTAGACAAATAAATATCATTGGTTGATAAATTTAAATAGAATCATGTAATTTTAACGACGAGAACTTAAAACAATTCCTCTTTGGCAGATTATTATAGAAAAGGATGCACGTATAATTTTTGCCTTTTTTCAAAGTAAAATGCCAGAGATCATTTGTAACTTGCTAAGAGGTTAAGGATTATAAGCAAAATGGACATTACAACAATTACTTGTATGTGGAATCAGAATCTTTTCAACTGAAGCAGTTAATTTGGCTGGTAGCTGGTTCTCGAGAAAAAACACTGTTGTCAGCTTTGAAAGTTTACAGATATTTCTGTTTTTGGTTATTTTCTTATTTTTTAGTTACATTTTATCTAGTAGAGTTTTGTGACTGATATATTTCTAACAGGATCCACAGGACGTAAGGACGTGCCTGATTCACTTTATTATGGCTTTTCTTCTGGTGGGGAGTGACTCTGTCATACAGCAGCTTATAAACATAAAAGGTCAGTGTTCTCAAATCTCTTGTTTATTCACACCACTGTAAGCTCAACGCAATGGACTATCACCCTCTATATACCTAAAGTCTATGGGTCCCCCCAACTTTTTTTTATCTTCAAATATTATCATTAGTACATTTATGAATAACTACAGTCAAACTTGTTTTAAGAGGCCACCTTTGGGAAGTCTGGAAACTGGCCACTTAAGACAGGTGGCCTCTTATTCCAGTTTGGACTCGAAAAAGACATTCGGTCAATGAATAAACAACATTAAGCACTACAGTTAGATTGATTAATCAAATAATAAAACAGGTCAATTTAAGAAAGGCTTTTTAGTGTATGTATAATAATTTAAGCTCATTTAAAAAAAAAACTATTAAAGAATTAGAATTTTTTAAAAGGTTTTGTGCATGTCACTGTTTCTACATATTAGTTAAACAAGAAATACACACAGTGCCCGGCTATTATCCTTTTTATAAAGGAAAAAATTACTCAAAAATACAATTTTATGGTAAATAAAATAAAACATAGAAATTTAAGTAAGAATATGTCAATAAAAATTTCACTTGCATATGTTCAAAAATGGTCAGCAGTGTAAGCCCCCCCCCCCCACCAATTTATTCATCGGCAATTAACGTACTTGCTGAAGTTTTTCAAAGTCTTGTAAATGTTATTGTTTATAAAGCTGTCAGAATTTCTATGTAACATACACAGACACACAAATAAAATTAACCACTTGACCAGAGAGATGTATTGACGCAGTTAAAAATCATTCCATAACACAGGTGTCATATGCAGTAGAGTGTGACTAATCCCTATCAATCGTCTGTTGATAGTGAAATACACGAGATAATCATGCCACATGAAGCGCTTTGTTTTCACAAGTGTAGTAATTAGGGCTTCTACTGGAAATCAAAATCTAAAAGGTGTGAATTTCTTTAGGTAGAGGAAACTATCTATTGTATTTAAATTCTTTTTATTTTTCAATCAGCAAACTTGAAAATAATAAAAAATCTATCTAACAGGTTTTTTCATAAACACAAACAGAGGTCAGTGTATCCAGTAGTAATTTGTTTTAATTGCATTCATAACTGGGTTAAATTGGCTATCGGGATATAATCACCCAAGCGAATGAGTTTAAAAGACATGACAGAATCACAGCAAGTGACGAAATGGCCGCCTATTATAGTGTCAATAAGGCTGTTGGGAGAGGATTTGAGTGGCCGCTGGCCGCGTTACACAGGTGGCCGTTTATTCCAGTTAAAATATATAGGAAAAATCATCGGGGGGAACTGAAAGTGGCCGCTGATCGCGAGTGGCCGTTGATTTCGGGTGGCCGCTAAGACAAGTTTGACTGTATTCTTAAATTGGCAGAAAAAATATGTTAGTCTCTGTCTGTATAGATATATTAAGTCTGCATTTGTATTTATTGAAGATTAAATTTGATTTTCTTGTTTATTTATATTGTTTGTAATAACTGATTATTTACTTTTTCAGGATTTCTGAACTCCTTGTCTACTGGTCTGACAAAGGATAAAGCTGCAAACATTAAACTGATCTTAAATACACTATTGGAAAAGGTAGTTAAAGAATTCTAGCTTACTGTAGATCACCAAATTTTTGCGACACCTTATTTTTGCGAGATAGTCATTGACTCTTGATTAGTGAGACAAAATTTTCGCGAATTGTGGTTATTGCTCTATATATTCTTAAGGAATACAATAATACGAGAGAATTAAATTTTCGCGAACACACTGTCTCGCGTAATTACGCGAAAATAAAGTTCTCTGGAATAAAAAGTGATTTACAGTATATTGTAAACCTTTTTATTTGCTGATGACTAAAATTTTGTTAAAAAGGCAGCAAAAACTCCATGAATTTAATGTGCCTATTACCACAACAGGTTGTTGAGAATGAAGCCATTACAAAAACTCAGAAGTTGCGGCTGTTTAATGACTACTCCCTGGGTCAGATCAGTCAGCTGTATAAATGGACAGGTCACCCAGAACAAGGGGAGGGAACTATCACAGATGACATAGAGGAGGTATGCAGAATCTCAATATTGCATAAAATCTTTGTTTTGGGAAGTCAATATCAAAATTTATTGAATTGAAGACAATGAAACGAGCTGCACTTGTAGTTAATGTAATATGCTAACAAAAATTTTCAGCTTGGAACACATTCCAGTGAAGACAAAGAGATGGTAGTAAAATTGGCACATAAACTACTAATGGAGATTTGTTGTTCTCACAAAAATGGCATTAACTTTTATGACAAAACACTAGGGACAAGTGGAAAGTATGTATAATGTTCATAAGTATCTTTAAATTTTGAGGAAAAAATTCCATATGTAAAAACACCACAAATATCTTCTCTCTTTTCCCCTCTAATTTCACTGTTAACTATTGAATCACAATTTCATCTTAAAACTTTGATATTAAATCATTGATCCTTCTGACTTGGAAAGGAATTATTTTTTTATTCGTAATTTTTTTTTTAGAAACCAGAATCAGTTATTGACCAATTTCCTGACATCTGTGTCTAAGACTGTTGAGGGAAGGGAAGTAGAAGAACTAATTTGTCAGATTCTTAAAACATGCCCAGATCAGATCCAGCATTACCTCCCCTGTTTGATCAAGAACATACCACCAAGACCCACCACTAGATGGTGCTCTACCATGAACTTTCTCTGTGAGGTTAGTATAGAAAATAAATCTTTTGAAATTTCAAGAAATATCCTTTTGTGTTTATAACATGTACTGTTATAGTAGACATATACTTTTTTCTGTGAAAGATTAATTTATGCTATGTACATGCCGACAAATTTTCTGTGGTAATTTGTCCCATCATAAATGTATTTAAGAGACATTTATATCAAGAAAGGGCAATCCAACCCTCAGATTGAATACAACTTTCTGTGGAAATATGACTTAATGGATTTCAAAAAGTAATGCTTATTTTAAGACTTCGATTTTGAAATTTAAGGCACATTTTTTATTAAAGGATTTAATGTGCCCTCTTGACTGTGGAAGTTGAAATATTGTAGATCTACAAACATCAGCCAGACAGCCCAGTTGTCCTGAAGTCTAGTCAGCATCACTCACCTGTAAAATTTGTGGAGATGGTCATGGTTCACTTGATACCCATACCTGCAATTCTAACACCCGTTCTGCAGTCTGTTAAGGTTGATTATTTGGATTTTACTGAGTAATAAGTTGACAAATTTGAAGTAAAATCAAAACAAAGAGCAAACAAAACAGCAGGATTACAACAGAAAACAAAATGAAACATACCTGCCTCATACAATGTATGATTTAGTGAAAAATAATTTTTGTTTTTGGTAGAAAAAATATTAATCAATTGAATGTCAAAAGTCAGGTATGCAAGATGTAGTTTCATGTAGACATAATATGCATATAATTTGTTTGAGGCAAAATTTAAGAATATACATGAACCTTGTATGTTCAGCACATTGGATGTATACTGAATATTTTGTTTGAATTTCTAGCACCCCCATTCCAGCGTTCAGTATTTTGGGATGAAGTTTCTTGGAGTCCTACTCCAGAAGTCTGTGAACTTTCTGCACTGCCTTAATGAGGGGAGTGTGAAGCCTTCATCTTCTGTTTATAACCAATCAGAGAGGCAGGAAATTGTAGAACTCTTCAAAGAAAATATTCTAAAGGTAAAAATAGTGTATTGTATCAAAAATCAGCCTGAATTTGTATTTATATCCAAGTAGTTGGAATTAAATCACAAAGAAGTAGAGATTTCAATGTGAAATTTTGTTGAATTATCACAGGTGTTATTTATTTCAATGTGATTGATCAGTATTTGGGAAAAAAATAGTAGTGACAGATGAGACCAGGATTCAAACGGTAACCCTGAACTTGACTCAGGTACTCTACCTGGGAAATGAAACTGTTACTTGCATATAATGCATGGCTTTGCATGCAAAGTTTGAACAGAAAATCTGAAGAATTATCTCTTCTTTTCATAGATATTTCCAGATTGCAAATTGATTATGAGTTGTTGGAGGGATCTGTTGTTTCCTAAAAAGTCATCAGAGCAGAAAACCACTCCTGTGAAGGGGTCAGAGGTTAACAGTGAAGATAAGACGGATGAGAAACATCTTACAAAAGAGGAAGGTAAGAGCAGAAAGTTTGATTTTTCAACTTTTACTCTCCCTTTTAAATAGGGTCACTTCTCCTGAGGTTCAAACATGCTCTGAAAAATTAAAATGACAGAATTCAGCAAAATGTTACTAAATGTGTTCATGTAGGTATTCCAGAAATTCTGAGAGCAGATCACATGGTGGAGATAGAGAAAGCTCTGTGTCTTCTGCAAGAGTTCTCCCCATCTGTCCTAGTGGATAATACAGGGGACATAAGTATGTTGTTGGAGGGTGTCAGGAAAACCTCAGAGGAGTTATCTCCTCTTGAAATCCCTGGGAAGAGTGGGGATGCTGCCATGGAGATTGAAGAGAGGTCACATGACCAACAGAGGGCGCTGTTACCCCAGCTGTATTTGTTGAAGCTCCTGGCTGGTACGGATGCTCGTAAGCTGCCTTGGACTCAACAGGTGTGTAATCATTACAGAAAAAGTTCATATTGTTTCATTTTCCCTGGTAATTATTGGCCAATAGAATATTTTTAAAAAATGTTTCTCTGTCAGCAGTTTTTAAAATTAATGCATAGTTGGTGAGAGTTCTAGCTATGATATTGGAATTTTTTTGAATTATCAAAGAAATCCAAAGTTTAAAATATTTAACTGTATTTTCAGAGTCCAGATGGCCATTCTTTGATTTACCTGCTCTTAGATATGTTGTCCAAAATATCGGACTCTAAAATGCTGAACAAAGTGGAACACTTATTAGTCCAGGTAATTAAAAATATTGTTCCTCTAATGCATCTGGGTTAAAAGGCATTCCTTTGTAGTGCTTTCTTAAATGAATTACATGTAATGTGTACTGTTTTCAGCTTCTACATGGTACTGGATTGTTTGAACATCATATCAGGGAGTTGGAACTCTGGATCAAGCACTTCACCATGTTTCCTCATAAACAGGTCATACTGAAGTCTTTGGCTGGAATGTTCACTACCTACATTAGCAACTCCATGTCATATGTGGACAGACTTTGTATTCACATATCAAAGGTCATTTCCTTGGAAACAGACAATGTTGCCATGGAAAAGAGAAATTCCACAAGTTTTGACAATGCATTGAAAGGTATGTTTTCATGATTATTTAGCTAGTTATGTTAAAGACAACAAAACATAATCAGAGGTTCAGAGGCAGATACTGTAGCTTTGTATGTATCCATCTGTCTATATGTCTGTCATAACTTGGAATGATTGGTGCTAAGGCTTTCATATCTTTACCTTTCCATTTCTCCTGACAAGACCTTTCTTTATGTACCAAACATTTTTTGATCTTTTTCAATTTTGTTGAAATTTTTTTTGTAAAAGATCACAAAAAAGTTTAAGAATTTTTATTCCTTTGAAGCTGTTCTAGAAATGGATGAAGGAGATTTTGACAACATAACTGTTGAGGTGGAAACTACCTCAGAAACTAGTTTAAGGTACAGTATACCCCCTTTCTTCTTTTCAGTTTTAAGCACAATGAGTAGTCATGTCGTTGTTCCAAATCAAATAATTATTTGTTATTTATTTAAAATATGATTTTGATTTACCATGATTACAATTCTAGACTTCCATTTACACCATTGATTATTGTTGCCTTGGAAATCAACAAGAAAACCATGGAAACTGAGAAAGAAGGTCCGGAGACATCAGGTAAAGGGGATAATAGGGTGGGTGTGGGACTGTTCAAATGTGTATATCACACACATCCCTCCTGACCTACCCACATCTGGCTTTTTTTTTTTCTCCACATAAAGAGCTTAATTTTGTTTATTTAATTTACATGTATATTAAGGTAGGACCAAATAGATAGGTCAAATTTTTCCTCAACTTCAATTTTTCTGAAACTTTGATATTTTGTTCTTGGATACAGAATCTCTCTTTATATATGATATGAAAGAAATTCAACCGCACATTTTTTGCCCACATAGTCTGAAATATAGCCTCTCAGACCCCTGTAAGAAGTTTGTAGAATCAGACATTCGACTTGAAAATGAGCCTTATTTTAGAATTTTCTATTGATCTATTGCAAATTTGTGTAATACTTTCAATAAAGATAATGTTTTTGTTACTTTAAATCAGTAAGTCACATTGATACTGGAAAATTTGGGTAAAATATTAAGTAAAAAAGAACATATATTGTGTCAGAAATTGAAAATTCACATGTAAATATCCGACAGTTTAAGTTTTCTTAGGAGAAAATGTATTATTCATTTTTTACAAAAAATTAACAGAATGATTCAAATATGTCCTAGAATAAAATGTGTAAAAATAAAGAAAATTGAACCAGTGGTTTCAGATATTTTGGTGATTTTAAAAAAATTCAATGGCAAACAACTCAAAGAATCAGTAGATGACGTCACAATATTTGACCTTTTACCTCTTGATATGACCTTGACCTTTGTAGAACATAAAGAATAGAGACTCTTTATATATGTGTCTAAATATCACCCCTCTACTATTTATGGAACAAAAGTTGCACTGCATTTTTAGCTCACCTGAGCTGAAAGCTCAAGTGAGCTTTTCTGATCACCCGGCGTCCGTCGTCCGTCCGTCCGTCCGTCCGTCCGTCTGTCCGTCCGTCCGTCCGTCTGTAAACTTTTCACATTTTCAACTTCTTCTCAAGAACCACTGGGCCAATTTTAACCTAACTTGGTACAAAGCATCCTTAGGTGAAGGGGAATTTAAATTGTTAAAATCAAGGGCCAAGACCCCTTCCAAGGGGAGATAATCAAGAAAATACGAAAATAGGGTGGGGTCATTAAAAAATCTTCTTCTCAAGAACCACTGGGCCAGAAAAGCTGAAACTTATGTGGGAGCATCCTGGGGTAGTGTAGATATTAAATTGTTAAAATCATGACCCCCGGGGGTAGGGCGGGGCCACAATAGGGAATCCAAGTTTTACATAGAAATATATAGAACAAATCTTTAAAAATCTTCTTCTCAAGAACCACTGGGCCAGGAAAGCTGAAACTTATGTGGAAGCATCCTTGGGTAGTGTAAATATTAAATTGTAAAAATCATGACCCCCGGGGGTAGGGCGGGGCCACAATAGGGAATCCAAGTTTTACATAGAAATATACAGAACAAATATTTAAAAATCTTCTTCTCAAGAACCACTTGGCCAGGAAAGCTGAAACTTATGTGGAAGCATCCTTGGGTAGTGTAGATATTAAATTGTAAAAATCATGACCCCCAGGTGTAGGGCGGGGCCACAATAGGGAATCCAAGTTTTACATAGAAATATATAGAACAAATCTTTAAAAATCTTCTTCTCAGGAACCACTGGGCCAGGAAAGCTGAAACTTATGTGGAAGCATCCTTGGGTAGTGTAGATATTAAATTGTAAAAATCATGACCCCCGGGGGTAGGGCGGGGCCACAATAGGGAATCCAAATTTTACATAGAAATATACAGAACAAATCTTTTAAAAATCTTCTTCTCAAGAACCACTTGGCCAGGAAAGCTGAAACTTAAGTGGAAGCATCCTTGGGTAGTGTAGATATTAGATTGTAAAAATCATGACCCCCGGGGGTAGGGCGGGGCCACAATAGGGAATCCAAGTTTTACATAGAAATATATAGAACAAATCTTTACAAATCTTCTTCTCAAGAACCACTGGGTCAGGAAAGCTGAAACTTATGTGGAAGCATCCTTGGGTAGTGTAGATATTAAATTGTTAAAATTATGACCCCCGAGGTTAGGGCGGGGCCACAATAGGGAATCCAAGTTTTACATAGAAATATATAGAATAAATCTTTGAAAATCTTCTTCTCAAGAACGTTTGGGCCAGGAAAGCTGAAACTTATGTGGGAGCATCCTTTGGTAGTGTAAATATTAAATTGTTAAAATGATGACCCCCAGGGGTAGGGCGGGGCCACAATAGGGAATCCAAGTTTTACATAGAGATTTATTGAACAAATCTTTTAAAATCTTCCTTTCAAGAACCACTAGGCCAGGAAAGCTGAAACTTATGTGGAAGCATCCTTGAGTAGTGTAGATATTAAATTGTTAAAATCATGACCCTCGGGCGTAGGGCGGGGCCACAATGGGGAATCCAAGTTTTATATAGAAATATATATAGAACAAATCTTTTAAAAAGATCTGCATCACCCAAGTTACTCAGGTGAGCGATGTGGCCCATGGGCCTCTTGTATAACAGACTGTTACATGCTTGTTTATTGCACTTAGATAGCATAAACACATTCCAAAATGTAAGCTCTCAAATGACCAATATATAGGATTCTCTGATTTTTTCACAAAATATAACGCAAATTTGCCAAAACTTATTATTTTTCTTTCAGGTATCATTCATTTTTATCAATATAGTAATATTACTCTTTTTTCCTCCAGTACTTTTTGTCCTACCTTAATTTCTATGTTTTAATTTCTATAAATTTCTGTATTTTATTTAAAATACCAATTATTAACCTTTCATTTTTCGATGTTATTTGAATACCGAAATTAACTACATGTATCTGTATTGTTTCAAGTTACATCAAGGAAATAGATTAAAGTAAAGTATTTTTTTTCTTGTTTGGTCAGAATTCAGCCAGTATCTGTCAGGCGTACTTATTGACATTCTTCATTCTCAAGTTGAACCAGTGACAATAACTAAACTAGTCATGGAACTCCATGGGGAAACAATAAGTGCAGATGTACTAAAATACATGGAATCTTTACTCAAACCTGAAAAGGTACAGTGTATTACTGCAAGTAACCTCCACTTTGATATCTCTTCTCGAAATGTTTTTAAAAATAATAATTTTTTTAGTTACTGAGAAAAAAATCATCTCATATATTGAGATAGAGAGATAGAGCAATATTTATACACCTGTCAAATTGTTGTGATCTTACATATTCAATGCTCTCTGATGAGATTCCACATTGATTTTGACCTGTGACCACAGATCCCAGTATTAAATCAGGTCAAGGTCATAATTGGAAATCACATGGTACTTGTGAAGAGAAACAAACATATTTACTTTGAAATTTTGTTTTATTTCAGAAAAAATTGAAAAAGAAGTCTGTGAAAGTGAAGATAAATATGGAGGGTCTGTATTTCACAGCAAAACCTGTTTCCCAAGAGTTGATGATGGTGATGTTCTGTAAAGATGCTGTCGACAAGACAAGAGAGACAATCAGGAATGAACTAAAATCTGTCAGTCTGACTGAATTGGATACAGTTGTCAGTCAGGTTCTTCTGTATTGTGGAGTTTTACTAAAAACACAGGTCAGTTAATCTGAAAATTTTCTGATAAGTACTATACATTCAAACCTGGTTATCTTGAACTCAATTTAACTGAGAAAAAACTTTGACATATCCAAGTATGTGAGATATCAAGGGTTATATACTTAAAGAATATGTCGTTGGGATCTCCAATTCACATCATGGTATTCAAGATATCAATATTACAAGAGATATCCAAGTTCAACTGTATGTAACAGAATTACATGTAGTTCATGTCATTATGTATAATTGGGAAGCCCTATATTTATTGATAAAAAGAAAAGGTACATTTGTAATTTTATAAAATGTTGAATTAAAATACAGGTGACTCTCGATCTCTCGAAGTTCAAGGGACCGCAAGAAAAGTTCGAGAGATCGAAGGGTTCGAGAGATAGAAAGTAAATAGTAAATAAAATCCGGAATTTTCAGTTCCGATCATAGAAGTTCTACTTTTATAGATACCGGAAGTATCTGTAAATAAAATCATTGCACGTTTTCTATCGTATTTCAAAGGTATAATATTTACTTGATATCAACAACAATGATCGTATTTCGACTAAATAAAACAAATTTGTAAAGTTTCAATGCTTAACTGTTCTTATTTGCTGATTACATGAAGTCCGAATAGCAATTGTCGGTTTGACTATTCCGTGGCTTGACCGGGTCCTTCACCCTGTTCACTAGTGTTCACAAGATTTTTCTTAATCGGTATAGTCCTTGAGAAAGGAATTTCTTGTGCAATATTTGCCATAGTGGGATTATGTAGGCTCTGATAAAAGTTCATAGCCAATAGGAACTTATTTATTCGACTATAACATGTATAAATTATTTTCCAAAAACTTGTCGTGACGGTCTCGTTTTCAAATCAAAATAAGTTGTGAATTAAAAAAACAGTTAATAATTTACCAATAATAATCAATTAATTATATCAACACACCGACTACCCACAGGTGAAGTGTCATCTATGTAAACACCCAATTAAAACACCTCAATGCCAAGCCCAGACGTTCACTGTTATCCAGGTAAGTTCAGACTGCATCAATTTTACGCTTGATTAGCTTGTATACACACGCAATCAAAACTTCGAGAGATAGAGAGTAAAATTCAATGAATTATGTGTAACGGGACCCACGTTTTGGTTCGAGAGATAGAGAACTTCGAGAGATAGAAGTTCGAGAGATCAGGAGTAAATTTGCTTAATTATATAGAGGAAAAAAACGGGACCGGAGGTTCACTTCGAGAGATCGAGAACTTCGAGAGATCGGAGTTCGAGCCATCGAGAGTCACCTGTAGTAATAATAGCTCAACCCAATGCAGGTTCTCTACAATTAGTAATACAATAAAATTCTATTTTCAGAATACGGAAGACATTGATTTACTTAAATTTTGCTGGGAGATGTTAAATATTATAATGACTGCTATGAGGAATGATGGAACTGTGAATGAATCTGAAGTGATGGAATCAGAGGAATCACAAAATGAACCAAATCTAAACATCAAATTCATAGAAATTCCAGAAAAGTCCAGAGAAGAATACTTATCTGACATGTTACAGAAGATTTTAATGCACTCCTGTGTTTTCTCTTTTTTTTTATTTCCCTCTGGGGAGATAACTCTTGGCAGATCAACAAGTGCTTGTGAGGAGATGGTGGTCTGTACTACTCAAGGCTTGTGTAGTATTTTGAAAAAGGTGGAATCACTCCCTCAGAAAACACTGTCTAAAGAGCTGGATGGATATTTTAACAAGTGTCTGACTCTGTTAACTGACAAAAAGTATTCAAAAAGTGCTACGATGACAACACATCTGAACAGTTTTCTACAGTCCACAGAGACTTTCATCAGCAAAGAACATGTCAACAAATTACTGTCAGTCCTACTTTCACTTTCTATATCAGATTTGACAAGCGTTAAAGCTAGGTCACTGATGGAAAAAGGCCAGGTTCTCCTTACCCTCCTTAACAGTATTAATGACAAAGAACAAGCCACCATACCAGTCCTAAACTTCAGTAAATTCCAAACTCTGTTCACCCTCCTTGAACATTTGGATGTTGTTGACCTAGAAACTGCATGTTTCAATGTATTAACCCTTTATCCCATAGCCTCAGTAGTTATGCCAAAACGTGTGTTCATAAAATGCTTGGAATCTGATTCTGTATTGAGAATGGAGATATTGTGCATTGTGGTTTGTCAGAATGTACTGGCTAGGGAGTGGTTTGAGTCTTGGATCATTGATAGAAACTCAGTGGATCTAAGGCCTGATGTTTTACCAGTGCTGCTTCAGTGCATTGAGATGAATCCCAAAAGATTATTAGAGAGTAAGTTTACAATGTAATCAGATAATTTGAATTAATATGAATCTATACTTTAATGTCGTGAAGGAAATTTGGTTGTCATTTTTGATACATAGTGATTGGTATCATAATTTAATTATGAAATTAAATTTTTATAGGCAAAAAATTTCTTTGTCAAACTTTGAAAATGTGTGAGAATTGTTTGCATCTTCTGGAGGAGAAACAAGGCATCCCATTGGAGGATAATAACCAATCAGAAACAGCTGGAGTAAGGAAAAACTCAGCTGAAAGAATAAAATGGCTAACTCTGAAACTAGACAAAATGGGAGTTTTAGGTAAAAGTATGATATTCATATTAGTTTTGAGGAACCAAGTTTAACACATTCAATAATTAATACTGTAACAGTTGTTTTTCTTTAAACTTAAAAAAAAAACTGACCCACCAAAAAATTTGATTTCACATACATTTACAGTATCAAAGCTGGATTTTTTTTCAGGTCATTCAAGTTAAATGAATTAATGTTTTAAAAGAAGATTCAAATTTGTTCAAATCTTGACCATCCAAAGGAGGGGTAAAGGTCATTAAAGACATTCATAAAAACTAATGACTGAAATTACAGATAATACCTTGAAAGGGAAAGTCATCACCCTCATATCAACATTAATGACAGACACAAGAAATCTGTGCCCTCTTCACATTGACCTGCTATCCCAGCTGTGTGGAAATCCAGAGGACACAAAGAGGCGGAGTTTGTTGTTAAGGAACTGTCAATCATGTCTTCTTCTCAGGCTGAAAAACAAGCAAACCAGAGAAGAAAACGGGATAGAATCATTGCTGATTGCTCTTTCTTCCTTCAGCCAGGTAGGTATGGACTTGTAATATCAAAGTGCTTTTTCTAAGCTTTTATTTACTTCAGTTTCCTATTTTTAGATCACCTGAGTAAACTCAGCTGACCTATTGCTATCTGTTTTCGTCCGTTGTCGTTCGTCGTGCGACGTGCGTCGTGCATTAACATTTGAACATTTTCAGCTTCTTCTCTGCAACCACTGAACCAATTTCAACCAAACTTGGCATAAAGCATCTATGGGTGAAGAGGAACAAAAATTGTGAATTTTATGGTTCCCCCTCCCCTGGGGCTTGAGGGGTGGGGCCAAAACCACTAAAATTAATGCAATCTTTAAAAATCTTCTCTACTCCTGGACTTCAAGCAGTCAAACTGTTTGCATGATTGTAATCAGCAAGGATGCCTCTACCAAAATTGTGAAATTTATGGCCCTTGGGTCAGGGGTTCTGGTGTTAGGGCGGGGCTCAATAAGTATATAGTGAAAATGCATTATTTCTTTGAAAATCTTCTTCTTTGCTCCTGGGTATGAAATAAACCAACTAAGTACATAGTTATGATGAGCAAGAGTGCCTCTACCAAAATTGTGAATTTTATGGCCCCAGGGTCAGGGATTCTGACGTTAGGGCGGGGCTCTTTTGATTATATAGTGAAAATGCATGAATTCTTTGAAAATCTTCTTCTCTGCTCCTAGGTATTAAATAAACTAACTAAGTGTATAGTTATGATAAGCAAGGGTGCCTCTACTAAAGTTGTGAATTTTATGGCCCCAGGGTCAGGGGTTATGGTGTTAGGGTGGGGCTCTATTGATTATATGGTGATAATACATGAATTCTTTGAAGAATTTCTTCTTTGCTCCTAGGTATTAAATAAACTAACTAAGTACTTAGTTGTGGTGAACAAGAATGCCTCTACCAAAATTTTGAATTTTATGGCCCCAGGGTCAGGGGTTCTGGTGTTAGGGCAGGGCTCTATTGATTATATAGTGAAAATACATGAATTCTTTGAAAATCTTTTTCTCTGCTCCTAGGTATTAAATAAACTAACTAAGTGCATAGTGATGATGAGCAAGAGTGCCTCTACCAAAATTGTGAATTTTATGGCCCCAGGGTCAGGGGTTCTGGTGTTAGGGCCGGGCTCTATTGATTATATAGTGAAAATACATGAATTATTTGAAAATCTTCTCCTCTGCTCCTGGGTATTAAATAAACTAAGTACATAGTTATAATGAGCAAGAATGCCTGTTCCAAATATGTCAATTTTATGGCCCCAGGGTCAGGGGTTTTGGTGTTAAGGCATGGCTCTATTGATTGTATAGTGAAAATACATTATATCTTTGAAAATTTTCTTCTCTGCTCCTGGGTTTTAGGAAGATGAGCTACCTATCTAGTTATGATGAGCAAGGGCCCTAATCTTCCAGAATTGTGAATTTCAAGGCCCTAGGGTCAGGGGTACCATAGAGGGAGGGGGGGCTGTACTTATATACTGAAAATGAATGAATTGCTTGAAATCTGCTCTTTGGTATTAATAAAATATTTTTGAAAAGCAAGGATGCCTTTTTAAGAATTGTGCAATGTGTGGATCTAGGCCTAAGGGTCAGGGTTCATGTGTTGAAATGCATTTTTTGTTCCCCTACCCTGCCTATGGGTATTAAGTAACCAAACTAAGCAGCTGCTAAGTGTATAGTTATGATGATCAATGGTGCCTCTTTCAAAATTGTGAATGCCATAGCATCTGGCTTAAAACATGAATCAAATTCAATCACTGGAAAGTTGTTGCATAATGCTCAGGTGACCTATAAGGCCCATGGGCCTCTTGTTACTTTATCACTGTGTATTCCTCCAATTGATTTATATCGGTATTTTTTAAAGGATGAAATAAGAGACCTCTACAATACTAACTTGATAAAAGAATGGCCGGATTTCGTCAAAACTTTGTTGAGGTTGGTTTGACATTTTTAAAATAGTTTCTTTAGTTTCTATCAGTTTAATAGGAATCTCTGATATTTTACATAATTTGTTTGTTTAAAGAATTTGTTAAAGTTTTGGTCAATATGGTATGTGATGGTTTTCTATATTTCACTGTAAAATATTTGATTTCTTTGTTTTTACAGATACAGATATACAGACAAGCTGACATTACAGCTCCTGACCACACTGACAGATGTTATTTACAGAGATCCTTCTGAGATAGACACACCTGTATCATCAGACCTACCTGTAAAACATCTACATGAAATGCTTATCAGCCACTCTCAGTATCTACCAATTATGTTCAACGAGGCTCACCCAGAGGTCAAAGGTAGGTTGAGAAGCTATCAAGACAAAATAAAGTTCTCTATAAGCATGATAAGAAATTGAATAATATTTTAATCCTCTTTTAGTTTTATTCATGAATTATACATCCATGAATCTTTGTAAGAAAAAGGTTAGTACATGTATTCTATATTTTATTGTTTGTACATGTAAAATAAAGCTTCATTGTTGTACACATCCTCAGAACCACTGGTGGATCTAATGACTTTACTGGTGGAGAAGGACCAGGCCTGTTGTCACACCCAACACATTGGGGTCCTGCTGGGGGCCTACTCAGCCTCCCTGTCCTTTACTGGTATGTATTAGTGAGAATACCTCACAGCACCCAATATACATGTACGGTACATGTAATTATCCCATCCTGTTAAATACCTAGGTACTTCAGCCATGTGATTTTGTGAATTTTATTTTAAAAGTCAGATGTAACTATCACACAGATAATTTATTGATGTGATGCTGATATCTACTCGTAACATTCTTTTTTTAATTTTTCTTACAATTTTTTTGGTAACTTTTGTAGATCAGAAGATTCTAAGACTGCTGTGTTTGTATGAGCAAAAAAAGGCAGACTTAAAGAGCTACAGGTATGCTATTTTGCAAATACAATTTTAAAAAAAAAATACTTGTAAAATACACATCCCTTCCTTAAAGTGTATACATTGTATTCTAGGAATAGTATGACTCCTGCAGATTTTTAAATTATACTGTAAAATTACTAATTTTTGTGGTTTAATTTTCATTTTAATGGAAAGGGGAGGGGGTAGGGGAATATGAAGCAAACACAATTCTGTGTCATTTATGAAAGGTCAAAATTTCAAAACTACAGTATCATCAGTAATTCAACACTTCTTCAACAATGAAAATCCCTGTTGACCAGAATGTTTTTCTAAAACCAGGATAATTTGACCCCTCAAAATTAAGTAATGTACAGTAGAAGTTACAATATCTATTTACCGTTGCTTGTTTTTCAGACCGTATTTGTGGGGGATGAAGGCGGTGGAGGTTCGCTCTGTTAAGAAGTCTCTGGGGGCCTCCCTGACTGGGCAGAAGACAGCAGAGGAGGTCATGGGGTGTCTGGACCAGAGGATCCTACAGACCTCCATACTAAAACTGCCACTCAGGAGGAGGATGCAGGTAGACATCTGTAAAAAAAACTGATCTGGAAAACACGTACAAATTAACATACTTATCCTATTTGGCATTGAGAGCACATTCATTGTATTTTTTATTTAGAGCTTATTTATTTGAATACTTTTTGCGAGAAAAAAAAATTAAAGCAGTTACATCATCTAGCTTCATTTCATTTCAAGAAATGTGTAAATTCTCGGATACATTTTCTTCAGAATCAAGTAGCAAATGCTATCTAACATGTACACACAAGTTGGTCAAGTTTCAGTTTGTAAACCTTTCTATTGATAATACATGTAATATGAATCCATCATCACCATTTATCCTGAATCTTAAGTTCATCAGAACAAAAAAAAATCAAGCTTTCATCAGTAGAGACATTTACTGTAAAGGTAAGGTAATATAGAACAGTGTCATTGTTTACAGCCTGGCACAATACAGGACGCTGAGCTGATCAAGACTGTCCCTGAAGCTTACGATCCCTGCTTCCTTCTCCCTGTCTTCAGTGAACTTGTCAGATCTGGTAAGTAAAAATAACATAAGAAACAGGCAGATAATTACATCCATATACCAATAAATTGCTTTCAATTTGAATTTTAGGGGTTTTTTTTACCATAAAATGTTTTGAAGTAGTGGATCTGGTTTCTTATCTCTGTAAATCTGTTTCAGAGTCAGTTTTAGATTGCTGTAAGTTTGTAGAAAGCCAATGCTTGTCTTTCACCTTTGCCTGCCTGAGTTGCCATGACAGTGTGATGCGGGGTGCAGCTTACCACATTCTCAACAACTTCCTGTCCCATTTGCAGGGTGCACGCTTCCCTGAGGCCCAGCAGGTTCTTTATTTTGTGGAGCTAGTGAAGAACAGTATAGAGACACCAAACACAAAGCTGCCATGTATCATCACATTGTTTCTGGCTAGAGTTGCCACGGAACTTCTTAAGCCAGGTAAAAAAAAAATAGAAATAGGAGTAGCCTCCCTTATTTGATGCCTGATGGTTTAAATTCATCACTGTTTTCTTATTTAATTAAATTATTATTCATTGAATGTTTTGAAATTTTTACTGTTTGATTCAAGATATGAGAATGATTAAAATAATCTGTTCACTGCAAAGAGGATCTGTAATTTCTAATTTTTGTGCCAGTATTTTCATAACATGTATATTTTTTAAATACTGTAAACCAACTTTTATTCGCGTGCGAGAAATTTTCGCGATGTTCGCGAGAGCCTTGTCA
The DNA here is from genome assembly GCF_032062105.1 of Saccostrea cuccullata. Classification (NCBI taxonomy): domain Eukaryota; kingdom Metazoa; phylum Mollusca; class Bivalvia; order Ostreida; family Ostreidae; genus Saccostrea; species Saccostrea cuccullata. The sequence continues at coordinate 571,345 of NW_026926065.1, read as the reverse complement.
TCGCGAATATTTCTCGCCGTGAATGGGTCCTTAAAGTCACTTTCTCCATTATAAATAGTTCCAAAAAAGGCTTGATCGCGAAAATTAATCGTCGCAAACAACTTTACTCCCAGTAAATCGCGAAATAAAGTCGTCGCGAATAAAAGTTGGTTTACAGTACTGTATACAAAGTTAAATTACCCATGACAACTTTTGTAGCTTTTCCTTTTGCAGCTATTAATTTTGGCAATTGAGGAAACATTATACATAGATACAGAAACAAGAAATGTTCTTTATCAGAAGTATATATAACCAAAGGAAAGCCATGAAGTGCATAGATATTTTTCACATACATGTAAACGAAAGTTGGTTCACAGTATTAGAAATTCCTTTAAGTGAATAGTAAAGGCAGTTAATCTTAAGGTTTTGATGTTTTATTTTTCCAGAGGACCACATGTACAAGATGTTGAATGCCTTTCTGTTGTTGAAGCCTGCTATGGATACAGGAAATGTTCCAGAGTTCTACAAACTCTTCAACAGTTCAGCACCAGAGGTATCATACTACATATAGAGCAGATGTTGTAATGCTTGTGCTTAGGAAATTAAGATGAATTGATAAAATTCCTTTGCTTACATCACATTTTGCTCTTCAGACCTAAGGAAATACATCAGTCTGAAATATGTGTGTTTGTTAACATCTTGTGTGTTTTTCAATACATTGTATGTCTATGTCACAAACTGATATCAATTCAGTTTTTTGGTAAGAGAACAAAATCTTTTTTATTAAGAAATGAGCCTTGTATTTTTTAAATGTGAATCTAGTTATTTATACTTTGATCTCAGTGAGATCCATGGAGACTAAAAATTTTGGTTTGGTGTCTCCATGGACACCATGCAGACCAAATTTTTTAGTCTCTACAGAATTCACTGAGATTAATTGATGCTAGTTCTTGTGTATTTGCATTGAAGTAAACAATCAAATATGTATCCCCCTTCCCCCCCCCCCCCCCAAAAAAAAATGTTTGTTTTTTTAAATTAATTATAACTTTGATGTTTTGCAGTACAAGCTAGAGAGAGGCTGGATGCTTGGTTTACTGTCAGAGGGACTTAGAGAGACTGCAGATTTCCACATCTTTGAGAAGCGACATATCTTGAAGATGTTGTTGTCCTACTATGAGTCCAGTATCAGTGACAACTCTACACAGGTGGAAAATTTACACCATTATTGCATTGCAGATTAGAAATATCTCTTAAATTTTTTGCATGTGAACATTTTAAGGTAAATTTATTATTTAATTTTGATAGCACTGAGATTTTGAGAGCAGCTTGATAAAGAAAGGTGACCTACCTTGTTCTTGTGTATTTGCATTGAAATAAACAATCAAATATGAACAAGGGATCCCCCTCCCCCGAAATAAAATGTTTGATTTTTTAAATTAATTATAACTTTGATGTTTTGCAGTACAAGCTAGAGAGAGGTTGGATGCTTGGTTTACTGTCAGAGGGAGAAAAGCTGAGAGAGACCTGGACAGTGTTTCCACATCTTTAAGAAGCGACATATCTTGAAGATGTAAAAATATATAGTCATTTAAAAATCTATGAGTCCAGTATCAGTGACAACTCTACACAGGTCAGGCAAAATTTACTTCTTAGTTTTACTGAGTTTTTTGAACAACTCAGAATTATTGCATTGCAGATTAGAAATATCTCTTCATTTCTCGTACCTGCATTTGAACATTTTAAGGTAAATTTATTAGAATGCCTTAATTTTGATAGCTTCAAGTACTGCAGATTTTGAGAGCAGCTAGTCTTCTTCTCAAGAACCACTGGGCCAAAAAAGCTGAAATTTATGTGGAAGCATCCTGTCTGTTCCTTGTAACCCCCGGAATCATGGGATTTTAACCTGGTACTCTGCTATGGTACAGGCAAAGTAAGGACACCAGTCTAAAACAGCTAAGAAAAACATTGAACAAGGGATCATTTCTTAATTTTTTTAAATTTATCATTCCAAAATGATAAGTGTTTGGTGCAGTTTTGTATTCTTAATTTAAGACTTCATTTCTTTTTAAAAAGGTGCCATACAGCCACTTTTAACAGAAAAATACTTTTATGCAAACCTTGATATCATTATTGCATAATCAGTGTAAGATTAATAACATAAAATTTTGTGCCATGATTACTCATGTTCATATTTGTTGGTTAGATCATTGCCTGCAGAGCATTTGAAGATACTGCTGGAGATTCTACACAATACCTGGAAAACAATGCTGGGTGAATCACACAGAACAGAGACAAAAGAGAAAACGGCCTCAGATGACAAAACAATGACAGACAACAACAGAGAGACAGACCACCAAACCCTGGTAGTGGAGGGAACAGTCTCACATAGCAGTGAGGGAGTGGACAACAGAGTGATGGATAACCACACAGTGACAGATGAGAATATGGAGAATAAGCCTAGTCAGAGTCTGACAGAAAGGAAGCCCCTCCCAGTTCTGTTTACTAGTCAGATGATCATTGTCATCAAGCAACTCCTGGGTAAAGTCAGGTAGGACACACAGTGATAAGACAAAGGGAATAGATATATCAGCAAGCAAATTAAAAGAATTGTGATGCCCCACTTTGGGTGTTTTTGTGGGTGAGATGTCATTATTTATGGCATATTGTGTTAGATATGAACATCCTATCATATGTCATTCAGAAGTTATCACCTAAGTTGAATTTTTTGAAAATTAGGTCAGTCATGAAGGTCAAGGGGTCTATAATCATAGCATACTGTGAAATATCTTATCACATGTAATGCACATGTATGTCAAATATGAAAGCCATACCTCTTCTCAATCAAAAATTATAAGGAAAAATTAACATAGCAAAAGTAGGTCAAACTTCAAGGTCAATGCCATGAGGTCAAAAAGCCTAGTGTATTTAGAAAGGTCTTGACACAGGTAATACAAAAATATAATATGAAAGCCCTGTATCTTCTCATTGAAAAGTTATGGCCAATTCAAAGTAATGTTTAAATTTGTTTAAAGTAGGTCAAACTTCAATGTCAAGGTTACAAGGTCTAAAATCATAGTGTATTTAGAAAGGTCTTGTCACAGACAATAAACGTTTTATATTAAAGCCCTATCTCTCCTCATTCAAAAGATATGACCAAGATTAAAGCTTTTATGACAGACTGACAGACCTACAGACTGACAGAGGAATGAGATTTAATGCCCCTCACTTTCAGGAAAACAGGTGACAAAAATCAGTATCTTTAGATTATAAGAGATTTTGTGATGGTGAAGTATTAGTTCAAAGTCTGTCTGTCTGTCTGTCTAGCTGCCTGTAGGCAAACAGTATTTGAAAATTGAACTCTTCTGAGAATGTTTGTTTGATTTCAATTAAGTTTGGTACATAAAAAGATTTACATACTATGATATATAAAAGTCTTAATTGTTTTTATTTTATTTTGATGCGCTATGTTTTTCTATTTTATTTTTAATTTTAACTACAAACCAGCAGAGCTGCAGTGTTATCAGAGACTTCTGTTGTTTTGAGGGTTTTTTAAGGAGGAGGAGAAATATTATCCATGCAACTTAAAGTACATTGCTTATTTTCCCCATTTGATCAATATTTAGTACATTTTTATTATGATTACCTTTTATTTTTACAGCACCGAGGTGAAATTGGAATCTTACTGTCAGCTATTGGAGACCTTGCTATCTGTCCTAGATTACACTGATTTCCCCAAGGAGGAAAACCAAGGTGTGCTTCACAGAAACCCTGATTATAACTTGACAATTAGGGAGGCTTTATTGTTGTTAGGCAACCTATGTAACTATGGTGACAACCTTGAGACTCTTCAATGTGTGTCCTCTGCTTTAAAATCTTTGAGGCTAGAAAATATTTCTGTGTTTAAAACTGATAAAAAATTAATCACAAAGAACTCAGGTGATTCAGACAGTTTTACTACACAGAGGAATTCTGAAGAAATGAAGAAAGTGATTGAACTGACATTAAAATCATTGATTCGGTGGAACCCTTCTTATTTGCTTAGCACTCAATCAACGGAGAAAACTGTTCCTCTGTGTATTGGAGCCATCATTATTAGTTCATGGCTTCTGAAACAAAATCAGAATGTGATTGGTTGTAACTCATGGGACCTCTTTGTTGATTGGCTGCATTCTGTTATGATGTCATCTAGAAGTTTCACAGAAGTGTTATTAGAATGTCCAAAAGAAGGACAGATTATATTAGAGGGCCTGTTTGGTTTGTATTCTCATCTCTATAATTGCATTCCGCATCTCAGTGAAGTGGATGCCGTTAATCAAGGGAAGATAAATCTTAAAGACAAAGAGTTAGTTTTAAATGGCAGTTGGAGCAGGACAATAGAGAAGCTGAATGAAATGGTTTATCTGCTGTTTGAACTGAAAACTGATAGCAAACAGAAGACTTGGAAGGAATTCTCTTCTAAGTACAAAAAGATAACAGGTCATTATTACTTTTTCAACAATTTCTATGTAGACTGAAATATCAAAGGAACATGCATTCTTGTATCATATGGAATGTGATAGAGAGTTAATTAGAGCAAAGCATATAACAGATACTTCATTTTTGCTAGATGATCCCTTTGAAGTTGTGTTAACATAGGAAATAATTTTTTTATAAAGTTGTACACTGTACTAAAAAAGAAAACATTATCATAATGAAAAAATATGGAATCAATTCTCTCTTGATTACTGTAAACCAACTTTTATTCGCGACGACTTTATTTCGCGATTTACCGGGGGTAATATATTTCGCGACGATCAATTTTCGCGAGCAAACCTATTTAGGTTCTCTTTTGAATAGACACATAGACTTTAAGAACCGGTTCGCGGCGAGAAATATTCGCGATGACGAGGCTCTCGCGAACTTCGCGAAATTTTCTCGCACGCGAATAAAAGTTGGTTTACAGTATCCAACTTGTTTTGATTAAAAGTCGTACATTTTATTGTCATTTGATGACATCTTTATTGAAGATTGGTAAAACATATCACACCTTTGTGTGTATGTTTGTGGGTGCATCTTGTAAAATTGGTATCCTTTTTTATTTACAGAACCTGAGAACCAGTCAATCCTTCTGAGACAGTATTTGCTGCAGCACCTGATAGGCTCATCCTAATTAATCTCTACAGAAGACATTTTGTTCAATAGTTATTCAAACTTTAAAAAATATAATTCATAAGTTAATATTTGAGTTTATATAAAAAAGGGATATGACATGTAAATTACTTTTTCATATACCTTTGCGAGTCATCATTTCATGCCCATTATCTACTTATTAAGGAATAAAAGCATAGAAGAGTATATATTCTCCTTTTTGAATTGTTCCTATTTCACACGGCAGAATTGTTCTAGTAATGGTTGTTAATTGCTCTATTGACCGTGAAGCCTGATTCCTAAGAAATACTGATGCATGAATAATGAATTAGCTGATGTCCGTTTTGTGTCAGAGAGATGTAGTATTAGCTTCATTCTCATTTTGCCAGATGATTACTGACAAATTTATCAATAAAATTGACAAGGGATTAATGTACATTTGATTAGCTATTCATAGCATCTATGTGATCCACAAGTTGATGTCTCGGATATGTTCACAGAAGATGGTGAGAAAAATCTATACAACTAAGGATGATGAATGCATATCCTGCACATCAGGAGAAATGGGCAAGAATTTAAGAGATTTTTTTTGAAGTTCTATCTCCAGTACTAAAGATTTTTAGGAAAATTGTTTATATTTTTTTTTATTTAATTATTAAAAAAAGGAAGTGTAGGTAATTTTCAAATAACAATCATCTTATGGTCTTTTTAAAACTATTTTTTGTTTCAGTTCAGTTAATTTCTCTTTAAAATTGTGGAACAATATCAGTTTGTCAACAGTTTACTACATTAATAACTTAAGCATATATAGGCAGAGACCTGGAAGGGAAAATGAGGATAATTCATCAAAATGAATGAAGCCATGGCTTTGTTTGTAATTAAAATATGCTTTGATATTGGTAAGATAAACCAATCCCTTTATCATATAGAATTGCAGGTCAAAGGAACTTGATTGCTTTGTCCCGTAAATTAGAGGGAGCAATGGCTCTGAAACACGATTTTCCTATCAATTTGATTGGACAATTTGTGCTTGAAAGTGAGTGAAGATAATGGGGGGAAAATAATTGACTGAAAGGCGTTTTTTTTTTTACTTCTCTGGACAAAATCAAAATATGAATAAATTCATGAATCATATTTATATTGCTGTGCTTTGTGAATGTCGTGATAGATATTTAAAAATTTTAACAGCGAGATGATACGTATAAGCTAAATTAATGAATGTGAACTCCAAGAAAAATAACTTGTAAAGAAGAATTAGTGTAAATAAATGAATTTGAATGGAGAAACCGATGATTGATGTTAAATAAGGACTAGACGCATACACAATTATTCATTCAAATCTGGCGCTCCCCCTCAGCTCTTTTGATCTCAAAATACTAAGTAATAGGGTCTTCCTAAGGCCATAGAGAGTTGTGGTAAAATGCCATTGCAAAAGCTCAAAATCTTCTCGAGATGTCATGCGGAAACATAAGTATTAAAACAGATTTTTTTATTTAAAAAAAATAGCCTCAAAATCTATAGGGAGCTTCTTTAGGCCATAGGGAGTAATTGTGTAAAAATTCATTGCAAAAGCTCAAAGGCTTATTGAGATATCGCGCAGAAACGAAAGTGTTAGAGACAGAGAGAACTACAGACTGAGACAGACAGCTAGACAGACGAACATCCATGTACTATGAACATAACATGTACTATGTAATCCTTCCTTTTCAAGCGGGGGATATAAATAAAACAGAGTTGATCATGTACATCCACGACCTACGAGAATATTTCCCTCGGCTTGAAAGTTCAATTTTCAAACATGACGGTCTGTCGTTTCACCTTTCCTCACCCCCCCCCCCCCCGAAAAAAAGAAAGAAAGAACAAAACAAATAAAAATCTACCAAGCTTTTTAAAGAATTGATATCACCGTGCTTAAGGGCAAACCTTGACCAAAAAGTTCGTAATAAAAAACAAGGGATATGTGACTTTAAGTTTTTGAACATCAAAATCAACGTGGCTCATGTTTTTGCTACAGACAGCATTGAAGTGAATGTGAAAACCAGTTTTTATCATTATTTGAATACTATATACAGTGGAATTTTTGCGGCGTTTTATTTTTGCTCCTTTTGCCCTAGCCTCAGTTGGGTGAATTTAAAAAGGGGCGAAATCAAAGAATACAGTACAATTTAAATAAACAAATCTGTGACTGGGCAAATTTAAAGCGGGGCAAAGGGTGCAAGGGCAAAAATAAAGCGGGGCGAAAATAATCCTATATACAGCATTAACAGTGACCTAGAAAGTATTGAGAGTTCATTGTAGAAGCTTAAGTACTTTTTTTGAGACTAAGTGTATTGTTTTAGAATATGAATGGCCTTGACCTTTAACTTCAATATCTTATGAAAGTCGTCATTTTACTAATGTATCATCACCTGGAAACATTTTTATGTAGTGAATAATTTGTGACCTTGACATTAGACCTTTCTAACCTCAAAATCATTAAAGGTCCTTTTTTAGTCATAGGAAGTCATAATATTTAAATTTCAATGGAAAAGGCCGTATGTTATTATTTTTAAATGATTTATGAATATTTTACCCCAAAGTTTGCACCCCAAAATCAATCAAGATTTTCTGCTTGAGATGTGGAAAGTCACTGGAAAAACTTGCGTACTTTATACTTTCGCAGATCTAGATACGAAGTGTTGAAGAAGAATGGAATACATGTACATGTAACAAGATAGATGGACGGACTGAGGAAGACTAATTAATATCCTCCGCTTTAAGCTAAAATGGTAGTCAAAATGTCAAATATCAAAAATTCAAAGTGGGTTCTTTTCATGTTAAGATGTTACTTCTTATGCACCATTTTTAAGTCAATCGAATGAATGTCAAATGTCAAACAAGCAAATTCAAGAATTGTGGTCCCCCGCATTCGGTGTCTTTGTGGGTGAGACATATTGTGTCAAATATGAACGCCCTATCAATGTCATTTAGAAATTAATCAATGAAGTTGATTTTTTTTTAAAGATAAGGCCAATCGTGAAGGTCAAGGTCAAGGGGTCAGAAATCATAGCATGCTCGGAAATGTCTGTCACAGGTAATGCACATGTCAAATATGAAAGCCCTATCTCTTCTCAATATAAGGAACGAGATGTGTTTGTGAAACACCGATGATCCCGTATGGCAACCTTGCACAAGAAGTAATATCTTAACATGAAAAGAACCCACTATTTTTGATATTTGACATTTTGACTAAGGTCAAAGGGTCAAATTTTTGGTATCCAATGAAAGGTCTCCTTACAAAAATTACATATATGAAGTAAGAAAGCCCTAGCTCTTACCATTCAAAAGTTACGGCCAGGTGAAGTTTTTTTATAAGTACGGAAATCTCCAGGGTCAAAAGGTCAAAGTTGTTGGTGTCCAATGAAAGTTCTTGCCACAAAGAATACATATGAAATAAGAAAGTCCTAGTATCTACCGATCAAAAGTTGTGGCCAAGGTAAAAAATTTTAAAAGTAGGTCAATCTCTAAGGCCAAGGTCAAAGGGTCAGGTCAAAGTTGTTGGTATCCAATGAAAGGTCTTCTTACAAGGATAATATATGTGATTCTTCATAAGTACGGAAATCTACAAGGTCAAAAAGTCAAATTTGGTAGTACCCAAAGAAAAGTCTTGTCCCAAGGAATATACATGAGAAATATGAAAGTCATAGCTCCACTTAATCAAAAGCTATGGGCAAGGTTAAAGTTTTGTGACGGACGGACAGACTCTCAGACTGACAGACGGACGAGATTTAATGTCCCCTTGCTTTCGCGAAAGCGGGGGACAATTTCTTCCTATGAACTTCGTTCTTATGCACCAATTTTTATTCTTTTCAAAAGAAAATTGGAAAATGACCTTCTGGTTCTGAGACCATTCAAGTCTTCACTTTAATCCCATTTGACATCACTTTTCCACTATGAATTCCTTTTTTGTAAAATAAAAGTGAGACTCAAATCAAAACATAGTGCGTCTAAGTTTTATGGCCCGGAGCCTGGTGTCAGATTCTTCACTCCAAGAATGGACCGATCCGCCTTTTCGTTGACAATGGTACATTGATTTACAGGAAGCCCGGATTGGCGCATCGATCGATGAGGCTCTGCGATTTCTGCTTAATGAAGTTACCTCGGTAGAAAGAAAAAAAATACTGTTAAAAGCTTAGGAGAGGCTTACCTATATCTGATAGAAATTGAGGGGAGATTAATGCAGAGGGATTATATTTCAAGTGCAGGTAGGTAAGTTGTCAAGTTGTCTGTTGGTGTTTTCAGCTGAGAAGCGACAAATCGGATAAGTCGAAAACTGTGAATGAGTAAAAGCGTTGGACTGTCGTACATGTACGGTTGTAGATGCCTAAAGCTACTGATAATTAAAATTACGCAATAATTTCGAAACGATGCAGATATCGAATGCTCTCTCTCTCTCTCTCTCATGCATTTACAGTTTCATTTTACCGTTTCGAATTTTTTTTTGTGTTTATAAAGTCCACCGCTTCAGAGTATGTGACTTTAATTTGGATCGTTAATAATGGCAAATTGTTGTAATTGCGACTAGATACTCACGATGGGTAAATAGAACCTTTTAGTAATTTTTTTTTTCATTACTAAATGATTAATTTTTCATTCGTTCCGCAATAATGTAAAAAAGGCACATCGATCTTTACCCCTCAAAGTAGTAACACGGTTATGTGGAAATAAATTATTAAAAGACCCTATATATACGTGAAACCCTCTACCTTGTATGTACATAAATGCTCTCTCCTTCATCATTCAATACGTACTGGATACTTCAATAATTTGTTTTACATCCTTTATCATTTCTTATAATTATTATAGCACTTAAAAAAAGAAATGCTAGCATGTTAATTTGATAAGTATAAAGTTGTTCGATTTAATTTCGTTATATATATTTTTTAGTGTTTATATTTGGTTAATTCTTTCTTATTTTCTTAAATAATGCATATCGATGCAAGTGTAAACAAGTAATACTTCGAGATCCCGGTTATCGATCTATCGATGCAGATCTTTAGGCGTCAACGACCTCTTCAATCCAATTTTTATGTACCAAAAGGCGGATATACTAATTCATCTCATGTTGTGTCTTGGTTTATAATCGATTACAGAAATAGACATTCTGAACAATTTCCATGCCATCTTAATACATTCATTACATCAGAATGATAAGGGTTAATGTTAAGCAAATCTGTGGTGTGTGTGACTTTTTGTCATCAAAAATTTAAAAAAAATTCTAAAGGACCAGAAGTGAAATATTAATTTCTATATAAATTGCCAGCGCGGATCTAGGATTTTTTTCCAGGGGGGGGGGGCATCCCGAGAGAGGAGGTATATCATAGATTCCAAATAAGATGATGGGGTCGAAATGTTTTTTCAATATATGAATATTTTTGCGATCTAAATTTCTCTTCCACAGTCTGTTGCTTAATTTCTTAACAATTTTTATTCATTTATCTAGCTTTAAAATGTTTTAAAATTAGTGCCACTATAATACATATAATATTTTTAATCACGTGCACTTAAGTTATTTCAATATTGTTTCCATGTATCTATTTTATTCCTATACATCAATGTATACTAGTATACAAATCAGGTCTAAGGAGCAAAGCAAACACGAGCCTCTAAAACATCAGAGGGAATCAGGTGCCAAGGAGGAGTGAGCATTCCTTGTCGATCCTTTACATCCACCGTGTACTCTTTGTCATGTTTACGGACAAAGACAGTTCAGTTTTGTAAACAATTGGTATAAAAAGAACTTCGGTCAATATTCGACTATAGAACTCGCGAAAGGATGATTTTGAACAGGACTGTTAATTTAGCTCATTTACCAAGGTATCAATTAATATGTATAGTCATATAATATTATCCCATGTTTCTTTCCCTGTTGTTAAATATTCCTTGTATTTAAAAATCGCTAATATTGGTTCAGAATCCTTAGTACATTAGAAACCCACGTGGTAAAAGTATTGACGACGATTTTAAAAATAAAACATCTCTTTGTATAAAAATACATGTATATTTGTGACACGGTTTATATTGATGAAATAAATCCCACAGCACGTACATAAAGGCATCGCTGCGGATTCTAGTTAATCCTTGTCATCCCTCCTCTGACAAACATAATGTATAATGTGTATATTTACTTTCAAGTCTCAATGGTTATAGTTTATCAGTAATTGCAGATCTAAGCAATGCTAGAGATTGGTGATTGATCTTTACTTTGTCTTTGAATTTTTCTATTGATTAAAATAAATCTACCCTGTATACCGTCATTTTGAATATACAAATTGCGTTCTCTGTTTCGGAAGCATTTTCCGATATTGTGTCAGCTTTCACTTTCATCGACCATCCAATAACCATTTCTATTAATGTATGATTATAATGAATTAATGATTTATACTGAATCAATATTTTAATTGTTAATTAATGAATGCGTTCTTTGTATCATTTTATTGCAATATTTATATTTTGCATAATTAAAATCTCCACGTTTTATACATTTAAAAAAATGCACCATCGTCTCATGTGCTAGATCACAATTATTTGACTGATAGAAAATTAATATAATGTATGTGGATGTATCTTAGAATGTCCATATAATAACATTCTCTGATCAATTGTCTTTATACGATCTGTGTCGCTCTGGTTCTTTTGAAATTTAATTTTCTTTGTCGTGATCGATCAGCAAATGATACCGTCAACAGAGATTTCCATATTTTTCAGCTTCGGACCCCTCCCCCAAAGTTCAGCATTCTCTTACATTTCATTTTTTTTTTTTGCGATCTCCTTCAAAGCTTTCTTATCCCATTTCTCCCTTTTCTCCAACTACTAGTGTTTTCCCTCAGTGTCAATGCAACCTTTGAGATAAAGGTCTAGTGCATTCTGCATATATGTATCACATCATGACTTACCTGTTCATGTAAAATTTTCATGTGCATTACTTTTTATTATATTTGTTGAGTTATCTCCCGTTTTTAAAAATCATAATAATCAACAGACCAAACTAGAAGGAACATTAATCATATGACTGCATATGAAGTGTCAAAGTTTTATTGGGCGTACTGGTGTCATATATCACAACAGATTTGTCTGTGGAGTAGGTGGAAGTCTTGTCAGTAGTCCACTGTCGCTGATAGGCTTACTCCTGATTTCTCCCAGGCGAAATTTACTTAATCACATGACAAAGGATCGCGTAGGATGTAAATTTGTAGTTACAAAAAGAGTTCCTTTCATCAATATATACAGAAATAGAGGTGAGGATTAATTAACGTGGAGTTTTTCCCATTTCTTCTTTTAAAAATTTCATGGCGTCACGTAACGTGGTTTATTACCTGCTGTAAATGGAAAAATACAATCTCAGTTCATCTAACACGCCAGTTTTAATACGTTTACAAAAAAGTTATCAAGATAGGGAATGTTTCTTTGTCTATTTTCAGTCTTTTCAACATAAATTCGTTCTTTTCATCTTATTGTAAAAGTTGCATAACGTGCATAACCATATGTAATAATTATAATTTAGCAACATAATGTCTAAATCTCCAAGTATTGATTTCCACAAAACAAAACATACAAGCATATATTTACGGTATTTACGAGTATATGTAAAGTAAAAGAATTGTGATTTTCCTATTCCTTAAATCCTTTAAAGTAATCAAATGCATTAGAAAATGATTTTTTCAACATGTAGGTAGAGAAAAATATTTTCTTAATGCCTTTATAAAAATGTCCATATGCATAGTGAATATAATTCCTCAAAACCTAAGTTTCAATTTGAAATGGTATCGAACAACAACAACAAAAAAACAAAAACAAAAAAAACAACGCCCACTGTAATTTTTGACAAAGATCCCGATTGTATAAGTAGACCGCGTTATCGTGTGCTTGGTGTTAATACATCTTCCAGAGACCACAAGAACGAAAGAAAAAAATATATGAATCACTTCTCCATTTACAATTAACCTTCGAAATAGATGCACTTGTTTAACGAACATATTTTGTCTCTACATGCGAAACATGGATAAATAGAAATCTGTTTTGACAGTTCCACATTTCTATGTACAGAAATCAATATAGGAGCATTACCCGATATTGCCGTTAATTTGTTTTTGACAAATAAACAAAAAAAGTCATGGTTATGTTGTAGATAGTCTGACCAATAACTGTCCACGGATTTCTATATGAAGTCACGCAACAAATCCCTTTAAGGTTCATCAATCCTCCGCTAAGACAGATAACTCTCAGTGGGATACATTACTTTTTTTTTCCATATTATCTTTTTTTTTGTATTCTTATTTTAGTTTGTTCAGTTTGTAAAAGAAAACAAAGAGTGTTCATCTGTCTTTGAATTTAAGTGTATATGGATTGTTATTTTTTTTTCTTTAAAATTTTCATAAGTAAACTTATCAAATCTTTTACTATAGGTACTACATATTTGAAAAATTATGCAAATTTCAAAGGAAAAAGAAATTAGCGTAAAAGGTTTATTTTCTGCTCAAGGCACCCTCTCCATGTTAATGAGCGAGACGCGAGTACACAATACGTACATACAATGTAGCATTTATTGCTAAGTTTCAAAGAGTTAAAGAGAGTAAAAGTCCGTGTGAGCATTTAAAATGCCCCTGACAATAACAGCCAAAGAGTGAATAACACTCTGTATGAGAATAACAGACTGTCTGAGAATAACAATCTATAAGACATTTTACTCATTAAAACATTATGGAAGTGTCTAATATTATTGTCGGACGGAATGGTTCTCCCTCTAGACCAGTCCTAAGATGGAAATCAATGCGATGTTAATCTGTATTAGTGAGAATGAAAAACGTTTGACGCGACTATAAATGACTTACCGTGTTTTCTGATGTACTAGCGGATATTAACTGCTTTCATGAAAGCATCTAAGAGTGAGAGGATTTGCTTTCTTTAATGAAAGTTTGATAACATTTTTTTTATTTGTGGGTTTCCTAAACGTTATAAGAAGTACTAATGGTTAGCAGGAAGTAATTTCAATTCCTCGTCTCGAGTTTTTGTTCGAACACGTTATTGATCTAAATTACACAATACTGTGACAAGTTCGTGCTCTGTTGTATCATTCTGTATATTATTTGAAATTAATATTTGGACTATAAAAAGACAAACCTTTTATACCATACCAATTATGGAAGCATCAGCTTTACAATGTAGCACCGTAGGAAATAAAAATAGGCATTAACTGAGCATCAACTTCATCATACAAAAATCGTTTAATCATATCTTTTTGTACGTTAGATTAGTTTTTGCTCTTTGTGTTAGATGAAACACTAATAAAATATATATTTACATATATATACATCATTATATGTATTAATCATATTTGCGGTCAGTTTTACATTTGGGTAAAAATGATATTGGAAATGGTTGTTATTTACAATGCATATAAAATCCTGATATGGCACAACTGTTAATGGTATCTTTATGAAAGCTAAATGAATGATCTCGTATGTAATAATTTTTTTTTTTATAAAATTTGGTCCTCGGGTATCGGTCTTGAGAAATAATTAATTCCTCGGGTTTCTATCTAGATAACACTGCTCGTGTTACAGTAATGTAATCAAATATCCTCAAGGGTTCAAGAGAATTATGGAATTTCTTCTCTATTTACATGTATGCAAATCAAAGTTGCATACATTTCTTTTCATTTGTTTCTATATACAAGTGAAAACAACCAAAGGCTTATAAAACAATTAGACAGAGTATATTGTATCGTAATGGGTGTTTCAATAATTCAGGCGACTTGCATGCGTGGGTAGATCACCGTATAGTTTTGTACAGTCATCCTTAAGAACATAGAAAGTATATTCCTGTGCGCTGCATTCAAAGAAATTGTTTTAATAATACTGAGAAAAGTAAAATACTAGTATAGCTCAGTTTTGATCAGCGTAAAATTCTCTTTTTTTCACGTGACTTGTGGCACAAGAACTGCCAAGGGGAATGTATCAAATGAAGGTGAAGGTATCAAATCAAGTAATCTGAACCTAACCTTGACAAAAATTTAATGAAGAAAGCATGTTTAAAAAGGGAGATTTGTAAATATTTCATTCGATTTTTTTCTGTTTCAGTCAGGTTCTCCTTGACGAGAATTGGGCGAGACTATGAGTGATGTTGCCATAGCTCTGGTTGTCATAGTAATCGTTGTGGCAGTAACGATTGTGATCGCGGTGTTGATCCGGGTTTACGGGATTTACCATCTTACCTCATGTTTTGCCTCCAGTGAAGAGAAAGCTGTTCTGACACAGCATGAACAGTACAATGGATATATGGTGCGTGTTTTGTTTTTATTGATGGCAGAATATACAATTGCAAACCTGTTGCAATGTCGTAATTTGCATGAAAGAAGCAAAGCCTCTCTTTTCTTGAATTTCTTATAAATTATTGATTTGTTTATCATATTGACTCCAATCCCTGCCTTTCTTTTATTTTGACTATTTAGTTTACAACACAAACAATCAAATTTTTTGCTATGTGTCTCAGTTGCCATGGTAACATACAGGGATATTGCGTTTAATAAAACTGGCTTTTTGTTAATATTATAATTGCTCAAAAAGGGATAGACATATGTATTTTCAATCGTCTATCACTAAAGAGTTTGTCACTTTTGATATATTTTTAGACGCATCAATTGCATTTTAGACGTGTTATTTTTTATAATTTTGTTTTTCAAGGTCAATTCAGAATCGTCAGAGTTTGCCCTTGACACAAGTGGGAAGTACGCACAATATGATAATGTTGTGAGTGATTCACGATACGGACAATCAGAATCACCAATTCCGGATAGTGCTCGCAGCAGTCCAGTTTCTGTTGGGAATGCATCAGTTGGTAAGCGTTTATAAAGTTTTAGGTACGTCTATGTTCCTTACAATGCCAGGACATGAATTAAAAAGGACAAGTTCACTTCTATTGCGAGTACCTTACTTTGCCAAGAGTATTACTTGGGAAGGAACAAATATTTGAATATTTCACTTTCAGCATCTGAGGCAGAAATGCCACCAGCGATTCGTCGAGCTGAGTCATGTGACAGCGTGGCTTCTGATTCGTCAGTGTTGGAGATGAAACCGGACATGCCAAAAATAGGACAGCTGGAATTTGCCTTAGAATATGACAGGTTTGTCTAAGCTTGTAAAGAAACTGGTATTAGACATGACCAAGTAAAGTTTGTATTATCGGTCATCGACTGTTGCTGGTCAATGCTCAAAACGATATATATAAACATTTAAAAATAAAAAGACGTCATAAACAGATCTTGGATAGAATTTCACGCAAAAAGATATCTAGAAATAGCAATAGTTAGTATAATCATCTAACAAAAATAGCCTGAACTAAAGAGCAATTAATTGTTACTTGTGCCGCTGTAATGGGATCGAACTGCACAGAAAATTTTCAAGCTAATTTCATGTCTTTCTTTGCCATCATTTGTGTGGTTTCTTATGGATTTTTCGATCTTTTTTTCTTGAAGTGACATTTTACAGTCTTCGCTTCCATTTGTGCATGTCTCTTACTTTTATAGAAAAAAAATTAACTCTAGTTCAGATATCTAGGATGAAAGACAAGGTGTCAATCTCACCAGTGGAAAACTTTGTTAGCTCTACTGGTCAGAGACCAGAAGAGCTTATGTGATAGTAATGCGTCCGTCCGTCTGTCCGTCTGTCTGTCTGTCTCTCTGTAAACAATTTTTCAAAATGCTACTCCTCCTACAGTTTTGGTCTGATTTCAATATAACTTGGCCCACAAGTACACTACACTAAGATACATAATTCTGTGCATCGGTTTTTGATTTCGATGAACGGTGTTGCCGTTGTTACTAAAAATAGAAATTTCTGTGAAATTCTTTCAAAATGCTACTCCTCCTACAGTTTTGGTCTGATTTCAATATAACTTGGCCCACAAGTACACTACACTAAGATACATAATTCTGTGCATCGGTTTTTGATTTCGATGAACGGTGTTGCCGTTGTTACTAAAAATAGAAATTTCTGTGAAATTCTTTCAAAATGCTACTCCTCCTACAGTTTTGGTCTGATTTCAATATAACTTGGCCCACAAGTACACTACACTAAGATACATAATTCTGTGTATCGGTTTTTGATTTCGATGAACAGTGTTGCCATTGTTACTAAAAATAGAAATTTCTGTGAAATGTTTTCAAAATGCTACTCCTTCTACAGTTTTGGTCTGATTTCGATATAACTTGGCACACAAGTAGACTACAATAAGATACATAATTTTATTTACTGGTTTTTGATTTCGATGAACAGTGTTGCCGTTGTTACTAAAAATAGAAATTTCTGTGAAATTCTTTCAAAATGCTGCTCCTCCTACAGTTTTGGTCTGATTTCAATATAACATGGCACACAAGTAGACTACACTAAGATACATAATTCTGTATATCGGTTTTTGATTTCGATGAACGGTGTTGCCATTGTTACTTAAAATAGAAATTTCTGTGAAATTCTCTCAAAATGCTACTCCTCCTACAGTTTTGGTCTGATTTCAATATAACTTGGCACACAAGTAGACTACACTAAGATACATAATTCTGTATATCGGTTTTTGATTTCGATGAACGGTGTTGCCGTTGTTACTAAAAATAGAAAATTCTGTGAAATTCTTTCAAAATGCTACTCCTCCAACAGTTTTGGTTTTCTGTTTTGGTTTTCTTAAATTTCTGTTAAAAACTCTCAAAATTCTACTCCAAATACAGTTTAAGTCTGATTATAATATAATGTGGCATGCAAGTAGACTACACTAAGAACATAAAGAGACTTAATCAAGGATCATTATTCTTTTTATTGCTGTGGTAAAGTTTCAATTCCCAACTGCTTAAGAACTTCTCTCTTCCTTTGCTATAAGTACAAACCAGTAGAGCTTCAGTCTCCACAGAGAAACTATTTGAAAAAAACAGAAACCGGATGTAAAGCAATAAGGCGCCTGGCAAAAATCGATACTTCCTGTCACATGTCATACAACTGATATTTGAAATCTAATACTATGTGCACGATTTCATATTTGCATACACCGATAGTTCGTGACCAACTTTTTTATAAGTGAATGCTATCATCATCGCTATCCATTGATCATTCGCTCAGTGTCAACCTCCCTGCTTCAAAATTTTTGTTCAAGAAAAAATTGTCGCTTATCAATAACTGGCTTGTTAAACATGGTAATCTGACCCGGCATTGAAATAGCCCTTTTCCGGATTGACGGAACCACAATCTGGTCGTTATTCTAGTGGAACACCCAAACATCGATCCTAGCCATAATATGTGGGTTTTATCCAATTCAAGACATATACTTTTACTCGCTGTTTGCTAATAAATGTAGTACTGTTCCTCACCAAAATTCACTCCAATATTTTAGAGGTACATGTACTAGGAAAAAAACGTGTATACGTGTCAAAAACCATCCTGTGGTCTTACTTGGGCGTGTGTTTAGTTGTAATTAATACCACAATATCAT
Source organism: Saccostrea cuccullata (assembly GCF_032062105.1). Lineage (NCBI taxonomy): Eukaryota > Metazoa > Mollusca > Bivalvia > Ostreida > Ostreidae > Saccostrea > Saccostrea cuccullata. The sequence continues at coordinate 552,727 of NW_026926065.1, read as the reverse complement.
CATGCAGGTTTTTGTCGTCTCTTACATTTTACATTCTTTTTTCCCATTTTAGGGAGGTTTCAGAGTTGATAATAAGTATCATTCAGGCACGTGACTTAACGCCCAACCAATATTCTGGTACCTTGGATACGTATATCCGAGGAGTTTTACTCCCAAGTTCAGACGCCAAATTTCAAACAAAGGTTAGTAATATATATTTATCGTAATCACAACCAAGTGTTTTATATTTATCGTTTCTTGTAAATGTTTTCAGCAAAGAGCTAAAGTATGTCCTATAACGTATACCTTTCTTTACCGATGCTTTCTTTCTTAAGCCATTAGAAAAATATAATTTTAACGAACAATAATACACCTAGTAATATTATTACAGTACATGAATTTTATTCAGTATTTTAGGGTTAAATAACGCAACGAGTATATGAAGCAGAAATATGTTCGAATAAAAAAGATATTAGAAAATAGAGAAACCACGTCTTTCCTGAGAGACACATTTGGCTGACAGTTCAAATGATTTATTTTACGTTATATTATTTAGAATCCGAAAAGGGGGATCAGAAAGTCTGCAAAATTGAAAATAATACATCCATGCACGTTTACTGACTTTGTGTCACTCCCTATAGTCGATACAATGACCTTGTCAGCAAATACTATCTATCATTATGTTAAATGCCGACTGGTTTCTTTCATACTAGTTGTTAGACCATTATGTCGACATGATTTTTTTCGTTATTTCCCGATCATGACAAGGAGCACACGGCGGGTGTGACCGGTCGGCAGGAGATGCTTACTCCTCCATGGCACCTGATCCCACCTCTGATGTTTTAGAGGTCCGTGTTTGCTCTGCTCCTGATTTGTATTGTTTGACTTTGAGCTTGAAAACTGTTCGTTATCTCCATATATTTTTATCTTTGACTTTTAGAGTATATTGGATGTTTGTAATCTAGATTCGAATTTATCTCCTGTAAAGCAGAAGTAGGCATAAGGTTCACAGTAAAATACATGGAGAAGTAAACAAGCTTTGGCAGTGGAGAAGATGAAAATCTCAAGAGAGGGATTGAATTGTTCAATAATGATTCACACAATTTACGCCACGTTTGACCATAATCGACAAAAAGCAAGGACATTGTAAAAATCCGAAGCAATATACGGTGACAATGAATATTGATTAATGCCACATTCTCAAAATCCGGCCCACAAATTGTTAATTCAATGAGAATTCCTGAACTATGAAAGAACAATTGCCATATACGAAATCGCCCTTTTCACAGCAAATTGACTACAATTGCTTTGTAATTTAATGTAGAAGGGAATGACATTGCCCATATTTGTAACAGAGAGCATTACCTAAAGGTCAATTAATTGTCTTTCAATATGCCTGACATTTTCTTATATTTTAATTGTATCGGTTATTTAGTAATATTTACAAATGTATTTTAATTCAACTCACAAGAGAGGGTTTGTTAATTACTAGTATTTCATTCATATAGACGAGTATAAAAAGGAAAATGCATTTTTTTTTCCTTTTTCATTCACTTTTCCAAAGGAAATGTGCAATCAACATTTTTAAACAATATTGTCAGTTCCCATATTACGAAATAATTCATTATGAATTTTGTATCAGGTAAAGGGATATACTCTTATGGAATCTCTGAATTCTGTTTTCATTCATATTGCATGAATGAACCAGGGATGGGGTCAATTACTTTAAAAAGTAATTAATTAAATTACAATTACTTTGACTTTTTCTTCAATTAAATTACAATTAAATTACAGGCTTTCTAAGACATGTGGTTAATTAAATTACAATTACTTTACAAAAGTAATTAATTAAATTACAAATTACATCTTTAATTTTTTGAAATTTTTTATAATCATATGAATATACAGAACAGGGATCATTCACTTGTATATAAGCGCAGGCTCTGCACAAACAATACAAGAAACAATATGCTATTAGGCATTGTGTATCTTTGTGGTTTAAATCATAACTTTTATTTACAAAACAGTAAAGAACTATGTAAGATCAATTTGATGCAGTTTCCTCCACACAAAACCTACATGTACACAAATTGCATGGGATATGATATTTAATTAAAAGTGTGTATTTTAATGGAGTAAAATAAGTAGCAACTATAACCTCTCAAATTAAATATTTCTTTTAAAGGTAACCCTAACATCCTAAATTGCTATTTATGTTGAACATGTATTTTTACTTCATAAATAATACTTGTACAAAACATAACTTTTCCACATACAAAATTCATTCATAAAATTCTGTTTAGATGTTAAATTAATTATCAAATTAAAAGTTTTTTCTTTTCTCAAACTAGCGGGGCATTTTTAATTGAAATAATTATATCCATACATTGGCTTTGTCATAATCATGGAATGGATACGCTCAGGGTGCGTATCATTACCGCTACATTTTCAAAATTTTCATTACCGCTACTTAGTCATTACCGCTACAAAAAACCTTACATTACCGCTACATAAAAAAGTATACATTACCGCTACATTGCCTCTTTCGTTAGCCAGCCACATATGCGTGTACAGTACAACCTATAAATGCCTAAGACCCGTTTCCCCTGCTCTCCACGGGGAGGTAAAAGTAGGACTTTGATCAGGATGTTTTTTTTTTTATTAAATTCAATTTTATTTCATAAAACACAAAAAAATTTAAATCAAGCACTGTTCATAGATAAAATTCTAAGATTTGTCAAATGTTTTTTATACACTATCACTAAAGCCTTGAAAGCCATTTGCTTGACATATTAATTGTTATTTTCTAAATTTATACCCGTCGATAAGTAATCTGGCATTCCCTCGATTTGCAACAAACTTCTCAATTGTGGCCATAATGTTCATATTACGCTAAATAATTAAATTTTGACTGCAGAGTTATTCAAATACATATACTCATTCTGATTAGATAGTGAGTGAATTCTGTTGATTAGAACTCATATACCGAACCATACCTGGCTAAATCGATATGTAGAGGTAATGAGTTGTTTTGGGCTGATTCAATATGTAGCGGTAATGAATTGTTTTTGGCCGGAAAAATGTAGCGGTAATGATCGGTCGAAAATCTGAAAAAATGTAGCGGTAATGAGTTGAAATTTTTGGCAATGTAGCGGTAATGTTGACCTCCCGCTCTTTAGAGGGGTTGATTTGTTTTGATTGCAATTTACAGCTATGATCTGGAGGGCAATTATCTCTTAATACCAACAAGAGAGGGAACTTCATTAATGAACACACTCCTTTTCTTGACACACACATACTTATTCTTCAATGATCAAATAACAGAGATTAACTAAAATATAATAAATTATTTGCGTTTCATAGCTGAGATGGTGAAAAATTCAGATAAACATAAAACAAAAAATTTCAAATTTTATGTCATTATTAGAAAGAAACTACATTATTATTATAAAATGATCTGGCTTCTGTTTAATTGAAGGACTGAGGATATGTTTTGCAATAAAATAAAAAAAACATTATAATGGGGAGGTCGTGGTGACAATATATCATGCATGTGTATTATATAAAGTAATTGAATGTAATTAAAAAAGTAATTGAAATTACATGGTATTTTTTCAGTGTAATTAATTAAATTACAATTACAAGTAATTGAAAAAATGTTCAATTACAAATTACTTCCAATTACTTCAAAAAATGTAATTAATTACAGTCAATTACAATTACTTTTTTCAATTACCCCATCCCTGGAATGAACATGTAATACATTGAGAAAAGCGTAAATATTATAATAATGTATTGTAGTTTTGAAAGGTGTTATTGTCCAGTCAAAATTAGAAGAATAAAAAAATTAAAACAGAGAATTTGCTAATACAGAGATTGAATACGCTTAGGGAATAAAATATCTAAGATTGCACATAAAGTGATGTTTTTTTCATTTTAAAGGTTCAAAAGGGCACAGTAGATCCAATTTTCAAGGAGAGATTTTTGTTTGGTTTAGAACCAGAGGATGTTGCGAACAGAGTAATCCAATTCCAAGTGTTTTCAGTAGACAAATACGCCCGACATAAAGTCATAGGAGAGTCCGAAATACGACTGGGAGATATAGATCTGCGCATGCCCATAAAAATGTGGTTAAATCTTCGAGATATTGACGAGGTATTAACATCATAGTTTCTTAAAAGTTACATGTTTTAGCTTAATATATGTATAGAATTCTTATATGTAGACATCTGTAACTACTTATAGAAGGCCGGATATAAATGTTCGAGATACTTGAGTTCAACTGTATCTATGTTAAATTAATTTATAACTTGATTCAACAGTCGAATACGAGTAGAATTATGTAGATTAATCCATCCTTAAACACACATTTATCTTGATTTGACAGAAACCGACAGAGTACGGAGATATCATGTTTTCACTGAGCTATCTTCCTACTGCAGAACGTCTAACTATTGTCATCGTCAAAGCTAGAAACCTCAAGTGGGCGGATCCCTCCAAGGAATCTGGTGGTAATTTCCGCGCGCGAAAATCGATTGCCCGATACATCATGTCAGCAGTAATCTTACCAAAAACATCTTCACAGAGTCTCTTTGCATGATCTAATTAATTTTTGTACCCTGGTGTGCATTGGATTGCATCGTTCTAAATGCATTGTTTATCTTTTTCCAGACCCTTTTGTGAAGGTTTACTTGATGCAGAACAACAGAAAAGTGAGCAAAAAGAAGACAACAATTAAACGAGGGGAAAGAAATCCTATATTTAATGAGGCAATGATCTTCTCCGTTCCCTCGACTGCTTTACCGGTAAAAACAAAACAAATATTAATTATTTAGTTCGCATACCCTTGAGCAAATTACTGAAGTTAAGTTTATAAAGTCAATGTTGTTTTCCCCCAAAGACACGTCTTGAAAAAAGAAAGCCATTTGAATGCCGATAATTGAGGCGAATTTCAGACTGTCAAATTAAAAATAACAATTTGAACATATCTTTTTTTAGACTGTACAGTTAAGGATCACGGTCGCAGAACATATCATGGATGGAAAAACGCCATCTCTTGGTCACGTGATAGTAGGTGCTAATACTTCCGGTACAGAACTGTCGCATTGGAATCAAATGATATCAGCTCCAAGAAAACCTATAGCCATGTGGCACTATTTAAGAAAATGATGAAATACTGCTGTATATCTATGTAATTACGAACATGTATATGTATCTTTTAAAATGTTAAATTGTATTTCAATTATAAATTCTTACCGCCATGATCGCGAAATTTGGTCACATATATTCATATATTTTATTTAATTTGTTTTAGTCATACACAAAGTGATTTTACCTGTACAACATGAACAAGTGTTTTAATAAATGTTATACCTAGGATGTACTTTTATCGTTTGCTAAAAATCAGATTTTCTGTTGCATATTTGTTTATTGTCGCCCGAATTCACGTACTTGACCACGTGTGTAAATTTGAGAGGGTGTATGTGTCTCTCTTGTAAGTGGTTTGTATATGAAGGGAAACACTATTATTCTAAACATGGAGTATATACTTTAGTTACTTAGTCACTCAACCTTCTTTTAAATTCTGGAAATTAATATTTCATAATTGACCGAATACTGCCTCAATCAAATACCTATCAGCAGGATTTACAAAAACAACCTATTGACTGACCATGACTCAAGTTGATGAGTTTAGATAAACAACTAGATGCTGTCATGAGACAGTAATACCCGCACTAAGGTGTTTGCCTCTAAAACACGCTCCTACATATTGGCCGGCTTTCCAAGGAAAAAGTCAAAATAATTCTATAATTTACATAGGCGTCGGAACCGGGGGGGGGGGGGGGCCCCCCCCCCCACTTTTTTTCAAAGATAGACTTAGTATAGATATTGAACATCGCTTCATAGGTTTAGCCCCCCCCACCCCCCCACTTTCCACAGACACATGGCAGTATACATGTAGGTAAAAAATGGGAAAAAGGTAGTGTATAGAAAACAAAATTATGGTACTGAATTCAACCCCCAACCCCCCCCCCCCACCCCCCCGAAATAGGATTTTCGTGTTTGGGAAATTGATGTTTTCGTTTTCTTTTTTTTTTTTTTTTTTGCTTGTCAGGTTTTTTTTAGAAGGTATAAATTTTTTTTTTTTACACCTAGCCCCCCCACTTTGAATTTGCTTCCGACACCAATGATTTACATGTATTCATCAAACTGAGTATGAAATTCTCAGACCGGCCCTGTGACCTATAACTCAGAACCTCTTATATTTATTTTACATGCTTAATTCATTATATACCAGTTTGAATTCTATTAATGATGTAAATTAGATTTTGATAAATGTTTTGCTCATAATAGGACCTTTTTAAATTTATTAATCCCCCCCCCCCCCCCGACACCACAATCACACAGCACATACTGTTTGGAATAGGCTAGATGGAAAAGTTTTGTTAAAACATCGTTTGTTATGAATTAATTTAAAATTTGTTCTTGTACTATACATGTTAACATGTAAATTTCTACATCACATCACGTTGCGTCACCCATTATCATATTTTTAGATTAAACACCATTTGGCACACCTCGGCCGATTCCCACTTCATCTGATTAGGTGACGGAATCGACGAAGATTTGTCGAATGGAATTAGCACAAATGGCTGCAGTCTGGTGTGCATTGGATTAATTCATTTTGTGTTATAAGTTATATTTACAGTACTTTCTTTCGTTTGTAAGGAATTTATTGTACAGAGAGGCGTGGCAGTCAAGTCGCGCAGCGACGAGACAGCCACACCTCTCTGTATAATAAATTCCTTACAAACGAAAGAAAATGTCTGTAAATGTCTTGTGTCAGGGTCATTTGCATAGCCACTCCCTCGACATCAAACTGCACGCGACATTACGTCACGGGCCTACAGTACTTGGCCATAAGTGAGTCATAATTTTATTTTTCCACTATGTATTTCATTAGGAAACACATTTTTCTAAAATATTCTTGCAGTGTCATTTATTGTTTCTTTTTAATGTCTAAAACACCATAAAATGCAGAATTTGTTGTAGTTTCTTCACATTATTTCAAAATAGTTTTATCTTTATGCATTACCGTGAAATCACAGGTCAAGTGCAAAACAAAAATTTTAAGACTTCAATTTGTTAAGAAATCATAGTAATTTGAGGTTAGAAAATTTTGTCATGACAATATTTTATGATTTATTCTCAATAGTTTAAGTATCATTTTGTTTATCATTTAAGATAAGAAAATTTGAATAATTCTGCATGTTTCAGTGAAAAAATCATGAAAATTGAGCTAAAATTGACTTCACAACAAGTTTTTATGAAAATAGGTTTTTCAATGAAATATATAGTGTAAAAATAAAATTATGACTCACTTATGGCCAGGTACTGTAGGTCCATCGTAGACGGTTCAAACAAATCAGAAAGTACGAAGGAGATGGTTGCATTGGAAAGTCAAGCGATGTTAAAAGAGTGACTGTGCAATTGTATTTGATGGATTAATTTAAGCAGTTTGAATATTTCAAAAAAACATAAGGTACTGGAAACCTGGATCCGTCCGCAAAATGATCCGCTTCATTACTGTTACTACGGATATGGTTGCATGTCCGGAGGAAATCCGAATGGAGTACGGTAGCCACTGGTGTCAAAATTATGGAATGTATTGTGAAAAAGTCCCAGGAAACAGGTACTTTTACGAAAATCATCGAACTGCGTGTGTTTTCAATATTGTCAGATTTAAATTATCTTATTTTCAATTGAATATACGTGTTTTTAGTGAAATTCTGTGTATTGTTTTTTTATTTTTTGTTTAAAGCAGTTAACTAATGAGTTTACATGTATTTCTCTCGAAAATGGTTTTTCACGTAATTCAGGGATGGAGTCGATTACATTAAAAAGTAATTAATCAAATTACAATAACTTTGACTTTCTCTTTAATTAAATTACAGCTAGGCCTTATAAATTATGTAATTAATTGCTTTATAATTACTTTACAAAACTGTAATTAACTGATTACAGTCAACTACAATTTTGTTCAATTACCCCATCCCTGTCACGTATGCATTTATAGAGTGAGATGGGGGGGGGGGGGGTAGATTCCGTGAGATTTCTCATGTTTCCTCTAAATATTGTGTATAGTCATTAGAGCTTACATGTATAAGCTTACAGAAACTGCAAAAAAGATATTTAAAAACCATCGAATTCTGTCGGAAGTTATTGTACGGTAAATTGGAAGTTATTGTACGGCTAAGCTCCGCCCCCTAGAAGTTATAGTACGGTAGAATTCAGCTAAAGGTTTTCTATCTGATTTAAAGTATGGCCAACATCAAAAGAAAAAGTACCGCACCATGACACAACTGGATTTATATTTCATGAAGTTGACGAAACAAACATGTATGGCAGTCGGTAAGTACAAGTTTAAGTATAGTGGGGAGTAAAATAAACCCAAACGATTAGGTTAAAGTTCAAAAAGGGTCAAAGATCATCGCATGCCACACTAGACGAATTTCATATTGTGAAGTGACGTAAAAATGCAGTTACTGCCAATACTGGTGCGGATCCAGAATTTTTTTTCGGGAGTAGGGAGAGGGGTTCACATCTCAGTCAAAAAATTTCCAGCCCAGAATTTCCTGACAAGCAGGAGAAAAAAAACTGAAAACAAATAAACAAAATAAAAACAATGATAGTGTGGTCAATGTTTTCTCAGTTAGGGGGAGGATGTCCAAAGTCATTTTTTATTTGCTTCAGTATATAGTCTTGTTTAAATAACAAAGCAAATTCCAGGGGGGGGGGATGGGGGGGATTCCAATCTCCTTACCCACTCCCTGTCCCTGAAATAACAATCTATTTTGTGATTCCAATTAAAATAGTATATTTTTTTTACATTTGACTAATTATACATATTTTGTTTCTTGTGTTTATATTATGTCTGTCTATTTGTCTGCAGAAATTATAACCTTGCCCATAAGTTTTAAGTGGGATGGGCTATACAAATGGCTTCTACATTTTTAATATATTCGATCAATGCATACTATCTCTGCAAGATATATTATTGTTTTCAGCGGCAGCTCACACAAATTGGTCCGACCAAAATAGTTCCATCATGATTAAGTAGATACAACATTATTGTTCATGATAAGAGTGAAGTTGTGTATTTCATACGTTAAAGAAATCAAAAATAACGTCAAAATATTAACACTTTCCCCCCGAAATGCAAATAAAAAATATCAATATTCCTACGCTATTTTTTTTTAGCTCTACTGGTCAGAGACCAGAAGAGCTTATGCGATAGTAATGCGTCTTCCGTCCGTCTGTCTGTCTGTCTGTCTGTCTGTCCGTCTGTCTGTCCGTCTGTCTGTAAACAATTTTTCAAAACGCTACTCCTCCTACAATTTTAGTCTGATTTCAATATAACTTGGCACACAAGTAGACTACACTAAGATACATAGAATAGTGCACGGGTTTTTAATTTCGATGAACGGTGTTGCCATGGTTACTAAAAATAGAATTTTCTGTGAAATTCCTTTATTTCCACAGTTTTGGTCTGATTTCAATATAACTTGGCACACAAGTAGACTACACTAAGATACATAGAATAGTGCATCGGTTTTTGATTTCGATGAACGGTGTTGCCATGGTTACTAAAAATAGAATTTTCTGTGAAATTCCTTTAAAACGCTACTCCTTCCACAGTTTTGGTCTGATTTCAATATAACTTGGCACACAAGTACTACACTAAGATACATAGAATAGTGCATCGGTTTTTAATTCCGATGAACGGTATTGCCATGGTTACTAAAAATAGAATTTTCTGTGAAATTCCTTTAAAACGCTACTCCTTCCACAGTTTTGGTGTTTCAATATAACTTGGCACACAAGTAGACTACTCTAAATACATAGAGTGCATCAGTTTTTGATTTCGATGAACGGTGTTGCCATGGTTACTAAAAATAGAATTTTCTGTGAAATTCCTTTAAAACGCTACTCCTTCTACAGTTTTGGTCTGATTTCAAAATAACTTGGCACACAAGTAGGCTACACTAAGATACATAGAATAGTGCATCGGTTTTTAATTTCGATGAACGATGTTGCCATGGTGACTAAAAATAGAATTTTCTGTGAAATTCCTTAAAAACGCTACTCCTTCTACAGTTCTAGTTTGATTTCAAAATAAGTTGGCACACAAGTAGACTACACAAAGATACATAAAATACTGCAATGGTTTTTGATAAGTACATACCAGTAGAGCTACAGTCTCGACAGAGACTTCTGGTTTTTTACATGTTTGATAATAGAGAATATTTAGGTCATTCTTCGATTCATATTTTTTCACCGATGAATTGATAATACTATATCAACAATTGTATTAAGTACATGTTTATAGTCTGTTAATTATCATACAATTTCCTTTTAAGAAAAAATAAATCATTCTGTGTGTGTATATTATTAAATGACGGAATTTTCAATCCCTGGCTGGATTCTGCTCACGTGTGTACACTTTGTAAACTGTAGGGGATAAAATGTGTGGCAAAACGAGAACTGGGTCGGACATTCGGGTTCGTGTTGGAGTTCAGCATAGGCTTACCATTTTATATAGAACTTGAATAATGTAAGTAATATCTGCGACGAATACATTAGCATATTTCAGTAATTTTCAAAACAAAAAAGGTTTTCAGTTTAGAATTTTCCGATCCGGTCTTGATTTTCCTAACACGGCCATTTTAAACACAAGTTGTTGCAGATGCAAATGTTAGAACAAACTATATATAGTTCAACAGGGATTGTATAATTTTTATTAATCAGAATTCGTATTCATATGATCTAATTAAGAAAAGAAAAGTTTTGTCTGCCATCGTAACTTCTCGGCAAAACAAAACGTGTTCCTCCGAGCTCGCTGGATGCGTTTAACAGCTCCATCGCACGTGTGTAGATCAAGGCTAATGTTGGTCTTGCGGACACAGGTTCATGTAGGCCTATGTGTACCGTTTGTTAGGAGACTGGGTGACCTCACCATGCTCACGAAATTTACACCAGTTCCATAACTAGGCCCTAGACATTGCAGTTTTTTTATTAACGTCATTATAAACACTTATAAGCATATTAAATCTAAAAGTCGAATATCTTTGGATATGGGGTAACCCATATCTATTCTTGTATAGGTTTATTTCTTGTGACAATTAAGACCTTTTATTTGGGTACCATTAATTTTTACCTGAAATCGCTTGACCTAGGATACACATTTTTACAAGAAAAATACCAAACTTTAAACTTGGCCTAAATTTTGATCAATAGGTGCTAGGGCTATCATGCTTAACATGTGTATTCATTGTGAACTGTCAACAATTATAAATATGTTTGACCTTGACCCTAGAGTTTGAACCACTTAAAAAAAAATTAACCTTGGCAATTAACTTTTGAACAGGAATTACTAGGGATATCTTTATTTCACATGTGCATTCCTTGTGACAAGACTTTCTTCTGATACTAACAATTTGAACCCTTTGACCTTGAACTTTGAGTTTGACATATATTTGAGAAACTTCAACCTTCGCCATAGGCTTCCATACAGGGACATCAGTGTTTCACAAACACATCTTGTCTTCATTATTATTTGGTGGTGTCTCCATATGAGGGAAAAATTCCCAAGAGAGATGTATTCACAACAAACAAACAAATTACTAAAGAAAATATAAAACATGAATATGTTGGTCATGCATATCTCTGCATGAAAAAAAACAGCTTTTCAAATACTGCAACCATATTCTAACCCTTTCAAAACACTCATTTGAGCTTTTCTGGTTTCCTTAACATGTAACGTCTGTCGTGACGTGTCGTCCATCTGTTTGTCTGAAAACTTTTTACATTTTTAACTTCTCTAGAACCACTGGGCCAATTTTACCCAATTCATATAGAAATATGTATATTTGTATGTCAGACTGTCCATCTGTCTCAATAAATTTAACCTTGGTCATCATGGTCATATCTACTGAATATTAAACTTATGTATTAGTATTTACCTGTGAGAATGGCATGGTTTTTTATGCGCCCGGATCAATAGATCCCGGGCGTATATTGTTTTTGTCCTGTCTGTTTGTCTTTTTGTCTGTTTGTCTGTTTATCTGTTTGTCTGTCTGTCTGTTGTCAACTTTAACCTTGGCCATAACTTTTGAACAATAAGAGATAGAGACTTCATATTTGGTATGCATACTCCAGTAATAAAGTCCTTTCAAATGACATCAAGGTCAATGACCTTGTGACCTTGACTGTGACCTATATGCTAAAAATAGCTTTTTCCACTGTTTGTCATAACTTTTTAACCATAGGAGATAGGGACTTCATATTTGGTATGCCTACTCCACTAATAGAATCCTTTCAAACAACATCAAGGTCAATGATCTTGCAACCTTGACTGTGACCTATATGCTAAAAATAGCTTTTTACACTTTTTGCCATAACTTTTTAACCATAGGAGATAGGAACTTTATATTTGGTATGCATACGATATTGATAAAGTCCTTTCAAACGACGGCAAGGTCAATGATCTTGTGATCTTGACTGTGACATATATGCTAAAAATAGCTCTTTACACTTTTTGGCATAACTTTTGAACCATAGGAGATAGGGACTTCATATTTAGTATGCATACTCCATTGATTAAGTTCTTTTGAATGACACCATGGTCAATGACCTTGTGACCTTGACTGTGATCAATATGCTAAAAATAGATTTTTTGAACTTTGTT